>NW_023458558.1:44074192-44173827 GCF_013731165.1 Rhagoletis pomonella
CCTTGATTTTCCGATTGCGTTTGTATGGTGTGCAAATTCAATTATTAATTTATACGTATTTTTTATTTTTTTAAACTATTTGTCGAATTGATTTTCATTCTACTGCCAGCTTATTCCTGTACACAATAAGCGTTTGCAATATCATCATTTGTTGTTACTATTATTTGTCCTTTGTCTGAAATTACTAATGCGAAGTTTGTGTTGTTATTGTGGCTGTTGCCATAGTTTGCTTACATGCCAAATGTTAATTGAAATGCAAACAATTACCTTCATAGGCCTCCGCCTACACACACGCAAGTGCAAGTGCATCCCCACATGTAAGTATGTATGTGCATATGTATGGACATACCTACATACATACATAGTACATGCGTATATTTCCGTTCGATTATACTATTAGCGCGTGTGTGTGCACGTATATATGTACATATAAGCATTTGTGGATAACTAGATTAACCTCGACCTCCAATAGGCAATTGCCCGTCTTTTGTATTTGTGTAGCTTTGTCTTTGTATGCGGGGTATTTGATTTACATACATACATGCCAGGGTTGTTGCGAATATTATTCGGAAATAAAAGTCCTTTCCGGATAATAAACAAACCGCCTGACTAATTTAAACAAATTAACAAAATAACGAACGACCTCAATTTATATTTTTTTTATATACCAGATAAATTCATACACCTGACACAAGGTTGGTACTATGGTAATTAGTTAAAATTTTTTATTGAAGTATTTTTCAATATATGGCTTTTCTCGTTTAGATATTTCAGTTAAAAAGCTATTTAGGTCCTCTTTCATTTGATACCAAACCTGTTTAATTTGGATAAGCGCCTTGTTTATTATCCGGAAAGGACTTTTATTCCGGAATAATATTCGCAACAACCCTGATACATACATACAAAATATGGCATCGCTGGCGGTCAAGTACTTAACCAAATTAGTGTTTTTTTCTAAAGCTCGCCCCTTATATAGCCAGCAGCAAACGGCCGTAGAATACTACCTAGAAGGTATTTAATGAAATTTTAATTGCATTAAAAACAACAGAATAATATATTTCCGTCTTTAAAAAACAGGAAAACGTACAAAGAACCTACGGCAGGCAAAAAATATGTTTAGAGCGCATAAAAATGAATACCAAGTTAAAGTTAGAAATTGTTAATATGGCCTGTCTGAAAGTGTGAGGACAAAGTAAACAAAACATATATAAGTGAAATACATAACCGAGCGCTTTTCCATAATTCGTTTGCTTCAAAATCATCTAAAATGTGTAGGGTAGATGAGAGTAGTATTTCGTTGCAGAGATTAAGTCTTTTTGAATCACAGTGAAACCATACATATGACGAACAAAGATAACACGGTTTTGGGTGCTTTCGTCACAACTATTCCATGCAAGATGTGTGTTCCTGTTCGCGTGTGCGACGGGTATCGAAGAAGATGAAATGACGAACTGTAATTTTTTGAAAACCGGGATATAGTTAAGCGCATGAAAATACAACGATTACGCTGGCTGAGGATTATTGAACGCACGGATGACGAGGCTCCCCTGGATAATGAAAGAAACGGCGGTCATGAATTAAATGGAAGTACCGGAAGGACCTGACCGTTCTGGCATAAAGTGGACAACTTCGAATTTTTTTGGTCTAGGTCCAAACCGCTAAACGGTTTTAATGCCAAATAACAAGAAAAGAAGATTAAGAAAATATATGACACATAATAAAAAATCTCTGCACAAAAAATATAATATAGTATATTAAACTATATACAGGTACTAATAAAAAATCCCCGTGCAAAAAAATTTTGGTTTTGGGCAATTTCGGAACGTGTTGCCCACCACTAAAATGCTTTCATGTTTAAATTTTTGTGCATCAAATTGCAGCGCAATTCTGGCTAAAATAGTAAAAGGTCTCGTGAGACAATTGGAAGACAGATAGCAGAATTGTACGAAAAGCTTTTGTTATTCTAGCACAAAAGTCTTATAAAGAAGGTCTTTCATTCACCACTCGTGATAAAAAACTACTTTGAGAGAAAGCACTTATATGTAATTAAGCTCGCGTCACTCCAACAGGCGCAATGGCCGAGTGGGCAAAGCACAGCCGTGCTAATCGAGAGATCCCTGGCGCAGCCGAAATCAAAAAAAAAAATTTTTTTTTAACTACATTTTTTCCCTTTTTTATTTAACTTTTCGGATTTTTTATTTTTAAAATGGAAATATAAATTTTTTTAATTAAACTTAATTTTAAGAAACTAACTTTATGCATTTGTTTTCTTTTTCAATCAAATTTTTGTTTAATTATTAATTTTCTTTAATTGTTTGGTGGTTATTGCTTAAAAAAGGTTTTTTTTTTTAATTTAATTTAATTTTTAGGAATGTATTTGATTTTTTTTTCAGTTTTAAATATTTTCTTAGTTAATTTTTTTCGAATTTTATTGTGTAAAAAGAAAACATTTTTTATTTCATTTAATAATAGTAATAGATTGGCGCTTACACATATCTTAGTGTTTGGCCGAGCTTCTCCTCCGATTTGTAGCGTGTGCGTTGATGTTGTCACACAAAGCGGAGGGACCTACACTTTTACGCCGACTCACTACAATTGTAACATAGTACAAACTTTTTTCTATATATTTTTTTGCGATATTGCTTTGACCTGGGCTTGAAACCTTACTGTTTTGCTAATTTCATTTTCTTTTAATTTTTTGTTTTTATTGTTTCAAAAAGAAAAATATGCTTTCTTTATTTCTGATTTCTAGGGTCATATTAAATTTTTTTAGGGATTTTTTATGGTTTTGGTTATTTTTAATCTAATTTAATTTTTAAGTACTTTTTTGACAATTGTCTTAGGGCAGACTTTTGTCTTCTGGAAGACTGTGGTGAGATGTTAGTCAAGAAAGGAGATTAAGAAAAGCACGTGGTCGTTCTGTCGTTGCCATGGATATTTAAACTAGTTTCGTAGTTTTTGTTTCCAGAAAAAAAAAAAATAGTTTTCAGGAAGATGCTGTCGAAGCAACAAGATATCTGCGAGCGCTGCAGTTCTATAAAAAAATTAAAATCCGTTAAAGCGAAGGAGTTCCAAGATCTACTTTGTATAGTAGTCCTAAGGCTTTGAGGGTAAAAAAAGTGTACCAGCGGAAGGATTCCATTGACCATGAACTATCCACCCTTAAGGATAAAGACGGCACAAGTCAACATGAAGCCGCTGCAGAAATGAATTTCCATCAGAGTTTTTGTATACCCGTGGCATGGTGGTTATGACGGCAATCACCGGGGAGAGCACTAAGAATAGGTAAAAATTATATTTTGCTCAGAAAGAGCTTCGTCCTTATTAAAATTAAGAAATTATAGTATTTCTCACCTTTTGTTTAGAAGGGTAACATCTTTTGGCAACAGTTGCTGCTATAAGGAACTTTGGTATTTAGTTACACATGTACATACATATATCTTTCTTAACTGAAATGTCTATGCAATTGGAAGTTGTTTTAAACTGCGCTTTCATAACTACGGCCAAATCTATCTATCGTTGCCGTTAATGTTTTGGTTAGGTTTCTGCTGACTGCCCAAAGCAAAAATATTTTACGTCAATTTATATTATGTATTCTTGTTATCTAAAAAACCAATATTATTTTTCTTATTTTTTCTTATCTCCCTGAAGAAATTTGCTCGAATAAATACTTGTATGTTTATATGTTTTATCAAATACTCATAGCGAAATAAATTGAAATACATTAGTAAATGTTCTCATCGCGCCTTTAATTCACAAAGGGGAATTTATATTTTTTCAAATTGGAATTCCATTAACACTTCTTTGCCTCTTTTTTTTACGAAATGGAATTCATTAATATAAAATATCAATTTGTAATTTCCTATCTTTATCCCTGGGGCAACATTAAGTGTAAGCATATTTTTTAAAGCTTGGCCTATGTACAGTACAAACAAATAAAAATTGTGTATACATATGTATGTATACACAAATGCATATATACTTACATACACCTCCATCTACATACTAAATACATATACCCAGCCAGCAAAGAAACGCACATTTTGCCGAAAATGCGTTTTTCGTACAATTTTCGTATCCGGAAATGTTTGGAGGATGATTCAATTTACGATAATTTTTTCCTAACCTGAAAATGTCCGAAAATTTCCGTCTAATTTAAAAACAATAATCATAAAGTGTGTGATTCTACCCGAATATTTCAAAACATGTACTAGGTAATAATAGCTGAGGCTGAGTACGCAGAGACGTGTGCGACTCACTACATAACTGGTAGCTTCCAGAAGATCATTTTTACACTTAAAATTTGCACTTTAAATTGAATGCGCTACAAAACTGTATACCCAGAAGAAGTCTGCTTAGTTTAAAAGCTCTAAATTTTTATGAATCTTTGTCGAATTTAAGTAATTTTTGTTCATTCAAGTTAGAATCGTTTCATGAAGAAAAACCAAACTTAACAAACAATTATAAAAATCTTAAAAATTCAAGCAAGAGTGATAGACTGCAATATACCTATTTAGCCTACCAGTTTTATCGAATAAAATATGTTATATGTTGTTTGTGATAACGAAAGTGCTGCCATGTTTGTACGAGGTAGTGTTTTTAGGCCATAGTACAGGGAGGCTCTTATTAACCTAATAAAGAAAACACTGAAAATCGGGATTTAAGCAATACAAATATGAAAAAATCGGGACACTTATACGTCCATCACCGTAAGTATACTCTATATTTTCAATTACAAGTAAAACGAAAAGAATAAAAATAAAAATCACACATAGCTGGGTTCACTATTCTTAACCAAATAATATCGCTAAAAATCAGTCATTTGACGGGAAAATCTAAAACATGTAGAAGCAACTCTCACTGCTTGAATTCGGCCACCAGATACCAACGGGAGCTAACGCAGACGAAAAGCTTGAGTTCGTTCTTGAGGCTCGCGATACTTTGACACAACTCCATTCTTTATTCAGATTTTTGTAGGCTAAACTATTGGCAATGTTATCCTGCGTCAAATTAAGAGGATGCCTTAATATTTTTGATCTCAGATAGTCAAGCAACCATCCAGAAAACTTGTTAGACACCCTCCGAATTTCGGCATGCAAAAATATGGTAACATTGTTCCGAGTACCAGGCTATCGTGCAATTGAAGACAATGAGATCTCTTATGAGTTGGCATGGCAGATGGCATTCAGTGCTTTCGTCGGACATGGTCTCATCGCCCCAGTAATCACAATGCAGGCCAACTTTGTACCCTGCCTACCCCTACCATATATAGTTGATCTCTATGGCTTCCACAATACCAGGGAACCGTATGCCGTAATTGGGCGATAACGACCTCGTAAATCCACAGCATAAGGTTGTAGGCCCCACTTTTAAATTTAATTTATGTAGTTTTGTGGGAAACATAATTTTTTTTTTATTTAAAAAAAAAACAAAGTATATAAGTAATAGAACTAGGAGCATAACCTTTTTTCGAAACAGATTAAAAACAACGTTTTGTGCCTCTAGCAGAATTAGCCGCTTGTTAATTGCGAAAAGTAAGTTTCTTCAGATTTTTTGGATTTTAAACTTCCTGGACTTCTTTTCGATTGAGCTCAAATTCCTCAGAACACACATTGTTGGCATTAAAAAAACTACACTAATGTAAATACATATATACGTATATGCACATATACGCACATACATATATACATAAGTTTGTGTGCTAGAAAAAATGCTCACATTAGTTCAGTGAGTTCAAGCAAACGTGAAATGTGATAAAAGTCAAACTTTGCAACTGTTTACTACTTTCACCAACTGCAAACAGCGCAATGGATTGGCGGTTGATATCAAAAGCTGCGTTAATTTTTTCACGAGAAACTTTTGCTTGAACTGCATAAAAAAATAGAATTGCACATACATATATACAGATGTGTATCAGGAAGCATGTTTGCATTTGCAATTAAACATCGTTTTTGCGGTAAAATTTACAATGATAACTTCATAATGGTGCCCACTTGCCGATATGCAGAAGCATTTATAGTACATATGTACATAGTTATTTATGCAGCTAGTGACATGTGTATGCACCTATATGTGTGTATATGTACATATGTATGTAGGTATGATGCATTTGCACTCTCTTGAACATGTGTACGCACAATTTTGTGTCAATAAAAGTGGTTTGCAGCTGGTTTTCGCTTGCATACACTTGAGTCTGTAAGTTTTTATTACAGTTTGGGGTTTTTTCTCTGTTCCAATGCTTTTGCGCAACCACACAAAAATGATTGATGTGGAAAATGGTAGAAAATTTGTAGCGTTTCGCTGTTTGACTTAGCAATTTCATGCGAATTTTTGAAATGTGATGTTTCTATTTGCATATTTTATGACCTTTTGGCTTCTTGCTCGGTCAGGTTGATGGCTACAGGTTTAGATTTGAAAAGGGAAAAGGGTGATGTAGATTGCTCAATTTCTTCTGCGAATATATGTAAATTATCAACATGGTAACATTTGTTCCAAAAATGAGACTTGTTAAACGGAAGCTTCTGCGGTCAAGCCTTATCCATTTGTACAAAAATATCGATATTGGAGGCCCGATTCCCAATGTCTAGTTAACACTAAGCATTATCGACGTGATCGACTCCATGACAGACAATAGGGAGTCGATAATGTCGATAACAACGTTTAACCTTTAGTTAATGTTAACAAGACATTGAGAAACTGGCCCTTAGATATAAATGCTAGAGATAATTTTAGATAAAAGAGTGAAACGTTTTAAAATAAGACAGGTTTTACGCTGTTCCAAAAATTTTGGCGACCACACAAAAAAGGTATTGCAGAATCTTAATACGCGGTTTTATAATTTAAACGACGATATGCATTACCCATCTGACTAAATTACTCACATGCCATGGCGTATGAGTTACCCGTTTATTAACTTCAACATTTCGCCCGCTGGAATTTAAACTTTAAGGGCCGTTTTCTCATGTAAGCTGTAATTTTAAATCTCACTTTATATTTAAAGGTTGCATTAAAATTTATGATTGTGTCTAAATTAAAGCATTTTATTATCGGTTTTAAATTGGTTTACAACCAAGAAACATACGTACATCAAAAACCGATAATAGAAATGCCTAACTTTTGATACAGCTTTATTTTTTATCCAACCTTTAAATACATATAAAGTGAGCTTTAAAGTTAAAGGTTACTTCAGAAAACTGCCGTTTTCTGCACATAACTTTTCTGTGCTTCTCTAGATCGTCGGCATCTTAGAAACTAAAGTAGCACACTGGTGTATAACTTGGTTTAAGATTACGAATTTCGGTATAAATCTGATTAATTTTACCAGCTGAGCTGAGCGCCAGCTATGTGCTAGTTACACAAACATATCTCCCGCCATGACTCTGAATGATTCAACTGTGCGTAGTCGAAGGCTAGTCAGCACGTACACAAATGACTCGCGAGTCAGACGCGGCCGTCTATGTTGGCTATTATAAATTTTGACGTTTGATAGCATTTTGAAAATTTCTTTCGCCGTCATTTCATTTCTTGATTTTTATTTTCACTCAAACCAAAGAATATATTTCTCTCGAAACAACAAAATGTGAATGCCCACACATACATACATGTTTTACGAACTCCTCACCGCATGTTAAGGCGAAGATTTTAGCCTGCATCTATAGATATTTTACCTTACAGGCACTGCACTTTTGCAAAGGACGATCTCGTGCTTACATTGGGTCAAGTGGTTTGGCAAAAAATGAGCCGAGCATACATAGGGGCACTTTTGCAATTCCCTTTCCATAACTCTACAAACCTTAATCCAAACCTTTATACGGTAATTGCGAAAACTTAAAAAACTTGATATTGCTTTGCTTGCAGAGGACAACGGAATTTCAGCAGCCGTGAAAGCAGCAACTATTTTTTCGTTTCCAATTTTTGTTTAGTTTTTTCAACTTCTGAATAAATAAGGGCCAAATTCACGGTACGTAGTTAACCACTGACAAAAGTTTAACTATTGACTTTGATATTCACAAGGCTCAGTTAACAAAAATTTAAACCAGCATGCTCCCATAAATAAACTCTTGTGAAATGAAATATTTTTGTAGAACAAGTTTAAAATTTGAATACAAAAGTATTGATTTTTAGAATTTGTATATTTTCAGGCGATATGAATTTTCATGGTTAACTATTTGACTGTGAATATAAATTCAAAGTTAAACTCTTGTTGGTGGTAAGTTAACAATCGTTTAACTGAGCACTGTGAATCCGGCCCTAAATATTTCAAACAATAAATTTTCATTTGTTTATTTTGAATTTCTGTGACATTAGAATTATTTCGAGAGAGTAAACTCAAAATGCTAGCAAATGTCAAAAAACCCAATGGCGGACGAATTGTGTGAGCGGTTTTGCCTTTAAATATTTGTATCATGATGTAACGTATACGCGCCGTAGCACCATACACAGCCAGCTAACATGTATAAAAGTAATTAAATAATGATTTGGGATATTTTTCTACTGCGTTCTTCGCAAATATATATATTAAGTTTTTCTAATGTATATAACAATTTATGAATGAACTCCAATTGTGCCAATAAAAATTTTAAAATTGAAAATTTTGTTTCGCAAATCATAGTCATTTTATAATCAATGTATTTTTTTTCATTTGGTGGATCACTAATTTTATAACCCTAGATTGGCTCGTTTTAGTAAGAAGAAAATTTTTACTACTTAATTTTGGCATTTTGAGGTGTCATATACTTTTAAAATTAAAAAATCGTTAAAATTTAAAAATTACAAAAACCTGCGACATATATTCTGCATGCTAATTTAATATTTTTTTTTAATTTGATGGCACACTCTTGAAGCTTCACATATATGCTGTATTTGATGCCAACTTTAATTACCTCTAATATGAGAATTATTAAAAAACATTAAAATTTTTTCGAGTGACAATGAAAAAATTCGGTACTTTTTTGGCTAAACTTTTATTTAAGGCCAAAATTGTTTCTGGAACTCCATTAATTGAAATAGATGCAAGACGAATGCTTTAACGTGTTTTTTTCTGCGAAAAGAAGGGAGTGACATTAAAAAATTTAATTGAATTGAATTGAAAGAACCGTTTTAAGATGAGATCGACTGCATCAACTAATGGTTATTTTAGTGTCTTTAAAAAATCTTGAATAGTTCAACATCAATTTGATATACTGGTTGCTATATGCTGATCATCCGGATGTTCTTGGTTAGGTGGTTATCTTAATCGACCCAGATTCGCATAGTTAAAAAAAACCGAGGTTTTCCGATACTTGAAATTTTGGTAAAGAAATTATATTCCAGGATATAGTCAAAGTTGTGCCAAATTTTAATTAAATCGACGGTTTTAGTAACAGAAAGAACTTCATAGCCATTATTTACACACATTTTTTTTTAATTATTTAAAGAGTGTATCAAAAAAGCATTTAAAAACATTTCTTTTGTTTCCTATTAAAACATATTTAACTATTTACTAAACTATAACTATTTAATAAATATATGGAGTATAAATTAAATGAAACAAGAGCTCTCTCGGGGTATTTGTCATAAGAATGGCGAGTTTTCCTATGCAAAATTTTATAAAATTTGTATTACCACGAAACGCCTCACATGTATATATGGATATTGTCTTAGAAACCTTCAGTGAGGATACCAAAGCAGGTTTAGGCATTTGTGTAGGGAAACTGATTGGTAATTTTAAATATTTTGTACGGCTTTCCCTTTTCACCAAGGCTAATTAGAACAAGTTCTGGGCAAGATTTTTTTTATTTCTTTCAGGCACTCATTACGAGGAAATTTCAAAAATATCGATGCGATATGCAATTAGGTGGCGCTAGAAATATTTTAAGACAACATGCAGGAAAATTAAATACATAAAAACATATGTCTTACTACATATAGGTAATACAAATTAATACCTTTATTTTTCATAACATGACCGCTTCACTTACCTAAAAATGAGAAAAAAAAATTGTTTTAGGAATGAGTCTTTCTAAAGTAAGATTAGTAAATATTTTTATTTTTAGAAAATATATTTAGCAAAATAGTATTTTGAATATTTGTATGTATCAGAAAACGGTTATGCAAATACATTAAAAACAAAATCTACATACAATTTTAAATAACAAAAACAAATTTCCTTTTCACCCACTTTAATCATTTACTGCCTTCTCTGTCACAACATAGTCGGGAGCTTGTGTTCCTTAAAAGTTTCTATTTAAATATCCCCATTCAAAAATTACTTTCAATACACTTTTTTTCTGCACTTCGCAGATTCTTTTTCGTATTCAGGACAAATTAAATAAGGTCGAAATATTTTGATGTTATGCCTGATCGGTTTCAAATATGAGAAATAAGCAAATATGTAAATAAATAAAAATATAATAAATTAAAAAATCTTTTTTTAATGTGAGTTTATGTCCACAAGTAGTTAGTTACAAGTTAGTTGATATCTAATACAGAGGAAACCAGTTCGAACTATTTCGTGGCCATCGCCCTTCAAAAGTAGTTAGTTACGGCCCAAGGAATTAGTTAATAAACAGTTACCACCAGTCAACTGCTAGTTAGTTAATAATGAGATCCCATTTCCTGCAGGGTATGTATACAGTTTGCTTACATACATACATATATAAATATGTGCTTGGAAAGTTTCATCCATCTCGAAAGCCGAAGCATATCGAAAGCTTTTCAACATTTTTTCATGCATGTGATTTAATATTTATGCTTCTGTGCTCATTTTCCTCAATAGTGTCTTAATGCAAAAAGTAGAAATTTTGAGTTGAGTACGCCAAAATTAGCGTTACATCTTTTTTATCGGCTGCTGAATGGAAGATCGACCTATCTCGGCAGTCAGTTTGAAAAGGCCCTATCTAAAAAAAAACTTTTCAAGATCGCCCCATTTCAGAATTTCATTGAAAAACACCCTATCTGAGAATTTGGTTGAAGAACGCCCTAAAAAAAATCAAAGTAAATTTTCATAAATTGCACTTGTTATATGTATAAAAAACCGTCACAAAAAAGTGAATATTTAAAAGGCAACCCGGATTTTTAGCCGGTTGAGACTTGAACTTCAATAGAAATGTGTATGTGCTACAAAACTGCATACCAAAAACTGTAACAAATACTCAAATTAATAGTTTGAAATTTTGGATGAAAATATGTTGAATTTTAGTAAATTTTGTATAAAGCTTTAAACTCTGATTTATAGTATATGGTTTTGGTTAAAGCCAGGAGAATATTTTTATGAACTAAACAAAGAAATTTTACTTTAAAAAATATTGTGAATAAAAAAATGAATACGTTTTTAGTTGTTTGAGTCAGTACATTCTGGAAACTACACATTCCTCTAGAAACGTAGTAAACCAGAAAAATATAGATTTTATCTACATGGACAGTTACGCAACCTACAAACATGGCACACATATTTAATCTCCCGCCTTTGGTATGTGACTACAAAAAAAAAAATTCAACTTAAATTCATGCAGAGCTTACGCAGTGACAGTTATTAATTTAAGCTTTGAAAAAAATAAATATAAATTCACCTAGTTGCATACAGTTATTTTTTTAGTCTCTTGGTCCTTTGAGGCTGCTTATAATCTCAAATTGAAAGTGAAAAACCTATTCGAAGTAAAAAAGTTTACATTGAAAATGGAAGATGTTTTTAGGAAAAATCTAAACAATTTCGTATTTTCGGCGATTTGTAAATAATCTCTACAAAGAAAAAAATATTTGGAATTTTCGCCAACAAAGCCATATGATACATTTCTTCTTCTGCAAAACCTTTTCAAGGCTTAATTTAATAATAATTTTATTTTATATCAAAGACGTGTATATATGTATACTTATGTATGTATGTAAGTAAATAAATTTGGTATTCCATCGAGTTTAGTTTTTATCATCTTATTTTATAATTTTTTTTGGGAATGAATATAGATTTCGTTTTTAAATTTTAATAAGTTACACAGTGCTACAAAAAAGCATAAAGCAGAAATACCTGGGAAGTTATGTATATTTTCTGTTAGGTCTTTTCGAGTAAAACGAAAATCGAAATATATGAAATTTGCGAAGCACCCCCAAAATCTTGATTTACCGTTAAAAACCGGTTTTTCGTACTTTTGCGGGCTTATAAGCCTGTAACTTAGTTGGTTGTGAATCGAGTTTCAGTGGCTCGATTGTCAATCTTATAGCTGGGAGAGGGGGTATTTGAATCCTTGTACTGACTATAGATCGCTGGTAATGGGTCCCTTTGAAAAGAAATGCATGTGCCTACAAAAAAATAAAAAATTTAACGCCTAGTAAACGTTAATAAACTTGTAACAGCACAGCTATTTATTTGCACACATTCCCTAAAGTCAACAAAAACTCGTTCTTTTCACATTTCACCAGAGCAATAAATTACTCTCGAGTGTCATTACCAATGGACAATTTTCGTTTTCACACTTTTTCTTTTGCTTTGAAACTTTGTTTTTTTTTTTTTGGTGACAGCAGCTATCAATGGCATAAAAACAGGCCGCCAAATAATAAAACCTCAGTGGATATTAAATTTTATGGCATGGCTATAACAATGAAAAATGTTAACAAAAACAAAGACAACAACCAAAATGGAAAAATAGAAAATGAAGAATTTCAATAATAAATATTCAACACATAAAATTGAGCTCAATTTGAATACTTAAATGAAAATATCAACTGGCTTATATTCATTTATGTATGTACATTAGACCGTTCGTTATTTTAACTATTTTTTTAAATATACAGTTTGCCGGGCGGAAAAAAATGTGTTTTGGTCTAAAAATAAGCTGTGCAAAATTTTATTCGAATATGATAACTCTAAGTACTTGCGCGTTGCATTTGAAAATTTAGAAAACCATATGCATTCTGGGAAAAAAATTTTTAACAAAATAGCTGAAAGTCGTGAATTTTATAGTCATATGCCATGTAAAATAACCTACACAATCTGAATATGAGGTCAAAAATTAAAAAAGTAGAATACGTTTTAAGAATTTGCGAAATTATCGTTTTTTTCAAATTGAGAAAACAGCATTTTAAATTTTTTCCAAAAATATCCGGTTGTCATTATCACACCACAAAAGGATCTCCATCAAATTAAAGGTCTTTGAAATCCCTACGAACCTGCTATACAATGTTTTGCAATCAAATTATTAGTTTAAGAGTTATCTGCCAATTTATTAGTGAAATCGGACTCAATTTTAAGTCGCATCGTTATTCTACTGTGAATTACACCTAAAAGCTGCAAACTTTTTGTTCTTATTTTTATGATATGTTAAAGCTTACTTAATTTCAAAGTATATAGATCCAAATTTTTTGCAAATCGATTTGAAAATAGAAAAGTTATAGCAAATTTAGTAAATGATATTGGATTCAAGCAACGTATCGATACTGTACAGCACATTTGATTGTAAAATAATTTAAAATATCATTTCCAGTGGCATGTTATGCACATCACAATTAGAAAAACAGCTGACAATAGGTTTGTTTCATTAAGCAATAGTTTTAAATATTTTTTAACAATTGTTACAAATTATCATGCTATGGCTAGCAAAAAAGTTGATAAAATAAGATAAATTGAGATAGCAAAATAACATTTGATTTTTAGATAAGGTTTGGAAGTTTCTGCGGGATACATTTATACTTGTAAAACTGAAACAATGGTACTTATTGAATGTATTATGTATTTATATTATGATCCTTATTTTCAAGTAATACTACGCTCAAAAGAATGTCTAATAACCGCTTGAAAAGCTCATCTGGTCAACCTAGTGCCCAGTAGCCAAATTCAATAAAATGTGGCCAAATTTGATAAGAAAAGAATATTTCAGAGAAAGCTTGTAAAAAATAAAACTATATTTCATGATTTTTTAATAAACAAGTGCCGATTTATTGTGTGATGTATATTTTTTTCGATATGCTTCTACAAATTGAAGCACCAGTTGTTTTTGCTCCTAATTTTTGTTAATATTCGATTGTAATCTTTCATAAATTTAACACCCCGCTCAGCTGTGTCATTTACAACGAATAAATCTCGACAAAATTCGAGAGCGTCTATATAATCTTCATTTTTTCCCCATTCGGATGGATCCATCCGTAAGAAGTCAGAAGACAAACCAAAGGCAACGAAGAAATTTTTAGTTTTGTAGGACACGAAATCTCTAATAGTTTTGCCAATCAAGAGAACGGGATTTGAAATTACTCTATCTTCACTGAATTTTACGTTTGGCTCGATTGCTTGCAGTGCTTTCACCATTTCTCGTTTTTCCTCCACTGGCACATCATTATCAAAAAACGCTAAAGCTGATGTCTCCGGAATTAAGTACCATAAATGACTTGAACTTTTTCAAAACCGCATTGGATACTACTGCATCAGTTTGGGCGTACTCAATTGCATTTTGTAAAAATTTTAAATCTTGCATTGGAGCCTTAATGGGATTTGTGCACTGGTACCAAGCTTTCATATAAAGGCGAATGAGGAAAATGCAAATATCTCGTAAACTATTAAATTCTCTTGGCGTCAGTTTGAACTGTTCTCGAAAAAGAAATATCTTCAGGCAATAAATAGCTTTCGACATAAACCGCGCATGGGATGTTGGACCGCATGTTCGAAAATCACCACTAGTACCACCTAGAAAAGCAAATGCTAGCTGAAGCAGCTCCTTGTAATCCCCGCGAATCTGGACTTTCTGAAGCTCGTACGTACAAAAATGCTTTATGTCTTCCCACTGCAAATAACAAAATAACAAAATAGGAAAAAACATATATTTCTCAAAACATTTGAATGGATTTCTAACTGAACTTACTAAAGATGAGCTTCTACTACAATTATTCCCATTAAATTTGTGGAGTTGCAACCATTGAGACGTGGTAACCAAAATATTTTTTTTTTGTTCCACATCATTTACAAGAAAACATTCGACATTTGCTATTTTGTTTGTCCGTAAACTATAGGATTAAGTTGTTCTTTAAAATGTCCACAGATATATATGTATATTTCTTCCTTGAAAATTGTATTCTTTATCCTGTAGAAACTTTATCTGTTATTTTTCTCTCTAAATTTATCCCTTTTTTATAAATTTTTTTGCAGTTTTTTCGTATTAAACCGCCATTGTTTCAGTTTTACAAGTATAAATGTATCCCGCAGAAACTTCCAAACCTTATCTAAAAATCAAATGTTATTTTGCTATCTCAATTTATCTTATTTTATCAACTTTTTTGCTAGCCATAGCATGATAATTTGTAACAATTGTTAAAAAATATTTAAAACTATTGCTTAATGAAACAAACCTATTGTCAGCTGTTTTTCTAATTGCGATGTGCATAACATGCCACTGGAAATGATATTTTAATTTATTTTACAATCAAATGTGCTGTACAGTATCGATACGTTGCTTGAATCCAATGTCATTTACTAAATTTGCTATAACTTTTCTATTTACAAATCGATTTGCAAAAAATTTGGATCTGTAGACTTTGAAATTAAATAAGCTTTAACATAGCATAGTAATGAGAACAAAAAGTTTGCAGCTTTTAGGTGTAATTCACAGTAGAATAACGATACGACTTAAAATTGTGTCCGATTTCACTAATAAATTGGCAGATAACTCTTAAACTGATAATTTGATTGCAAAACATTGTATAGCAGGTTCGTAGGGATTTCAAAGACCTTTAATCTGGTGGAGATCTTTTTGTGGTGTGATAATCACAACCGGATATTTTTGGAAAAAATTGAAAATGCTGTTTTCGCAATTTGAAAAAAACGATAATTTCGCAAATTCTTAAAACCTATTCTACTTTTTTAATTTTTGACCTCATATTCAGATTGTGTAGGTTATTTTACATGGCAAATGACTATAAAATTCACGACTTTCAACTATTTTGTTAAAAATTTTTTTCCCAGACTGCATATGGTTTTCTAAATTTTCAAATGCAACGCGCAAGTACTTAGAGTTATCATATTCGAATAAAATTTTGCACAGCTTAATTTTAGACCAAAATACATCTTTTTCCGCCCGGCAAACCAAATTTTATTTTTAACGAACGGTTTAATGTACATACCATACTTATGTACTTATATGTAGTAGATGGATATACATACATACATACATACATGCAAATAAATATATAAAGCATAAAATTCCGACACGTGCGAGCACAGGGTATGACTAAATCATTTAGAGGATGGGCCGGGAATGAAGAATGGCTTTGAGAACAACAGTTGGCAATGTCAACATTTTCACTGTCGGAATAGATCAGCGCTTCCAATAAGGCGGTCGTCTCTAGCAATAGCGGGCTAGATTAAGAAAGCACAACACAAATTCTGAAAAATGTTTGTAGTTGTAGGCAGGAATTGCAAGCGATTGAAAGAATTTTTGCCAAAATGGCAAATGATGCTGCTACGATTTTATGACTCGGTATATTTACGACTTAAACTGCTTGCGAGCGTATGTACATACATAAATATGTATATATTAGTAAATATTCAAAAGCAGAGAGTACAGAAACGAGGAAAAAGCGAAGAAGGCGGGATTAAATCAATACAATATTTTAGAGGCGTCTAAATACGATGTTGGGAGCGAAAATTATCGAAGCCAAATCTATAGAGGAAATCCAGTAGTTTTGAATTGTTATACATATACGCGATTGTGTTGCTTGTGCTGCGGTACTCAACAGCCAGCCGAAAGCTGGTCTTTGAGGCTTTAACTGTCTATGGCCTGTTTCATCCTTATATCCTTTCTATTAAAGGCAGTTTGCGAACAAAGGGCGTACAAAAGTAGATATGCACGTACTATGTAACAATGCGAATTCCGCATATAAAGTGTGTGCTTCACAGGTCTATTTCTTCCACAAGTATACTCATACATATGTAGTTAGTAAATACTATATACAACTAGGCATATGATTTGTACGCCTCTGTCAAGAAAATATCTACCAAAACCAATTGTCAGGGTCTCGGCTTGAAGGCCTTTTCCTTTTCATGCTAAGCGTAAATCAACATACAAATTATCACATGCAGAAAAAATTTCATAGAAATTCTAGTTGCATACATAACTACTTAATACATACATATGTATATACGTTTGTACATACGTGCGAAGACAACGACAAACTACTCTCCTTATTCGATTTACAAGCACTTTGACTATGTAGTTCAATTTTTGTAAGGGCAAGCATCATTGTTGGCAACTATCAAATGTTTATGTGTGAGTTGCTTACACTTTTTCATACACCACCGTTAGTCACAGGTCCACGCCCGCTGCATCACTGCCTTACCCTATACATATGTCTACATACAGATACTCGCTGCCTAACCGCCCATGATTGTCTGTCGTAATTTGTAGTACTATCAGCTATTATTGTGTTTTTGTTTTCCTCTTCATTGTGTGCAACCCGATTATACTAGTTCACTTTCGCTAATATAAGACAAGTTAGGGAGGTACTTTTATCAGAGCTCGAAGATGACTATTAAATAGTTCAATTGCTCTCCTCATAACACTTAGCGAAGGAGAAATACATTAGCAGTCGGCGATTAACCGCAACCTTTTTAACAATGCTTTAATGGTTGTTCTCAGAGGGAAACATTTACCGATGAGAATTAAAAATTCTTCATCAGTCAAGGAGGAATATAAATGGGAAATAAAAATAAATCGGCACAACTTGACTTGTACCTTAATCTTAGTATATTATTCAGGAAGGTTTTGCAATTTACTACCCGGGTAAAGACTAACCCCTACCCGGGTAAGCGGATAAAAATAACCCACCACCCGGGTACCCGAACAAATAAACCACCTACTCGGGTACCTGCAAAAAATAACTCGTTACCTAATTACCCCAATAAATATTACCCCGATATCGGGTTAAAGATAACACCCTACCGGGAGAATCTGGCACATATAACCCGCTACCCTCGGGTACTCGGATAAAGATAAGCATAAGAAATTAAACGTATTTTTTAAATAGCAATTGGCAGCGCCTTTTGTATGCGACGAATAATATTCTTCATTTAATAACCGAAAACAAGCAACCATTACAAATAAGTCTCCCAGGTAAGTAAAGGAGATTTATTTTGTGAAATAAAATATAGATTTTAGTGAAGGAGATTTATTTCTTGAAGATAATGTGATCTGGTGACCCTAAAGGGAGGGAAAGTGTAGATAGTTTATGGTTATAAAAGATCCACGAACATATTCTAATTTGTTAGGGTAACTGAAAGAGTAAGAAATATACGCAATCATTAAAAATTTAGTTATGAAAAATTATTAAGTTTCTAATTATCGAAGGTTATAATTATCGAGACTTATCGGGTTTTCATGTGTATTGAGTTATCGGAATGTATCGACACACAGAAGCTTTGTCAAAAACTACCGATATAAATTTATCAGAATTTGTCAAGTTTATGAAATTTATCAAGTTATTGATATTTGCTGATTTATCAATATTCATAGAGTTGAAGATGTAAGTTAATGAGTTTTATCGAGTTATCGTTATGTATCGAATTCTTTCAACTTTTATATTTATGGACTTGTTGGTAGTTATCGAAATCTATCGGTTTATCGAAACAAAGGTTTGCGAATTTTGAAAGTATATCGATTTATCGGAATTTCTAATGCTATATATATATGTAAGTTAATCGAGCTATCAAAATTTATCGATTTATAGAATTAGTAGAGTGCATCGAGTTATAGAAATTTGAAACAAGAGTTATCGAAATTTATTTTATAAAGTTATCCAAAGTTTATCAAGGCACCGGTATATATCGAGATATGAAAGGTTTTGAGGTATCGAAATTTATCGAGTTCTGGACACGCACAGTTATAGAAATTTATCTAGTTATAGAAATTTGTCGAGTTATCGAATTTTATCGGCTTATTGGAATATCGACATCTTTTGACAAAATTGAATGAATTATCTAAATTCACAAGGTTTTTGAAATTTGTCGAGTTGTTAAGAATTATCGAGATACAAGTGCGCCATGTTTTCCATGTCACCCTAATTGAAAATTGTATTAAATCTTGGTTTGCATTTTCCTATTCCATTCTTTGATGCGAAATATGAGAGCCCCCACAGGAAATGGTATATATGTAGTTGAAGAAATCTTTGAGAATATTGGGGAAAATTTTGTTTCAAATGACATTTTGAATATTGCTTCTTTAGTCTTGATGAAATTATATCTGGTGATTGATTTGTTGAACTCTTTATCTGTCAGCGGGTTGCCTGAACATAAATTGGTACTCAAAAGAAACTTTATTGTTTTACTTATACGCAACATAAACACAAAAAAGTGGTCAAAAGTTAAAAAAAAAAAAATATTCCGACGAACTGATAACCTCCTCCTTGTTGGAAAGTCGGGTAACAAGATATGCCAACTTGCAGTCATGCTTTAATTATAAGAAAGGAGATTTTCTGGTCGGTAGTTTTGTACCTAATATGTAAGTTAGTCGAAGGGCTAAAGTCGAAATTCAGCAGTAACTGGCACTCGTATTAAGTAAGTGAAGGACTACCCTTACATAAATGTACAGACATAGTACACGCACGCTGAAGCGCATTGAACTATGGCACGATGTTAAAATGGGTAGCGATACGCTTATGTAAATGAAAATTGCTTAATAAGCATTTATTGTCTTCCCTACTTATATCTTTATTTATTTAGTTTGCAGCTTACGGCACACATTGGCGTTAGAAGAGATGTTGTGCGGTTGTTTTACGTTGTACAGCGGGTTGGTGCCGCTCTGCGTATTGAAACTATGTCAGATTGTCTCCTAAAATAGTAACCCAACAAGCCAAATGGTTATTTGAGCGTTTGGAAGATAAAATAAATAAGTCATAAATAGACTCGAGTACAGTTTACGCTGAGATATTACACTACGTAAACCCTATTTGATTTTTCACTCTCTTAGGTGCCGGGTTTACAAATTGAGTGACGCTTATGCCAGCCTCATCGACGTTCAGTAAGAAGTCTGGAGAAGTACACCTGATCCTCTTTTTACGCGATTTTTTTTTTACGCGGCACTTTTAAACACCTCCCAGTTACCTTTTTACACGGTTTTCCTCTTTTGTACGGGGTTATCTTACAAGTTTTTGTTATAATTTGTTTTTTTTTTTTATTCTCAACTTTGTCAGGCTCTTCTACTTGATGGGGTTATCGACTTTATTCTTTTTGCCAAAGACTATTAACTAATACAAGCAAGTACGCTACATACATACAAACAATGCTGTACATGTAATACTCTCGTTGTTAGATAAGTTTTAATGGATCAAAACTGCCGCCGGCTGTGACAAGTGAACTGTAATGCGATGTGCTGTCAAGTCATTGGAAATTACAAGAACAGAATTGAAGAATCAGCAGCAGTTCAAAAGTTTGTATTTCTTTAAGCGATTGGCGTATAATAGCATTTGATGTGGGCATCTTCTAGTATTTTTGAACGGTTGCCAAGAAAGTATAACTTGCAAAAAGATGATGTAAAAGGCCCCAAACCATACTTTTTTTAAACAAATTAGTATTTTTAGATTACCAGTAGAACTTAATGTAGATTAAATGCAATAAAAGCCGCCAGTCTGACTTTACAAAATTACATATATACAATTTTTATTCTTACAATGAAATATTATATTTAAATTTGTGGCCAATACTTTGGTAAAGTACAACTGGGGGTCTACTCTGTATGGTGATTCGACCAGCAAATTATTCGGATTCAAATAATTGGCGCTATGAGTTTGTATTAGTATATACTTGAAATCCTTAACTGCAGTAAAGAGCTGAGGTATGTTACAAGAATTAAAAAATGGGGTGATCTACAAGGTTTATTTCTTAGATTTTGCTTTTTACTTTCGTTTGCTTGTACTTATTATAAGCAGTTACTCTTTTTGAGTTGTAATCCCCCTTTTCAAATAGGCATATACTGCAGTTAAGGCTTGGTTGAAATGAACTATCAGAAACCAATAGTCTCATACATACTCTTACTGGCAATAGTCTCCGATTTTCATTGTTCTGCACTGGCTTGTCACTGGATTGGCCGTATAAACGATTCAAGTAGTGCTATAATAGCCGCACTGGATTTGAAAGTAGACCGACAATGTACTGGATTAAATTTATTACTGAATTCAGTGTGATCAAGTAACTCTTATAATTGTACCAGCTTCAATCCAGCGCTGGATATATCTACATCAAGCATAAAACTTCAATATAATTATGATGTTTGATGATGCAGTATAAATTAGTAGAAAGATAAAACGTCTAATATTTTTCAACTTTCATTTCATAACGTATATGTTTCCTATAATAAATGCGTCCTTATGGTTATAGTTCTAACTTTTCAAATTCATACACAACTAAATTATTGTTTACCGCGTTTAATCGGCCAAGGTTGGATATTCTTCATTTATTTGTGGACCTTATCACCAATTCGCTATTACAAGAATTGCACCGGTGCAAAATATATTTCTGTAATTCGCTCTAAGATCTTTAAATCTCTCTGACCCTATTCCATTATATAACTCCCGCTTATTTTTAATCAACTTAAAGGCGCTTGAACGCAGAAGGTCGATACTATCGCTGTCTTTTGTTTTTAATTTATTTCAAGGGGACATTGTTTGCGAGTTTTTGTTGCACCACATTAATTTTCTTATTCCGACAAGAACTTTACGAAGCTCTTACTCCTTTTGTCTTAAGATATGCAAAACCAATTCCATTTAATTTGATTTTGCCATTTCTAAGGATAATGTCTCATACATTTAATAAACCATCGGAACAATTTGTATTTTAGTCATAATTTATCTAAGAACTAATTTGAATAAGTTGTATTAGCACTAAGTCAGTAGTGTGTAAGAACTATTGTGTTTTTTGACTAAATAAAAAAATAAATAAATTCAGTGACTCTTTTGTCTGCCTTTGCTAATTGTGCCAAGGTTCGACCCCTGGTTTAAGTTACCTACATCCAAACACGTTTTTTTTTTTTAAAGAGCGGTCGCTAATTGAACTCCTAGTGTATTCTTCGTAAAAAACCACTTTGAGCAGGTGTAAAATGTATGAAAACAACCCGACGACCACCACAAATCGGAGCAGCAGCTCCTCCCAGCACTTTATTTAAATTTAAATCCTTTTCTGAGGATATTTTACGATTTATCCAAAATCCGATCTCAAACTATTGAATTTTACTGTCGTAACGCAGGCAGGTATTTTTAAAAGTTTTTTGTTTCATGACAGCATCATCTCATCCACAATTATGGCACCACACAAGACTTTTCTATCGAAGATGTTAAGTTTAGTTTCCTCAGATTTAGTTAATATGAATCATTTTTAATTTGACGCTTATGTCTTAACTTGATGCGGCCTGTTAATGAACTCATCGTTATCCGATTTTATATTAAGCCTACGAAAATGTTATACCCAATCGGAACGTATCAAATATGTTGAATTTTACTTTCGTAGCGACTCGAATTCAATGATTTGTTCTTTAGGCAAATCGGACTATGATGGATTCAGGAACAGCTCCGAAAGAAAAATAGTACTTACACGCATATTTGCAGACGTTATCTTCTGGTTTATCTCCAAAAATACTAGCTGGCATATATTTACCTACTGTTTCTTAACGAGTGAATACCTAAGAGCAGCTGTTTTTTGTTTGGAGCTTGGTCTTGAATAGAATGCTGTATAATTTCAGGAGCTGAGTCGGTCGCTTTTTTAACTCCTCCTAAATCACGTTCAAATGTTTTCATTGACATCCATGTAGCCTCTGCGGTAGTAATGCTAACCGCTAAATGATACACCTTTCTACCTCAGGCAAGATAGAGTAAGAGGAGTGGAAGAATCTGAACGAATCACGACACTTAACATTTCTTTATGGACGGATCTAAAATGAATGAAGCAATGGAAACTGCTTTACTTTGTCCGAAGTTTGGGGTTGAGCCTTGTCATTCGAATGGACATCGACGCTCCAATTCTGAAAAAACTCAACTCGGAACCCGCTGGAGGTAGCGGCGGAAGGGGGAGGCCCCTACTACGAGGGAATGACTGAGTGGAGAAGGACTTTGGCTATTTTTTGTGTTGTTAGATGAGAGCGTTTCTCGATTGATTTCAAACGGCAACTTCGCATGTTAGTTTAAAATCAAAAATTCAAAGCATTTCCAATAGAACCATAAGATTACCAATGGAAAAAATACACATAAAAATTTTACGATGGAAGAGATTTCTATTCGCCAATCAGTTGTAAACATATGTATGTATATAGGTATATTTTCTTGCAGTATGCGTATATGTTGGCGGATGTTGCTAATCAATACACACATGCTGTCACTTGAATGTCATTAATAGCACTGTCGGAAGTCTTGTCTGCTATTTACAGTCATTTGGTTTTCTTTTCGTACTGATTTTGGCATTTTATCTTTCTAAGGGACCCATAAAAATGAACCTATAAGCGCTAGTGGTAAGCGTAATTGATTAAATCAATACAAAGATAACACCAGCTACACTTTGGTGAAAGCTCTTCAAGAAAACAAGTGATAAATTGACAAGACACAACAAAACATCTGAAGCAATAACACTATCAGTCAATCGCTTCTGGCGTCACTCAGATGGCCATTGAGTAGGAGCAGCTTCAATCAAGCTAGGTGGCAAAGGCGCAAATGTCGGAAACAACAAAAGTTTTGAGCTTAGAAAAGCTTCAAGTGTATTTGTTAACGGGAAATATCTTCAAGTGTTTCGAAAAGCCTTGAAAATTAATGACAAAGTTAACGAGCCATTTGTTTGTTTAGCTAATGCTATTATTTAACGCAAATACGCACTGGCTGTAGGTTAGTATGTATGTAACTACTTGTAAAGAAATTGTGCCTTTTTATTACGACGCAATGAGAAATAGGGTCTACTAATTGTTAAATGTCAGGTACCGATTAAAAAAACGTTTGCTTAATTTCTTCATCTAAAAATTTAACATGACTTCATTTTTTACATGCTTATAGATACATACATACTGGTTATGCTCGCAAAATTACATGTAGGTACATTATGGTGGTCCAAAAATGACTGCGAATAAGTAATTTCGGAATTTTACTGCTCTCAACCCTAGAATTGTTCTATTCCGAAAATGACGACAAGCTTTAGGGATGGTAGTCGAAAGTTCAACTTTTAATTTAAGCCTAAGTGGAAAGTTTCAGAACTTTCTTTGCTAGAGCTTCCCAAATATTGCAAACAATTTTGATCTCTTTTTTCTGAAAATCTGGAACTGATGGAAATTTTATAATTACAAAATCATAATCAGCACAAAAAAGTCTATCAAAAATAGCTTTAATATTTGTCGCACACATTTTTTTTTCCATTTTTGCTGGCCTGTGTAACTAATTAGACCTCTATAGTACCCACAGGAAATTCAAGCTCGGATTGATTAATTTCCAACGGCTTATAATTAATGACCAAATGACGACCACATACCTACCAGTCCGCGTATACTCTATATTTAGACAGCAATCACATAATTTCTTGCAGGGTAGCAATGAAGGCATCAACACTTGCTATTAACACTTTGAATGTAGCAACAAAATCATTCGGACTCCTGTGTTTGCTAAGGTTTTAGTAAGCTGACCAACAGATGCGTTCAAGCTTGTTAGTCGGCCAAGTTGTGGCGGATATCAAATTACCGGAAACGGAAACCACAACGTATATCCGTTGAGAGTGGTATGATTGTATGGCTGTGTTTGTTTGGTAAAAGAAAACTTTTGCACTGAAATGCTATAGCCAATGGGTATAGTTGTCTTTGTAATTAATTTGAGCAAAATGTAAATAAAAAATTTAGTAAAAAAATAAAAAAAATAATATAAGCAAGGAAAAAAAAATTAAAATGAAATAAAATAATTTAAACTTAAATAAAAAAAAAAAAAAAAAAAAAAAAAAAGTAAGAGAATAAAAAAAGTAAAAAAAAGTTTAGTTATACTCGTACTATTAAGAACGTAACAAAAAAAAATAACAATTTCTCCAAAAAAATAATGATGGGGACGAAATTTTCTTATGATATGACTAAAATGAAACTAATAATATCTAGGGACAAACGTGTTTTTACAGATAATTAAAGGTAACTGATTGGCGCATACATTTTGCATGCCTGCCATTTCATAGTAGCGTGAATAATAAAACTTAAGTTTATAATAAATAAAAAAATACTTTTTTAAAATACTTTTCAATACTTATTCGTCCTTGTGAACAAAAAAAAATTTAATTTTTTACTTTCAACAATGTTATGGAGTTTTGTACCACGATTTTTTTGGTTATGCAAAATGCAATAAGCAACAAAGTCTAAGTTAATTTTTTTTAATTTTACAGAATTTCCTTCCACTTGGTACCCATATTATTATTCTACAGGGCATCATATTTTTCAAGAATTTTTGGAATTAATAATCTGCCTGACTCTGAGTTTCGCCCAAAAAAAAAGATTCATTAAAGTTAAAATCTGTACATAAAATATTCGTTTTGATTTGATTGAATAAAATTTAATAAATTAATACAAATAATAAGTATAAACAATTAGCAATAAAGAAGAAAATCCACATTAGCCATCAGATAATAAATACTTGCCATGAGCAGTATCTTCTGTGAGGTTAATATTTGACCAGCGCAATCTGGCATTCAACATTCGAAAAAAGAGTACGCGCGGACCACGTTACTTCGTATTCGTGTTTGTGGTCTGGCGAAATGATAATTGTATTGGTTACGGAACTGGTAACGTAAAGGATATGGTAATGGTAAGGGTAATAATAATAATAATAATGATAATGGCTAGCAGATATCAACCACTATCTTCCATATCCCAAACAAAAGGAAGTAATTCTAGATTTTGATTAAAGAAAACAACAACAAAATCATTCCAGCGGTTTTTTAACATGTTTGTAAATTTTTAATCAAGAAACATAACCGACTTCAATTCTAACAAAAAAAATCTAGGAGTACTGTAAATTATTTCGGGGATACACTTCACTTCCGATAAAAAAAGAATAATTATCGAAATCGGTTCACGTGACCCAAAGTTATGCGGTAACATATATAAAAAAGTATAAAAATGTAAATATTCCTAGGAATTGATAACCTCCTCCTTTTTTTGAAGTCGGTTAAAAATTCCCTATTTTGTTTAATAATTTTTTGCCTTAAAACACTCGAGTTTTGTCTAATATGTATTAGGCTTATACAAGAATGTTTCCTTTACTCTAAGAAACCTAGATTTCGAAAATGTAAGTTATACATATATGCAAAATCTAACTTGAGCCCCCGGCCCCTGCCTGGCTACGCTCATGTAAGCTTCCCATTTCTCTCTTTGAATATGACAATAAATTTCAAAGTTTTCCCTTTGGTACAGAATACTTTTACGATAGAATTTTCAAAAGCTCTTGAACCTATTCAAGTTACTTGAAAGCTTATAGAAATTTATTTATTAAAGTGATAATTTAATACTTTAATTTGGTGTACCGCAAATGGTTTGGATGCATGTATGCTCCCTCTTTCTTTATGCCTACTTAAATGTAGTACAGTAAAATTTGTTTAACTTTTGTTTTGTTTTGCTGTTGTAGGCTCTGTTTCACGCGCCTGTCAGTTCGCATGATTTGGGTTGAACCACAAACTTTTGACTGCTGTCAAGTTGACCAACTTTTCTATTTCAACTCACGAAACTCCACTACTTTTAGGGACGGTTCAAAGTTTTTCACTAACACGCTTAACCTTGCGAATACGGAGTATTAAAGTATACGCAGGGTCTAAATGTATATGAAGTCTACCCCTAAGTTATGCACACACAACCACAATTAAATGCTCACTCACAATTTTCGTGCACGTGCACTTAAAACGCTTTTTGGCGTGTTGTGCTTATAAATTTTCGGATTTTTACTTCCTTGACATTTTCTATGTAATACTTGCAAATCGCTTACACTCTACAAGGTTTGGCACTTTGTTTTGTTGTTTTTACGACCTTGCGATTATTAGAATTTTAATGGCTTGTTGCTGGCCATTTTGCGCTATTTTATTGCCACAATTTGTACTTTTTTCTCCATTTTAGTTTGTGTACACTTTAATGCTTTACTAGGATTGTTGTTTTTTGTTGCGCCGAAATGAACAGCGCCAGCGAAATTGTTGCTTATCATGATAAGTTTTGAATTTAAGTTTTGTATTTTGTGTTTGATAAAAGTTTCATATTTGTTGGCTGAAATATTTTTCTGAAGTATTTTTTCCGGAATATCTCTATATTTTCGGTACAAAAATTTTCCTTGAATGAGCTCTACCTCGAGGTTTGGTTGTACCAAATTCTAAAAAGTGCCACGACGCAAATTCCTCGCTCTTTCAATTTATCACGAAATAGATAAAATCTTGTTAAAAAGTCCGCATTGAGGGAATTCATTTGGAAGCGCTCTTCATCTTGGTTAACACTTGGACATGTTTCAAGCGAAATCGACGCAAGCAAAAACACGTTTAATGCGCCGTAAACTCTGTAGAAAAATTTAATCAAAGCTGTTTTCCGTTCAATATATTTCATATTTATATTTATTTAATATATTTCAATATGTGATTGTTCGTATTTCCATTTTTAATTTTCTGCTTTTATACTCGCACTCCATTTATTTAAGTGGATATTTATTGAGCCTTAAGCCAAAGACTTCAAGTGATTATATCATTTAATTAATGCAAAATCAGCGTTGCTATCCGCATTCGTATTTTGCTCCTTAAAGCTTTTTAAATAAAAAAATTTAAATTGCTATGTGCAAAGCAAGTCCTGCAATTGAAAGTGGAAAAAAGCGAAAAAAATCACTTAATTTCAATTTATTGCCATCATTTCAGCGCTTCAGGAAAGCAAATAAAATCCAATATACCTTGAAGCCAACGCAAACCTCACTAGTACCCTTAGCGCCATTTTGCATTAGCACTTTCATGAGATATGTATGTACATATGTATATATTTACCCCACTTTTAAAGCAAAATGTAAAAGGCAGGGCATTTTCGTAATACAATGGAATATTAATGCAAATACCGGCAGGAAACTTTTTCGTAAAATGCCGTATACAGCATTGAAACTGGCTAAATTCCCTGGATTACGAAGATTTTCTAGGCCAGTTTCTTCCATAGCATATTTTAATTAAATTATCAATGGTCAAGAATGGTTTAATTCATTCCTCCTTTGACAACATCTGATCAGAAAAATCTTTACTTATTTTAGCGATGCTCGTTTTAATAAAAATATCCTTCAAAATAGTTACTTAGGAGCCCCAGAAATAATCTAGAAGGCAACAATTATGCAGGAGTAAATGGTATTAGTAGTTCATCAGAAATTGTATTACATATTTATTTATTCAAACTTACCTTGAATTTTAATTTCAAAATTGAAAATAGATATAGCTCGTTGAATAATATACAGAATTATTTGAAAATTTAAATTTTGTGGAAAAACGCAATCAAAGTTTGATCAATTCATACATTTGGTACATTATTAAATTATTAAATATTTTATAAGTACCTTTTTTCTAAAATTTTACTCTCCCAGCCACAGGGATGTTTTTTGGAAGCAGGAGAAAAAAGGGAGGATTCAATCACCTTCAAAAAGTAGCGGAGATCAACTTTCAAATTCATTAGAATCCACTTAAACAAGTAATTAAATATTTTCAACATGCATTTGCAAAGTGCACTTTTCTTTTGTCAACAATTTGGTTTGACACATTTAGCAGAATTTACCAGCAAAAAATCTTCGGACTAAAGCTGGCAGCTTCTGACAATCAGAGGACCTCGTTTATAGCCAGTTTGGTGAAAGGTATTTAAGTGAAAAATTATTTGAATTTTTTTAATTTTGTATGGAAATTGACAGAAAATAAAAAATAATTTTCTTTTTTGTGCTCTTAATAGGCAGATAACCTACTACGGGAACACATTTTATATAATTTTGGTTAAAAAACGCGAAATAATTGTATGATGAAATCTCCAAAAACATAAATTGCGATTTATAGCTCTATATCTATTACTAAACGTACGATATGTGTTATGGAGAAGGGCTGCCCAGAATTATTTTGTTTGTTTGGATAAAAATTGTGCTTGCTACCTTAGATTCTAAGATTTACTTTCCGGCCGGGATGTGTTTACCAAACGACCACAGTCAGGTCAGTTTTCCGCTAAAAGCAACAATAATAATGCTCAACATGCCAATGACGACAACAACGAAGACGTTGGTAGAAGTAGCTTGCCGTTGCATAGCATGCTAAAGTGCTTGCGCATTTTTTTCCATCAATCTTCCAGGTAATCCTGCTCAACATTTGCCAAATGCCGCTTTATCATAATCACTGCGAAATGCAATCATTAAAACGACGCGAGAAATAAAGCAGTGGGATGAGTGTGTGGTATAATTTAACAGAGAAATGAGTCAGAGAGCAGTATGAACTGCAGAAGAAAATTCTGAATAAAATGTATGTATGTACATAAATGAGCAGTGAAAAAAGCAGCCAGCAATGAATATAAAGCTATTTTTATGAAAAATCAGAAACTTTATGCAAGACGAAGTTCAGCTAATGAAATGTAAAGAAGTCTTTTTAGATTATTTGAAAATTTATGCAAAACCAGTAATCCGGTTTTGATGGTAAATATTTTCAAATGTAACAGTTACGGCTGGTTTGAGGATTTTGCACCTACATAAAATAAACTACGCTCTTCTTTTATTAACATTTTTCCGCATTAACTAGCTAAGCACAAACACGATGGAATGGTTTCGAAAACTTTATAGAAAAATAGCAGATTTTAGGTAACGTTTGGAGGAGTATTAAATTAATTGAAGGCAATGCAAATATGTAAATCCATAGCATCAATGAGAGCATTATTAGAGCCGGCCGTTATGGAGTTGAAAGCTGCATGAGGTGTTTAGATGAAACTCAAATTCTTTCTTATTATTTTGTGCTAAGCTGTGGCAAAACTACCCAGCAAAAAATCGGTAATCGCTTTTAGTGGTAACGTGTTCTAGAAGGCATAGCGTTATAATGCCTTCGATTTGTTTCGTTTCATTTAGGCATTGCCGGTAATGCAAAGTAGAATGTCCTACAATATTTTATTTGTTTCGCTTCTTTGCTTCATTTCAGGGAATGAAAAGTAGAATGTCCTACAATATTTTATTTGTTTCACTTCTTTGCTGCATTTCAGGGAATGCAAAGTAGAATGTACTACAATATTTTTTTTTTTATTTCGCTTCTTTGCTTAATTTCGGAGAATGCGAAGTAGAATGCTGCATCGTAGTCAGCTGAAAAATGGAAGGAATATCCAAAAATTCTTTTTCTGCCGTCACTTTCTGTGGAAATTTGTCTCGCATAAAAATCGTGTTTTGCTTTTTTCAATTTGCAGCGAAGTTGAAGTCAGTCAATGAAGTGAAGTACAAGAGTGAGGAAGTACAATTTTAAGCTTAATTAAATATGCATGTATGTACATACCGATTTTTAAGTAAAATCTAAATACCTAAATACATACATATGTATGTATAAAAACTGATTTATACAAAATTTAATTAATTTTAATCTTTTAAGACATCTTCTGATTTCAATTTAATGTAAATAAGTATGTACTTATCTAGGCATTCTACATTAGTTTCTCTGTAAGGCATTCTTTGTTCGCTCTCTGGATTCTGTTTCTCCATGCCTTCTCCATTCGTTTGAAGGCAATGCTGCGGGTAAGGGCTTACCGCCAATGACATGCCCATGTTAAAATAAGGCCTTCTTGAAGCGAAAGGGTAAGCGATTCCTATCGCCTAGCTCGTTTCCACTTTCGTTTCTGTGGTAATCGTGTTTTTTGCTGGGTAGGGATGGCAATTATTATTCATTGAATTGAGGACATTTATTATATTCATTCAACTTCCGATTTAATTCTGTCCTTTTCACTAATCAATCAAATCGAAAAAAACGTATGCATATATTGTGAAAAATTTGCTGGTAGTGTTATTAAAAATAAGATAACTAAAAAATTCATATACAAAATATATGAAAAACCATTTTTCGTGGAGTTTATATTTTCGGAAATTTTTAAGGTTTAAAAAGCTTCCTTGGGCAGAAACAAACGCAACAAAAAGACAGCTCAGTTGTACGATCCATTCTGGAGTTACGCTCGATCTTACGTAACTTTGTTATATATGTACATTATGTAGATTAGAGCAAAAAAAAAAATAAATTCTGCAATGCGACCGGAATAAGACTCGAATTTTGGCATTTGGTATAGTAATGATCGTCCATGAATCTCCTCTCTCTAGGACAATTGTAAGGAGCTCCGCGTTGAGCATTTAGTTTGAGTTATTTCCTATTTCGAAACTGTAAGAATACATTGATAACATACCATTTAAGTATTGTGCATGCTCAGGTTCCTAAGATTCAAAAATCAAAAAAGTTTTTGCTATATAATAGATTTGACCCAAATAGGACAAGGGACTAGAAAATGATAATTTAGGAATTAAAATAATCTGAAACTGCATTTAGTATTATGCATGTAATGGCATGTAATTAATGTATTCGTACAGTTTTGAGTGTTTTCACTGATCCTAGAAAATTATATTGACCTCAAAAGGAAATATGTCATTTTCTTACGTATAATTTCTATGGGGAAACTTTAGTTGTCCTAGAAAGGGAAGATTCATGGAGGATCAATAGTTTTGATAGATTTTTTTTATAACATCATAAGTATTTTGTGATCATGCAAGAGCTTCCCCTTTTCAGTCATTGGACTAAATTATTAAACTAATCTTTCAATTCTTATATATATATTAGGCTGTGTCATTTTTGAGCAACTTTTTTTTTTCAACTAAAAAACAGGCTAAAAACTTTCAAAAAGGTGAAAAAAAGAGCCTCTAAAAAATTGAGCTCTTAATATTATCATTAAGTGGTGCCTGTTCCTAACTTTCCATTTCACATATAAATAACATGGGAAAAAAATGTTTCGTTTTTCTTATTTTTGTAGCTTGACATATAAGCATTGTAAAAATGAACTGAAAAATTATTTTGGTAGGAAATTGAACGCCCTACAAAAAAGTTCAAATTAATTTTTTTTACAGAGTGAGCCGTTCTGAAGATATTCAAACTTAAAGTTGCAAATGTATGAAATTATGATTTTTATTTTATCAAACTGATACTGATGAATTTACAATTTTTACAATGCTTATATGTCAAGCTACAAAAATAAGAAAAACGAAACATTTTTTTCCCATGTTATTTATATGTGAAATGGAAAGTTAGGAACAGGCACCACTTAATGCTAATATTAAGAGCTCAAATTTTTAGAGGCTCTTTTTTTCACCATTTTGGAAGTTTTTAGCCTGTTTTTTTTAGTTGAAAAAAAAGTTGCTCAAAAATGACACAGCCTAATATATATATATATATATATATATATATATATATATATATATCCATAGCGTTATCGGAAACGGCTCTAACGATTTTGATGAAATTTTATACACCGATAATTATCTGAATAGGCATTATCTCCGAGAAGACTCGTATAAGGTTGCCACCTTTTCGAAATTATTTAAAAATTAAATCAAACATCACAATAGGGTATCAAATGGGAGTTATTTAAAAGATCCCTAATTCAAACATATTTTAAATGGGGTTGCCACCTATTTTGAATGGCATATTTATTTAATTTTTTTGTAGAAAAATAGGTAAAATATTACTATTCATGGGTACCAAGAGTAGGTTCTTAAACAATGCTTTTTCTATGTACAAAATGTTATATCTTAGGATGATAGCGTAAGGTTGCCACTTATTTTCGATTCTACTCAATTTATCTAAAACTTCGCAATATGGATATCCAATGAAAGGTATTGGTGAGAAAATATTTTCCATCTGGGTTGTCACGTTTCTATGTAATACAAATTTTTATTTTGTTAATTTCAATCAACATTTTTTTTATGTATACACAGTACATATACGCTCAAGATATGTACCTTTCATTCCAGCGTATTTCAGTATAGGGTTGCCACATAAATGTTAGAGCAAGAAATTTAAGTAAAAGATATCGAAATCCTATTTTTTTATTTGTTTTCAAAATATTTTTTTTAAAGCTATCCAAATTTTGAAAACTTTAAGAAGTATATGCTCTCCGGGCAAATCTCGATCAACCTGGTACTAAAATATTAAGGGAGATAGGGTAACACAAAAATACCTTTGAGGAATAAGTATATACAAACATATATAGAAGATTAGCGCTTAAGAAAAAATACAAACAAAAAGTTCCATATAAATTTACGTTTTGATTAATAAATGATATAATCTTTTACAAAAATTGTAAATAATTTTGTATGAAAACTTTATTTAGAGTATTTTTTTCTTACATAAGGGCTCATAACTACTACATTTATTAATAAATTCAAATGGACTTATTATAGGAATAAAAACAAGAGGAAATTTATTTCCGAATTTTTGGAGACATTCGACTGTTTTGGAATGGATTTAATAATGCACAAAAGAATAATTGAAGCGAATATATGTTGGTATGTAAATTCACTAACTTCACTTTTGGGACGACAAAATTAAACAAAAAACGCCGCCACACGTGAACTTAATTTTGGGTCATAGGCTGCAGATCTGTACACAATATTTCTACGCCCGTTCATTTTTACAAGATACATAATACGCCATGTATATATGACAATGTACGTGTACGGACATGTACAATATGGCGCTGAGTAACATAGTCATTTCCTGCCCCTAAACAAAATTGGTGCACATTTACATTTATTTTTTATTATTGTCTCTTATTTCTTATGCATTTTTCTTGCAAAAGAACAAGCTTCAATACAAATGAAACAAATTTATAAAAAATCTTTTATTACAAACTGTGTTTCACCTGTATGTAATTGATCAAATTTTGGAATAAATTTTTAACAAACTTCCCGACGAATAAGAGGTTTTAAGCTTTAAACTTAGCTTAGAACCCGATGACAATACAATATAAAAGATGAATAATTCCGAAAGGTGGCGCTGGTGTCAAAATATTTGAAAACCCCGCACGTAGTTCATATTTAAAATGTATGTTACTTAAAAGAAAGAAATAACACCACAAAAAATGTAGACGTGAGGTGGTGCGGTGGTTGATTTTTCCGTATAAAAGTTCGTCTTTACATTTTTTGCTTTTAACCCTTTGCGGAAAAAAACTAGAATTAAATACCGTTTGGGTCAATTGGGCCCCTATGTAAGTAATAATGTAAGTACAACGGACCCGAGCTGGTAGTTCCTGCTAGATTTACAATAGAAATATGGAATAAAAAAAATTTAACTAGATCAAACAAGGAGTTACGGAGCTCATAAGCAACAGATATTGATATGGGACACAACAAAATCTCTTACGTTTCCGTGGAACCCGGCCAGTAGAAAAAGGGTTATATTACTTGTTCAAAAAACATTTTGAATTTCATTTGTATGAAACATTTCCACGTCTTAGTGTCATAACGACTTAAATAGGAGTGCTAAGCGTTGCGTTTTCTAATGACAACGAGTGGCAGCGCGCGCTATATCCAAATCTACGCGTCCCATTTTTAACATTTTCTCATTTCCGCTCGTTTTTATTCACGTTTGATATTTATATTTTTCCTCAGTAGCCAATTTCGAGACGAAACGGCGTTCGACTCAAGCTGCACACAAATTGCATGGGCATGAGAACTTTTGACGGTTCCTTGGCCCTTGACCCGCTAATTTAAGGATAGCTCATAATTGCTACAGTATTTATTTCAGAATTTCAAGCACTCTGGTTTATACACAAAATTTAGAGAAATAAAGAAATTTCAAGAAAAATATTGTGGCTCCTCAACCCAGCACCATTTGAAATCAAATTTCAATCTCCATGGTGGCTGCATCTCGCGTCTGCCTGCACACACATACGAGTATATGTGTATGTGTGTAGTTAATAAAACTGCTCTCACATAAGCTCCCCCATGTAGCGTGTGACAACGACTTTTTATGCTGTATATCCTTTCCCATTTCCGCACCAAGCAAACTTGCCGTTTCGTTAGCTGTCCGACATGCACTTGTGAATAAATATCTACTGTGACGGCTGCACGCGCCGCTGAAAGCCTTCAACTAAAAGCTGCTCGTACACGCTAACAATGCTTATAAATGCTTTAAAAGTGTCACTGATGCGATGGCAGGATGCTGCGTGAGCGCGCATCGATGTGCAACCGAAAGGATGAGATCGTGAGTGAAAACGGGCAATTTATTGCTATTAAACACATACCAACTGGCTGACTGACTGACACTGCTGAAATGTTTTCACGGCTCTTTGAGCTTTTTGTGGCTTACGGTTTTTGCCAGCATGCAAGGTACCAGCGAAGTTTGTCTTAGTCAAAATAGTGAAAACATTTCAAAATAAATACTCGTATGTACATTCAGGCTACTAAACATGAATACCACCTAGTGTGTGTGCAATAGCTCAGAGCTTAAGGCTTTGCATACGTTGTTTGCGCAACAAATAGAGATATACTGGTGGTTACAGTTATTCGTTGGTATGTACAACTATGTACACAGAATACTAAGTCGGCTTGATAGCATTTACTACATAGTACACACCGTTTTCTATTCTTTTTTTATGTGTACCAGCAGTTCAAAAGAGTTTGTGAGGAATGAATTAATTACTGAATTTATTACAGTTACATGACAAGCAAACGATTTTCAATAGCGAAACGGGCTTTGACAATTTCATTTGCCTAGAATTTTGAAAGTGCAAGTGGTTAATATTAAATGAAGCTCATTTTCAATATGTAAATTGTATATAAAATATTTTACTGTCTTACAACGAAGAAGGTGGCCATAGTAATAACTTTCAACTGCTGCTGGGAGAAGATAGCAAAGACTGCAAGGAAATTTATGATATTCATAACCACATGGAAATTGGGAATATGGATGTACCACAATATCCCCAAAATCAAAACCCGCAAATTAAAATCCCCAAAATGAAGAAGAAATGAAGATTCTATATCCGACATTATTTCTCAAATTAAAATTGGAAACAAATTATATGATGAATTCACACATATTTATTATTTACAATTACACCGCGATGACTTAGGAATATATTTTGCATGAATTTACATAACCACAAACTTTATTGTTCAAGACAAGCATAAATAAAAAAAAAAGTGAAGTGCGCCTGGGTTACACTGGAGAAGTGAAATTTATGTTACATATCTATTTTGTCTCATAACCAATATACATACATACATACATACACCTGCTTTTGTTTAAGGTTATATTTTTTGTAATTTTTCTATTTACATAGATCCCCTGTTCCTTCTAATAGCATTTATGTATTTTATTCTGTTTTCCTTTATCTTCATTTTTATCTTTACAGTCTGCCGATAACAAAATCGAAAGTAACATCCAACAAAATATCGATAACAAAACCAATAATAATATCGATAACGAAATCGACGACAAATTCGATAAAAATTTCGACAGAAATATCGATAATAGTATTGGTAACAAAATCGATTAGAAAATCGATAAAAATATCGATAACAAAATAGATAAAAATATCTATATCAAAATGTATAAAAATATCGATAATAAAATCGGTATAAATATAGATAACAACATCGGTAAATAATTGATAACACACAAAAAAAAAGAGTACGCATTTGTCTGTACAATCAAAGCGTTTAAAGTTTCTTTTCATTTTCGTCTTATCCTATGTAAAGAACGAGAAAGTTGAATTAAAAAAATTTAACCATGTAAAAGCAAATAGAAAGCCCAAAAGATAATAAATAAGAATTGTTTAAAAGTAATATAATCGTTTAAATTGGGTGTATGTAACTATGAATCAGAACGGTCGTAATAATCATGATCGGTAATAACATTTATTCAGAAGTTTTGGGATTTTGTATTTTGGTTATTTTGTAACACTGTCACCAAAAAAATAAAGGAAAGTTCAATTAGAAAAGGAAATAAAATTAAAATAAAGTAATATTAAATATTTTTTTTTTTGTAAATTAAATTTAATTTTATTGAGCTTTGTACCACGATTGTTTATTAGGAAAAATTGAAAAGGCAACAAAGTCTAAGCGGTAGAAGTTATAGCACTATTTCGGAGATCACCACATCTCCTCATCGGACTTCTTTTTTCTAGACTTCAGCAGGGATCGAACCTGCGTATTCGATGTTCAAAGTAAGAAGCGTTAACCACTGAGCTATGTACATCCCGTAAACTCTTGTTGCTAATTCATTTTCCTTATTCGACCAACTACTATCAAGTGCAGCTAATTTGCCGCTATTTAAACTCGACAGCGTGGTTGTTGTTGTCAATTCTATACATCCATTTGCTTGTTTGCTTTTTTGTATAGTTTCAGGCAGGCTCAGTGGTTAACGCTTCTGACTTTGAACATTGATTACGCAGGTTCGATCCCTGCGGAAGTCTAGAAAAAAGAAGTCCGATGAGGAGATGTGGTGATCTCCGAAATAGTGCTATAACTTCTGCCGCTTAGACTTTGTTGCTTTTCCAGTTTTTCCTAATAAACAATCCTGGTACAAAGCTCAATAAAAATATTAAAAATAAAATGGTAATAAGCCACAATAACATTGTCAAATACGAAATTTATTTTTCTTTATAAACAATAAAATCTCAAAATTTAGCAATTAAATCTAAAAATTTAAATTAAAATTAGAAAAAGAAAAACATTTTATTATAGAAGGAGAAAATAGTACTTAAAACTTGAATGAATTTAAAAAAATGTTTGTTTATTTAAAACAAATTCTAAAAAACTAAAGTAAAGTAAATTGAAAAATTATAAAATTAAAAAGTATCTAATATAAAATAAAGGTCTAAAAACTTAATGAAATAAAATAATAACATATATGGAACGTTACAACGCCAACCGAAATAGAGCTATATCCGAAAATTGGTGCAATGCAAAAACACTTTGAAAGGCTGAAATCGCGTATGAGTTGCTTAGATGAGATGAAAATGTTACTCATACGCCATGTACACACGTTCGATTTTAACTTTTCTGTGATATATGGTAGATCTAATACGGATTTAGGTTTAGAATTTTTAGAATCTGACACTAGGTTTGATTTCTGCAACCCCGAAAAGCCCCGAATTTTAAAATTCGAGCAAAAAATCTAAATTTTAAAAACTCATTCTCCATCTTCGATCAGCCATTTTAAAGTTTTTAATTTAATTTTTAAATTTTGATCGCCACCCTGCTTCTAAAAGACCAAAAATGAATTTTCCCTTTAAAACAATAAATTCTGAAAAAAGGAAAAATAAATTGAAAGAATTTAAAAATTGTTTGATTAAAAATGTAAAAAGAATAAAATAAGTTTCTAAAAATGTAATAAAACTAAAGCGCTTTCTTTCAAAATAGTGATGAATGGCAGTTTTTTTCTAGACTTTTGTACTAGAATAACAAAAAGAAAGATTGTGTACTAACTTAGCAAGAGTTGCTCTGTCTGCCGATTGATCAGTGCACTAAAGAAAGTTATCATAGGCGTATACATAACACTTTTGTTAAGAAAAATACTAGTAGAATTCAGTATTTTGCGTATTCGTTGTACCTTGTGTAGATTTGACGGAAGTGCGAATGGACGAGCTACATTACCTATTTCTTGACAAACTAATAAGATTATTTCTTTCCTAAACGCAACTTTTTTTCTTTAATTTAGTCATTTCCATGAACCTTAAGTACATACAATGATCAATATTGCCCCACAGCTTGGAAGAAAAAATTGCTTTTGGTTTTTTCTGGCCACCCACAATTACAGTTCATTCCATTCTATGCCATTTTATTGATTTTATTTATAATAATTTAAAATAAAATTTTCACCCAATATCTATACGAAAGAGGTCACTATGTTGTTTTTATAATTTGTTTGCTTTTATATAATACTTTGCGCTTTACTTAAAACTTTACTATACAAAATACACAAATAAGAATCTCACATCATTTGCGAAATGCTAATTAATCATAACAAGCCCAAGTTATGTGCATACTTTTCCCTTAGTTCCGTATTCCTATCAATCTTTATTAAAAAATTTGTAAATTTCATAATTTTTCTTTTGGTCGCAGCTCGTAAGCTGTCCATCATTTGGCTTAATTAAACAAGTTACACATGAAATTCATCTACCAATAAATAACAGGTATTAATTAAAATGTTATACATACGGATGTACTTAAAAGCAAATTTTTTAATTAGCATGCTTCCTTAGAAACATGAGTTTTAATTAAACTGGCTCTCATTGATATATTCTTCTTTTTTCAGATCAAATAAAAGCAAGGCTATCAATGAAAAGTGAATCGTTTTTATTGCACAGTTCACACAACTTGCTTTCAATTTAAATCTCGCAAACGTACATATTTGATTTCCCTTACGGGTTGATTGCTTTATTTCGCAGTATATCATTGCGTTGCATTTTTTCATAGTTCCATTTGATTTGTTTTCATCTCTTATTTCATTGCAACAGCCAATTGCTATTTCATACCTTTTTTTCAATTTGGCCATTTCGCTATTTACACGATAACTGCACGTTTGTCGCATCAGTTATCAGCCACAGTGCAAATTTTCCGGTATCCATACTGTAATATCTTGATATCGTACTCTATCACGCGTGCATGTTTGTATGTATGTATGTACATTCCGGCACTATTTAAACAAATTTTTACTTGACATCCTTTCTCTGAAGTTACTTTCCGCTTCTTTATTTTCAGCTTTGACTAAGTTACTCACTTACTAACACATTGATGTAGTCATCATTGCCGTTATGCAGACAATTTTCGCAAGCACACATATGGGGCGTATATACATACATACATATGTTTGTGCACTTGTTGTTGCATGGCTACAGCAAATTGCATTCATTACAACGCGCCTGTATTCAGTTCAATGGTTGAGTCTGCTGCTGTTAGCGAGTAGAAGAGCAGCTTGTGTTTTTCCTCACATGTATGTACATATGTGTGTATGCATGCATGTAAAAGTTGAAGAATTTTTTTTAGGTATACACGACACAGTGGCGGATACAGATCAATGATTGGAGGGGGATGACTGGGTTCAACTTCTCTAAGGTTAAAATAACTAGACGCTCCAGCTCTGAAAGTATTCAACTCGCAGCCTGCTGGTGGTGGAGGAAGAGATGGCTTCACTTCGCATTTCTAATTAGCGTCAGTCTTTGCTAAAAGATTTTTTAAAAATACAGGTATTCACAGGATATCGTATAACGGTCGAAATAGTTTTATGGAATTCGTAGGGGATAAAAAGCAGTTACCGAAAATAATGATTATTTCAGAAATTTCAATGAAAAAAATCTAAAGGTTCAAAAGATCGTAGAACAATTTCGAGTATATAAATGTGCTAGTTTTTTCATTTTGATTTCAAAATGTTTGACCGATATCTCTGGATTGCTCTGAAGTAATAATTATTTTATGAGCTATTTTCTTTTTGATCGAAAATAATCATTATATTTTGATTTTTATATTTTTGATCAGAAATAATCATCGCTTTTTGAGTTTTATTTTTTTCGTCAAAAATAATGATTATTCTTTGAGTTTTATTATTTTTATCGAAAATAAAACTCACTTCTTGAGCGTTATTTTTACTCTCAGAGATAAAAATTAACTATCTCTACCTCAGCTCATTTTCAATGTCTTTTCGTTTGAGATACGGCGTTTTTGAACCGCATTCTGAGATAGGGCATTATTCAGTCAAATCCTGAGATAGTGTGTTTTTCAATAAAATTCTGAAGTAGGGCATTCTTAGAAGGTTTTCTAAGATAGGGCGTTTTTTAACTGGCTGCCGAGATAGGTCGATCTTCCACTCAGCCATCGAAATAGTCTACGACTAGTTTTAGGTAGACTCGATGCTTGACATTAATTTGACAAAGATCTGTTGAAAAAAAACTCGACGCTACTTCTTCCCAACTTTTTTTTTCATTTACAAAAATTTCATAGAAGTATAACTAAACGATTGGGGTAAACTGTGATCGAAATTCGAATTCGCTCGGCGGGTTTGGATACCGAGATTTACTGAATGTATATATGTATGCCCCCCAATTTCAGAGTATTCGGATAATCCTAAGAAGGACTACGAAACTGGTCTAATCAACATTGAAAAGAACGTATGGGTCCTTAGAAAAATTTAACGCATTATTTTTGATAAATATTTAAGATATTTATTTCATTTAAATTGAAAAAGCATCAAAATTTAAACAACTTAAAATTCGCAAGTATGAGCTAGTATGAAAAAACCGAGGGCTTATTCGCACTCGCTGATCTAAATATGCCCTAGAAATATTATTGATTCTTTGCCCTTTTCGGAAAAGCTTTTTGTGGAAAATAACCATACGATTTTTTTTTCAACCCACAGGGGTACGAAGTATCCGCCACTGACCCGGCATGCAAGCAGCGTTATTACTGATCAAATTTATAGCTTTTTTATAAGAGTTTTTCACACGTTGTCGCAGTGGCAATATTAAGAATATGTACGTATTATGTAAGCACATTTGTATGCATTCATGCAGACTTACACACATACATAAATACATACATATTTGCTCAACTGTGACAATCACAATTCAATTTTGTGACTTGTGTATACATACATACATACGTATGTAGCTCGTATGTACATATGTACCTACATATGTATGTATGTATGCAGTTACATTTTTGACTTATGTTTTAACAGTTTTAAAACTTTCAATGACACCCGAATTTTTTCGGTTGGTTGGCTTTTCATTTTCACACGAACGCATGTATTGTCAGTCACCTAACATTTTTAGCATTTAATATTTTTGCGTGAAATGCACATATTTTAGTGAGTCCATTCATTTAAATTATTATCTGATGTTTAAGTAATGCTAAGGATAAGAACGGCAAGAAAAAAACGATTTTTGCTTACGTAATAAATTCAAGGTACTTTTTGGGTGTCAGGATCAATGGAAATAAGGTCAATTGACACCATTTCGCATACTGGTGCAAAAAAAAACGCCCAATTGACATTATTAACTTTTCAAAAGCGAAATAAAATCCATTGACATTATTGCTTCAACCTTCGCGACGGGCCGCGTCCGCGCGCCACACCCTCTCCCGTCGTGCTACAACGCTGGTAGATTTATGTTTTGTATACTTTTAATTTAAATTGTTATATATTTCATATATTTTTCAATAACATCTTCTATCTGCACACTTTTCACAAACATGAAATTCTGATATAAATATCCACCTACGATTTAACTGTCATCGGTGATATTAATGCTGACCTTGTATAACGCTTGACAGAAGAATTTACACTATAAACTGCAAATCAGAATTAATATCAGTCATGACAGGTAAGTCCCCCAGATGGGTTCTGAAATAACAAAGTAGTTTTTGTGAAAATAGCAGATAGCGGGTATTAAATATAAGCCCTTAGTATTTTACATTTTCATATTTTTAAGTTATCGGAAGATGATTTTTGCTGTGTTGATAACAACTTTTCTTCAGTAAAAAAGCATATAATTTGTATTTCAGAAATGTGTGAAAACCAATTAGTCAACTTACATGACCTCGGTTCTGATATTAAATAATCAAAAATCGCCAATGAAAATTCGGTATATCGGTATCGCGATATTCAAAATTCACAATATTCGATACCGATATATCTACTAAAATAATATCGACATATTGGATATCGGAAATATAGAAAACGAAATGGTTGGTAAAGATATTTTTTTGTGCACCACATATATTTTTAATTAAAAGGCGAATAAGTATAAATTCAAATAACGAAGTTACTTTGGATAAGATGACTTTAATTGGGGTATTCACAATTGGGGTATGTCGCAAACTTTAAACGCCTAAAAAATATCAAAGTACCATCAATGTCATATTATGAATTATTGTAGTGTTAACAAATAGTTGGTTGTCGTTTCAAGTTCACTTACGACACCGTTGTGAATCCCTCCAATGAGTTTTAAAAAATAGTAACCAGAGTTCAGCAACTTTGATTTACCCCTCCGCACAAGCATGTCCAGTACTTTTAAAGATACACACCTTTTCATACGTACATACAGTCAGTCAATAAAGTTTAGGTACAGCGTATTTTTTACAATGCGGGCAACTACTTTTTAAATATTTTATTTTTCGTTAATTTTGTATAAAAATATGGTTAATTCTAAACCATATTTTTAACCATATTTTTATAAAAAAAAATTAGCGAAAAATAAAATTCGCTGTACCTAAACTTTATAGACTGACTGTATGTATTTCAAAATGTGAAGTACAAATAATACCGTTCAATGGGGTTTTCAGACGACCTCAAAAAACAGAATTTTTATGTTTTTGTTCGGTATACAAAATTTCATGATCAATTGAACCTGCTGAAGCCTAAAATGCCCTACAGCAGCTTTGGTTTGTCTTGGTTAGATAATATTATTTTTATGCAAGAAGTATTTTGTCTTTACTGTAGATTTTCTTCAAGAAATAAATTTAGGAGCATTTATTTATTGAGAATTGCAAACTTATTTAAGAGATTTTGATATTTTTATGAATTTTTGTTCATCATGGTTACTATGCCAAAAGCTGTTTTGCGAGGACGAACACATTTTCCAACTATGTATTCAATTTTATTTTCAGTTCAGAAGCCTAGAGAACGTGGAGAAAAGCTTCGCATATTTTAAATATCGAAACAAAATATTGAGGCATATTCTTGATTTCGTACAAATCGAAAATTTGAAATTTTTGTATAGAAAATGATAAGAAAATTTCATGATTTTCGATTCGTACGAAAACAAGAATACGCCCCATTGTATCGATATCGTATCGCAACACCCGATATCGATATAAATTAACCGATTTGTTGAACAACCACATTGGTATATTGAATATCGTATCGGTATCGCGCATCCCTAGTGCCATCTAATAAATACTGTCGTCGTTCTCCTCATCTGCTTTCAAATGATGTCACAAATGATGATACAGTGCAAGAAAATTCCTTTTATGTATATAATTGTTTTCTTATAGAAAGACTACTTCTTTTCCACATTAGACATTCCGAATTCGTTCATAATATGCTAATTTAAAAACAATTATTCCAGTATTCCTCCGGGGTTTTTGGACATGGCGACAATACACTGTTTCTGCAATTGAATAGTCTTCGCTTTGTTATTGTCGAGACGAAACTTGTTTTGCAAGTTCCGGATCCTTTCTACATTCTCGCTTCAAATATTTCTCATATTCCAGCTCTTTTTGCGCTTGGTTTTTCTCATCGTGTTTTTATTGTATTTGTAATTCTAAATTTTTTGATAAAATCAATTGGGTCTGGTTCATGATTGTGTGTTGATTAACAGCACTGAAGATTACTCGGCAATAACCTCTTTCATTTATGGAAACAACACTTACGGGGCAATGTTTATTGTAACAACATTCATATCTATAAAAAATATGCTGACTGTGCATCACAGATCAGTTGCGTCCGACGAAGATTTAAAATTCCGACTTAACTTTTTTTGGGCTACCCTAATAATGCACATCTACATGTCTACTTACAGTTAAATATTTTCTTTTTGCGTACGCTAAACTTAGTAATATCCAACGAATTAATGTTAATGTTGGCTCTGGGCAACGAGCAAGGCACGCATCATTGTTAGCCTAGAAGTAGTTGTAAGCTTTTCAGAAACCTCATGCAATAAAATTCAACATTTCGCATAAATGCACAAATACATGCATACATATGTACATGATTAGCAGCAGCATTCAGCAAAAAGCAATTTGCACAAATGGCACAGTTTGTGCACAAAATGCGCTACAGTGGAAACAAAAATCAGAGAGTCAGAAAAGCTGTAACAATGCAATGGTGAGTAGAGTATGAAAAATGGAAAGGAGTAAATGTAACAGCTATGCAGCTGCAGTTAAATGGGTTCGTGCACCCATTACCTTGAAAATTGATTCATTTTCGACAATTTGAGGCGTAAAGCGGAGCCAACAGGCTTCTTATGTACGCGCAATTGTCGCTGCGGGGCAAAGTCAAAGTCTCTTAGCTACACAAGCGAACAATTTGCTGCTACTAAATGCCATAGCTGCATTTATATGCATGTATGTAATATAGGTACCGTTTGTGTCTTGCTCTGCTGAAAATGGCTTGATTTTCTTCCTGGAATTGTTGTTGTTTTAATATTTTCTATTGTTCTCTACAGCTTGGTAGATATGTGTTTAGCAATGCATTTATGCTGGCACTTTTAGTGTTGGCCGAAATTTCTATACCAACACTGAGAGTGTAGGCGTACCCCCCTACAATGGAAAATTTATATGCCAACACCTTCGGCCATCTTCTTCCCCCATTCAGCCATTTATGTATCATCTTATAGATTTAATGCTATCGTTAATGGATTTAAATGACTGCAGTAAGTTGCTTATAACTTTTTGCTTTGCAGCTCGTCTCACGCCAATTTTAACAAACGCATTTATTTCTTTCATGGACTCTGACTTGCTATCTGCTTTAAAATGCCAACTAAGCTGTTGAGTGCAGATTCTCGCCAAACATCGCTCCAAAGCCAACTAACATTAAAACTGCAAGAAGAATTTACACCCGAAAAGAGAAATGTAAATTTCTAAAAAAAAAACGTTGCACTCTACTGTTTGAAACTTCTCTCGGGGCCATCGTTTCAGTTTACCCTACTTGCAGCTGTTGTATAATTAATGGTTTTCTCTGCATAGTTGAACATTTACATAGACTAACTGGGAAAATTATGGCAAATGTAATTGCTGTAATTTAAGTGCTTGCAGTACGCGTATTAACATTAGCAGCATCAAGCAAGTCGTAAGCGTTAAACGAGCGTTGGGCGCGCGTGCGTATGATTCAATGAATTATTAGCTAGCAAATTAGTATATTTGTCTTCTTCTTGCTTTTCTCATTACGCATAATTTTCGTAAGATATGTATTCAGATGTGTATGTGCACACTCAACTAAAGCTGCTCATATTCTTGACTTTACGCTGCTCCTGCGGCAAAGGGCTGGCCACCAGTTGACAACACAAATCATTTCCTCTCAGCATTTCTGAAAATCTGCATTCATTTCGCGCATAATTTACTCGAGTTCTTAGAGTTTTATTAGTCTGCGAACAACTATTTTATTTGCACATAAATAGTTTATGGCCATTAGTTGGAAGTTTATGGACAGTTAAGCGGAGTTTTAATTACGTACATTTAATTTGTTGTCTGATTGAGCGCTGCTGATCAATTTGCGGATAAGGGGAGATGGAAAACAATTTTCAGTTTTTTTGCAGGAGCGGATAAATATCTGATATTGTTAGATGCACTAGTTAAATTTTGTAAACAATGTTTTTATTTATTTATTACAACTAATTATTAATTATTTCACTTGTATAATTAAAGCACTAGCCACTAGGGCCTTCGGCTTTGTAAATACACGGTTTCGAAGCGGATCTGAGCAAATCAGCAAGGAGCTAAGTAGCGAAGGATTTTAGCTGGAGCGGAGCTGGTGCAAAGGGTTAAAAAAATTAATTTGCCTTTAGCTCCTTAAAGAAAATTTTTCAATATTTTTTTTTCTGGCCTATTAACGGTTTAATTCCAAATATTTCTAGTTTAATTTTTCCTCACAAATAAAAAAATAAATTTAGTTAAGTAATTTACTCAAATTAATTTTATTTTTTGCCACTGAAAACAACCATGTTAAATAAGTGTCAACTTCAAAGAAAATTCGCAGTGTGTATAGGAAAAACCAAACGAAAATTCGTGTGGGATATTCGATAGGTGCTTTGTACTAAAACATATATTTGTGGACTTAGCAAATTTTTATTGATGAAAAAAATATTTTTGGAGTTGGCAGCATTTATTTTTAATTATTTTTAGCGATTCTAATTAATAAAAAAAGTATTTGCCTTCACCACGTAGAAATATTTCCCCGTTCCGTCAGTATCAAAAAATAATTTTTTACCGAAAAGTGGAGTTAGCAGCTCTTAACGCGGCCGGACGATATGGTATTTCAGCCAATGCGGAATGCTTTAACTGATTACATATGATCGCAGCTTATATGAAGTCATAGGCCGTATTCTCGCTGTTGAATTGTCAGCCACGTACATATAAATAAGGAAATCATATTCTCAAAGCTTTATCCATATCAGGAGCTTAAATCATCAAAGCAGTTAAAGTGGCACATCTCCTTCGATATGAGAAACTGCATGTGTAAGTGAGCACGAACACACTGAACTGAATTGGCCCACCACGTTCCATGAGGTGTCGTGATGATAAGCGGATTCTTAAGCGGATAAGATTTAGGGTGATCCAAAAAGAGTAAAGTCGTAATTTTAATGCTCTCTCACCCCTTGGATTGTTCTTGATCGAAAAAAAAATATATATATTCAGAGGTCGCTCAAAGTTTCCCATGCATTTTATATAAGAAAAAAAAACAAATTTTCGTAAAAATGGTATAGAATACTTGAAAATCAATATTTTTCGATTGATCAATTTTTTTTTTTTTTTTGAAATCAAAACAATATTTAGAGGTCGGTCAGAGCGCTAAAAGTTCTTCATGTATTTTATATGGGGAAAAACAACTTTTGCTAGAAATGGTATACAATCCCTTAATTAATATTTTTCGATCGGAAAACTCTGTTTATCTGCAGGAGATTCCCAATAATAATACCCAATTGTTTATTTAACCATTTTTAAGACTAACGATTTCTTATTGGCACCACATTGCATTTTTCGGGCTTTCCTTTTGGTAGACTTATAAATTATAGTTAATATGAAAATATGGTTAAGTAAACAATTGGGTATAGGTATTGACAATCTCCTGTAGAGAAGCAGAGTATTCCGATCGAAAATATTAATTTTTAAGAATTAAGAATATCATTTCTACGAAAAGTTGTGTTCTCCCCATTTAAAATACATGGAAAACTTTGAGCGCCTTGAGTGAAATATGTTTTTAATTCAAAAAAATAAAAAATTGGGGATACGGGGTATAATTTTTTTCGGTATAAAAGAAGCAAAAAAATTCAGACATTTTTTTTCACATACATTTCTGGACCACCCTAATAAGTATTCAATATACACAGCAATACGATAGGTACGCAAATACAAACATAGACTGCATATGTCCATACATATAACCATATAAATGGAAGATTCAATGCATACCACTTGCAGCGTCACTGTTTCATATGAAAGCTAGAAAACAAAAAAATATGAGAAACATCTTTGCTTTCGATAAACATTTTCTGGTATTTATGTACATCCATCACAATTTACCACTGAGCAAGGTTGATATGCAAAACACGTTTAAAGCTATTGTACTGGCTAAAGGCACCGAAGTATGCCACTACATATCAACTCCTAGAAACCAAACTGCTGCAAGTATTTTCTGAGTCATTTATGTTGGCGTTAACGAGCACAAAAGCTCAAAGCTGTACTGAGTACTGAGGCATCGAAGTGAGTAAGATCATGCAAAAGTAAATGTATGGAAAAGTAACACAGCGCACAAAAACAAGTGAAATGAAACGATAGTGACGAAATTTCCAAAAACATGAGTAACGGCTTGTGGCATTAAGCTTACGGCTTACACCGAATTCGAATGTGACAAAGTTGCTAAGTAACTGCCACACTGCCACAAAACAAAGCTCTGCATGCATTTAAGTAGTGGAAAATTTTTTTTTTTCACTTTACTGTCCATATCGTGCGCTTGTTAGTCATATTCGTATGCACTCATTGGAGCTCCATTTCCAAGTGAATGCCAGTGAATTTGCGCCCCAAGTGTATGGTTCTACTGTGTTTGTGGTTGTCAATGTGGCCAGGTAAGCTTTTTGTGGCAAAATTTAGCGTTAACATTTTTGCTCTAGCCTCGGCATTTTAGGTGTAGCTTCGGGGCTTTTCTTTCAAGCTACCTTTTTTATAGGTAGTTTACATTTTTTTAGTACTATGAGAAAACAAGTAAGAAAGTCTAAGTTCGGGAGCAGCCGAACATTAAATACCCGGCGCAAGTATTAAATATATGTATGCAGTATATGAATGCAGACATACAGAATAGAGACTTGGATAAAGGAAATGGGAAATCAGACTAAAGGCCTCGCCTGCTAACACAGTCTTGACTCCGTGACACTGGAGTCTTCAACAAGAGACTCAACGGGAACTATAATGCGAAAGAAAGCTTCAAAGAGACAATCACTGGCATGTAGACGCTCAGATCGTGATTTATCTCTTCCCTGGGGGCCTTCACGGTAAACTATAGGCCAGTTATAATGAATTACTTTTGGGCGGGATGAAGTTCGTCGGGTCCGCTAGTTTTATAATATTGTAAGAATGTAGCTTTCATGTATGTATTTACTATATGTATGTTTATATACATATATATATATATAATAAACGCGAGTTGTTATACGCGTGTAATTCATACATTGCTCATTGTATAGGCTCTACCTAAATGCATGAAAATATACATACTTGTATATCGAAATAAGTATCTGTATACATCCTAGTACATACATACATATGTATGCATATAGTCAGATTTCACATGTTTGTACACCACAAAGTTAATCTCTAAACTAATTTCGTGGCGTGTCCATTAGAGTAAATTGTTTAAGCTTTTAATTTAGTTTATGTGCTTAGCATACAAACTCAGCAATCACCACAGATATTCACAAGCACAAGGGCACAAAGGCAAACATACATGCATACATGTACATACGTATATGTAGCAACAATTCCACGTAACAACGCAAACGCATGGGAATAAATAAAAAATGTAACTTTTAAGAATATTCAAGCAAACAAACATTGCCAGCGTCAACACGCCTCGGTTTCCAACATTTCGTTTGCATTTTTATTACTTTCGCTCCCCTCTTTGGAAGGAATAATTCAATTTTGGTCACCTTGTGCAGAAGTGATGGTAATGACAGCAACCAGACAGCCCCCCAAATCCTCTTTAAAACACACAATAAAAATGCTGTCGAAAATTTTATTTAAATGGTTTTTCTATATGACTATGCAACCATATTGGGTGAGTGTGTGCACAAAATGGTTGCATGTTGAGGATGCACTGTGTTGCACAGTGCGGCCGAAATCCAAAAGTGCGGCCAAAATTCAAAGCTTTAAAGAAATAATTCGAAACTTCGTACTAGGGGCTGTCCAGAGTCGCTAAATACGGATCCGCTGTCAGAATTGCAAAATTCAAAATGGCTGGTAAATTTCGAGCGGTAAAAAAAGTACATTAAAATCACAGAGGCAGATTTGAGCAGCTGAATTTTATTTTATTCGATTGCATATACTTTGTTAAGTAACCTCCAATACGTTCAAAGAGAGCATCCGACAGCGTGTTATTACTGTTTCATTTAACAACTAAAATTTTGTTAAAAAAAAAAATAAATAAAAAAAATACCTTTATATTTCTGCTTCTAAAAAAATTGCTGTTAAAGTGTTGATGTTCCTAAAACTGTTTACGCATTTTACGGTTATAAATTTTGCCTTTGAATCTAGCATAATGTTGCGCTTGGCGAAGACCACATCCCGACTGAAAATAAAAAGGCGACAGCCCATTACTGTGAACAGTTTTCGCTTCTTAGAGGATACCTTTAGCCAAAGCCCTATCTAGATTTTTTTTTTCAATTTTTGCCGCACTTTCGCATATCGACCACACTGTGCGTTGGTTCAATGCGAAATTCAGGTTTTATTGCAGCCGCAATGCGCTGTGCATTTTTTCTCCAGGGTTTCTATCTATGTATGTATATACACGCAGATGCTGGTTCGCGCGCCTGATGCCTCCATGATATAGAAATTTGGCGGCATTCAATCTTAAGCCGCTTAAGAGCGAAAAATACTGCTGGTTTGCAGGCGCTCAATGAATATTACAAGCAACGTGCTCTGCAAGAATATTTCGTACAGGTAAAGTGAAAATGAATCGGAAAGAAATTCTGTGATGTTAAAAAATTAAAGAATTTCCATTATTGTTGCTTGGGACACGCAGTTTGTTGATGGCATTGAACACGACTGACTGTCAGTTGTTGGAGATAAATTTGCAACGTTATATTCGCAACTTAAAATATTTTCATTTTCAACTTCAAATTTCAGTTTTACATTTTATATTAAATATTTAGTTGTCAAGTGAAAAACATTATTCTAAATATTTGCTATTTATGTGAATACAGTAAGCTCCATCCTGCTGAAAAACTGAAAGGAAGCTGAACAAAAGGTGACGTATGATCCGAGAGCGTAATTAATTCAAGCTCTGGTGACTGTTTTGTGCAGTTAAAGTCAAAGATTCATGCAGGCAAAGGTTGATATTGGAAAACTGCAGCTGCAACAAACAAACAAACTCTTTGAGACTATATATCCGTATAATACAGTTTAAAGTAGTAGAAAATGTCTTTCTAGCGACAGTCTTGCCAGTTTGCTAGATCGGTGATTCAGTGGACTACTCGCCAAATTGTTCATATAAAACGGGAACTCTGCCGAGTTACTTTCTCGCTACTCTGCTCGTTAGGTGTAGTCAAGGCATAAGAGACTTCTTCAAGGCATTTACTTCTTTCGTCCACGTATTTTCATAATAAGACTTGTGACCGTTGACCTTAGATAAGTTTTTGTCAGCCTTGGGAATGGTGTTCTTTATTTTCTCGGCTGTCAGCTTGACAACAATGCCTAATACCAATTAAATCTCTGAAAAATTGTGACAATTTATGTGTGGCTGCACCAAATATTTTTTACTTCCCATTACATGCATGTAAAAATTGTGGTAACTTTTCATATTATCGAGGGTCCTGCGCAATAACGACACAATTCAAAATTCCAAAAATAAAAACTGTTACTTCTTTTAAGTGGCTCATGTCTCTAATCCTTGTCGAATCCATGTATAATCTTTTGTACTTACTTTAGCAATCCTTACTGCTTACTGGGATTGGAAATGGATTAGATAAGAATTAGAGGAGAAGAGCAACTGAACAGTAGTAACGGTTTTTGGTTTTTTTGAATTTTACTTTACCGACTTCATAAAAAGGAGAAGGTCATCTATTTGTCGGAATATTCTTTTTTTTTGACGTAGAATACGTCTTACCTTAAGGTATGGGGGCTATGTTCAAATGTTGTAGTTGTAATTTTTAGAGCTTCACAAAAACGCTTATTGCACGAGAACTAATAAAGCGATTTCAAATTATGGCGTTTCAAAGATAAAATTCCAAACCTGTCGACAGATTCATTTTTGTAAATAACCAATTCGGTTTCTGTCGTAAAAACAACGGTAAACATTGCCTTATTTTGGGGTCAATTTTGAGCCTTTAAAGTGCTCTAGCAACTTATTGTTGGCATATATAACTTTCATTTTCGGGATATAGGTTCTTTGGAGCAGTAGAAATATTATCGGGTACAAATTTTATATAAATTTAACAAATATTGAGCATTTTAAGGCAAACAATTTTTTTCATTACTAAAATGCTCGGAAACCGCTCAAATGATTTTGTTTTTGTTTTCTTTAATCAAAAATTCAAGAGTTTTCCTTTCGTTTGGTATATGGGAAGTATTGGTTGATATCTTCGATATATGTTTATTTTATTCAAATATATGGGCATAAATGATTTTCCATACAAAATCACCTCGTCATCATTTTGCAAACACGTGCATATGTTGGAAGTGTGGGAAGGAGACAAAAAGTATGTATGCGTATGTAATGCGGCTTTTGATCGCAGCGTATGTACATATGTAAATGCATATATACGTACATATGAAAGTTTCAGTTAATGTGGATCTGTTTGGTTTTGTTATCGATATTTTTATCGATTTTGTTATCGATTTTGTTATCGATTTTGCTATCGATTTTGTTATCGATATTTTTATAGATTTTGTTGCCGATATTTTAATCGATTTTGCCATCGATATTTTTATCGGTTTTGTTACCGATATTTTCACCGATTTTGTTATCGAAATTTGTATCGATGTTGTTATTGATTTTGCTATCGATATTTTCGGAACTTATCGATATAATGATCGATATTTTTATCGATTTTGTTATCGATTTTGTAATCGATTCTGTTATTGATTTTATTATTGATTATTTATCGGTTTTGTTATCTTGATTGTTTTAACAATTTTGCTATCGATATTGTTATCGCTTTTGTTATCGATATTTTTGTCGCTTTTGTCATCAATATTTTTATCGATTTTTCTATAGATATTGTTATAGCTTTTGTTGTCGGTATTTTTATCGTTTTTTTTACCGATTTAGCTATCGATATTGCCATCGCTTTTGTTATCGATAGTTTTATCGATTTTTTTATCGAATTTATTACCGATTTTGTAATGGATTTTTTGATAGTTTTGTTATCAATTTTGTTATTGACTTTGGAATCGATTTTGTTATCGATTTTGTAATCGATTTTTCGATAGATTTTGTAATCGATTTTTTATCGATTTTGTAATCGATTTTTTATCGATTTTGTAATCGATTTAGTTAACGATTTTGTTATCGATATTTTTATCGATTTTGTTATCGATTTTATTATCGCTTTTGTTATCGATATTTTTTTCTTAGTTTGTGCTTTCGTTTTTGACTTGGATATGCTCTTAACCATACCACGTATTCTACGTTTAAATTTAGCGGGTGTATCTCCGATACAGCCTGCAGACCAAGACGAAGGCGCTGGACTGTTCCTTTTTTTGTTTTCTTTTACGTATGCCACCGCATCACTTTGGACCACGTAAACCGATTTCTAAAATTTTTTTTTTTACGGTAAGGTATAACCTCACAGGTAGTTCCATACTAATTTAGTTTAAATCCATTGAATCATGAAGAAATTAATGATAATCCTAAATTTTTATATGAGAATTGAACTCGGTTTTTTTTTGCTTAAAAATTAATTGTTATTTTATACTTTTTATTTTATTTGAGTAAAAAAACTTATGTTTCAAAAAGTTTTAGCCTTACTTTATTGTATTGATTTCTATTTGGTTTGCCATAATTTTAATTTCCTATTTATAAGAACTAAAATGTAAGTTTACATTGTATTTTCATTAGTTCAGTCAACTCAAAAGTTTTTAAGAGGTAGCTAAATTATTAAAAACCAAATATTTCTCTACAAACAAGACGTGGCATAACCTACTAGGTTTAGCCCGCAATGAGTATATTCGACCGGAACGTATGTGTGAGCCTGGTGCTTGAACAGCCTCTCTGCCACAGTTAAGGGTGATCGTAACTTTGACAGAGGTGTAGTTCGAGTTAAAATCTTTATACTGACGGGCTTCCACCAAGTAAAAAAAAGCTTGAATTTTCTAGGAACCATTGAACGGTTAAAATGTGTCAGGTCTGGCAATGCTATTATCAGTTCAGCTAAGTTTGGTTTGATGTTCAGTTAATGTATATTAGGGCTGCCATTTGTTTATGGTGTAATTTTTCAATTATTTTTTAACCGAATCTCATACAGCTTTGATGAAAATTTTAGCTGCATAAGTTTTGTCACAAGTCTATGAAGACAGTAATTTTATGTATACGTATTAGGAAATAATTTCAGTTTACACAATTTTCCAATTAAACCACAATTTTCAATCAAACTTTTAAGGTTTTTGTTAACTGCAAAAAATGAGAGGCATTAAATTAGGAACAACACATAAATCCAACTAAACTATCTTTGGATTGATTAAACGGGTTTGGTTTCTAAATTATCATTCATGCCTATAAAATTTAATTCTTCTTAAATGTGAATTCCAAAAAAATTTAATATATAAACTGAACATGTTTTCGATATGTATTTATACACGAGTACATATATAACTTCTATTGTTTGTTAACAGGTATCTAAATTACAAAACAATAAGAGATGCATTTGCGCCCATAAATCAACTTGCTCTCACTTTTGTTTTGAATGTTGGCCGGAAGCCACTTAACAAATACTCAAAGCCTCAAATTTAACTCAGAAGGCCTTTGAAGCCAATCAACTCTATTTTCATTCCGCACATTTGAACACAATTCGGTTGAATTCGGAAGCAAACGTACATACATATGTACTTAGTGTGCAACTTTGCCTTGCTCGAAGGTATTCGACGAAGGAATACCTACCCGCAGAAAGGGTTAAACAAAACTAATTACACCTAAAAGCAAGTAACTAACAGAACACTTGAGTGTACTTTATTTTGAGCTTAGGGCAGAGTTGTTGTACACTACTGTACAGTACAGCCCACAAACTAACTAACGCTCAGCCAAGCATGCAACATTTGGCAATGGACTTGAGAGCACTTGAACAAATTGGCATTCGAATGGAATGCAGAGCGTGCGATTTCGGGCAATGCAATATTTTGGTTGCAGGCACTTGGCACTTTAGAAGCATTGATGTGTATACACCACACACTTCAACATATGCACACACCTACATATGTAGGTGCATGTGTTTTACAAGAGTGTGTGTGGGAGTCCAAAAACCCTACGGCCGCAACCAAATCCATTTGACATACCAAAATGTAATAAAAACCACAAAGATGGCGATGCAACTGTGCTTCCCACAATCCCGCAACAGCGATCATCATGACGATGATGACAATGACAATGACGAATACAAATGGTTGACGACTAAATTGAGAGCGATATGTGTTCGAGTGTACGTACATACATATGTATGTATATACATATGTATCTACTAGAGATGCTTCGAATGTCATATTTTTCATATTCGCGAATACGAATTCGAATGCGAATTTTCTGAATTAAAAAATTTATAAATTATAACAATTTTGTATTTATCAAATGCACAGCATCGGACTGTTGGAGCAATTTCAATAATATTAGAGTGGACTCGCTGCCAATGTACACATTCGCATTCGCAAAACATTCGTATCATTTGATGTGAATGCAAATGTCGAATGCGAATGTGTAAAATAATGCGAACCATTCGCATAACGAATGCGAATGCAAATATTCGCAACATCCCTGGCATGTGCAATGGTATTTGCGACAATACTGCACCTCGTTGCGTATGATGCATATTGCGAGCAGCGGTTACTCATACGACGTGGTGGCATAGTTTATATTTCAATGCGAACCCCGATCGTTCAATAAAAATATTTTGCTAAGATGGAAAACAACAGAATTTCTAAAAAAAGTGCGCGAGTGAAAATCATGTTTACTGTGGGATACATTTTGGGAATTTGCAACCCACGCAAGCGAAACGATGCAACGGCAGCAGTCCAAAAAGCTTTATATAATCGAGAAGGGAATTCATTCTAAGAAATATCTACTGAGGAGGTAAACAAAAATATATTACTTTTGTAGGTGAAAAAAAAGGTAACTGGAAAGGTTTTGTTCACACATACGTGTCTATTTACGTACGTGTATATGTGTGTATGAATGTATGTAATATATCGAATTGCGGGAGACAAAATAAAATTTATGTTTTCTAAAAAATATGAATTTTAAATTAAGTTTAAGTCGAATAGGACCAGAGCTTTTATACGTAGATTACTACTACTAATACATTTTAAAACTGGTTTTATGGCTCATTGCGCATAACAGTGCCATCGCTGTGGTAATAACTGCCAGTTAAACTTAAACATTCACATCCGAGCGGTGAGCATTAAAGTGATTTTAGTATAAGTATAATAAACTATACAAAGTTATGTGCTCGTAAAAAAAACTGTTGCATGTGCTGCTGCATGCACGCACGTGATCGAATGGTAAATTAAGAGCGGCATATAACAGCTGAGCCACAGTCAGTGTCACTGGTTTGATAGTGGATTACTACCGCAGGTTTGCCACATGAACTCGAAATTTACGAGCAATGGTTGCACAATTCTGGCGTAATTTATATTCGCACTCGAATTTATATATATAAATATATGTAAATGCATGCTACTTATATATGCAAACGTATTTGCACATGTGTATTTATTTACCTACATTCCACAAAAAACAACACATTAAGGGTAATCATAATCTTGTGCAAATGATCTTTGCGTTCATAAATATTTTTGTTAAATATTACGCAGAGTCTCTTCACAAATCTGTGCTGTACAGCAAAGCGCTTTTGTTGCTTTTGTGAGAACCTCTGTTAGGTTAGAAATACACCCAAAGTTTCATATAAATAGCGAACTTTAAGACAACTGGCGTTGACTTTTCAATTATTTCGCAAACGGTTTTGCGCATATTCTTTCACAATAAATTCATGTTTATATGGAAAAAAAACTTCTAAACGAGGTAAGCAAAAATAAAATAAAATTATTAAAAATCAATGGGATTTTTTTGCCTTCAAAACTTGCACTTGTTTTACTAAAATTGTATAAGCCTGTTAACTGCATACCCAAAAATTTTATAAAGATACTGGTTAAAAAACTTGAAATTTAGGTAGAAGTTTGTGGAATTTTTCTAAACTCTGTACAAAGTTTGAAGGCTATCTATTCGTTGGAATATTTTTTTATTGAAGGTAAGGTGTTATCTAAAAGGTGGATAATCTCAAATTTTGGTTAAAAATTACTTGCTTCTTTAAAAATTATTTTTTGTTACAGCATGAATCATATTTTTACAAAAAATAACAAACAAAATTAAGCTCCAAAAATATTGTAAATATTAAAAAACGCCATTTATCCACTTTGACCGCCAGTGTAAATGGCCAAATGCGCGTCCATTTGTGCCAGTTTGTGATCACACTTATTTATTTCTGGCTTATAGTTTGGCAACGAACTGAATTTTAATTACTCTCAAAAACACACGGGAATAATTTATTAAAATTTGTATAATTTGTTCTTCTGTTAGCTTATTTATTATTTCTTGCTACTTGTTGTTATATTTCTTTATTTCGTTTGGTTTATTTTATTTTATGTTAATAAATTTTTGTATGGGAAGACCCATAAAAATACTTCAAAGCTTTGTTTGCTATTTCCCAATTTTTTTGGTTATGATATTTAAAAAAAAAATTAACGATAAGTATTTGAACCAATTACAAAATAATTTTCACATAATAAATGCAATACGTAAGCCATTACGTGCTAAAGGACCTCAGGTTTTGAAAAATAGCCCGCCTATTTTAGTTATTAGGCCCTTTTTCGATCTTCTGGAACGCAAATTTTGGTTATGTGGAAAACAAAATTTTAAATATTTGGTTTAGTAATTGAATCTTTGATTTTTCAAAAAAAAAAAAACAATTAAAATTTTTCGACCTTTCTTTTGTAATTATTACAAGCCCTTGCTGTAGTTGAGCATACATTTTTTACGGCATGAGTATTGAAAATTTGTTCCTTTGTTTCTTGATGCGCTGATTACGAACATTGCTCCCCGATCTTTAAATTTTTTGGAACCTTTACCATAGTATCGATATCGATGTTTATTAATTGACTTAAAAACGCGCGAGAGCAGAGGATCTATTCTATCGTGTTCATTTGTTACTATAACACTTCTTAGTAAAATTCAGTTTAAGTAATGTACCCTGCAAGAATCTTCAACAGTTTGATTCCTTAAAAATTGGTTTCTCCAGAACTAATTATAGTGTGAATGCGCAATTTATAGGGAATTTGCTGATTTAAATTTATTTTTAAATTCTTCAGGCGCTGGTTTTATATGGCCGTATGCCATCTTAATCAACCATTTTTGCTTAGTAATGACAATTGTATATTAGCTTAATATAGTTTCTTAGAATATGGTAAATCGATCTTTACATACAAATAACCCAAATTAGGTAAGGTTGCCCTTTGATGTTGGGACATCAAAAGTAAATAACAAATTATATGCTTCTTCGACGTCGACGAACTGAAATCGCAAATATTTCGGCACGTTCGCTCGTTTATATGTGTATGTAGCACAGACACAGGCCTGCCAATATGGCTCGACCCGTGGAGTTTTTTGGTTGTATTTTACTTTAAACTTAGATAGTTTTATAATTTTTTATTGTTTTCACTCCGAGATAATAATTTTAACTGAGTTTTATTTCCTCACATAAAAATAATTATTACACCGTGCAAAAAAAAAATCGAAAAACAGAAATCAATCAATACTTACTCACAAAATTGTGGGCCAAATGCTGTAAAACTGCGTTTTTAGTTTTCCTCTCTGACTTCAGGAATTTTTTAAAAAGACTACCTAGTTGTAAAATTTTTTTTAAAAATTCAGTGCAATCTTAAACATGTCCTTTTAATTAAATTTATTTTTTTAAGCTAAAAAGATAGAAGGACGATATTTGAGGATGTGGACGAGTGTATATTAGTACTTAACATAAAATTTCTTAAAAAATATTTATTGCTAAATTTCCAGGATAAGAAAGGATAAAATTTTAAAAGACCACTTAGGTATATACATACATATCTATTGCGAGCTCAAAAACGATTATCCAAAAATTGTTAAGCGTTTATCACTAAAATGTCTATGATTGCCATTATGAGGACAATTTAAACTTGTCACTTGTCTTTTCCTACCTTTAGTTCTTCATTTCAAGATCCTCATAATGGTACAATGTAAAACAGGTATTAAAGTTTTTTTAAATGTGTAGTTTTATTTATAAAAGCAAACTCTGCTAAAACTTTAATTCTTGTATTAGTATTGCCAAAGGCATATTCAGTGATGTACCAGCTAAAAAAACCCTTAAAGAAATATAAAGATTTTATTGTTCAGAAATGCCTCAAAGCAATAGTTCAGCATAAAATAAGTAAGATACTTATGTGCATAAAATAGTACATGACATTTAAAATTCAATAGAAAATCGAACCCAAACACCACAAGTATTTAGGGAGAAAATAGAAACGAAAAGTAGAAGTTTTACAATACGCTTTGTTAATATTTAGTACACAAGCGAATTACCGCAGGCACTAAAGATACAAGGAACAAAATTCACTGAACTAGTTTGCTATTAAAAGCATATACATTCCTATGTAGACATGTGTTCGCGCAGCAAAACTAGCATGGTCCAAACTACAAGACACCGATACAATAGTGGAATTCGCGCTTCTGTGTATTCGCTGCTAGAGTTCACTCTTTAAGGCAAAACTGTGTGCGTTTGAGCTAAAGTGAGAAAATATGAAATATTCCACAGTTGTTTTACAACAAACATATGGCAACGTTTCGCAGAAACCCGCAGATAAAATCCTGATTGAAATGCATGAAGGGAGAAAACTGTGTTGTGCTGTGCTGTTCGTACATTGTTCGGAAGTTAAATCGACAGCACAAACGAAGCAGAACGAATATTTGAGACCGCGCTGAGGCTGAACTGTTTGAATTTTCACAGCCGATGCAGGTACACTGTTCACGCTTTTGTGCAAAATAAAACGCTCATTTTTGCCTTTCGCATTTTCACACCAAAGAGCGAACTCTAATGCTTTAACCTGCATAAGTTTAACTGGACGAGCGTGTGGTGGTTGGTGCATGTCACATCCTCATGCAGTTACAATTTTACACAACATACAACGAATACACAGAAAAGCGAATTCCCCTAAAATTTAGTTGTAATAATATATCGTCACTTAAAGTACAAAACCGCGTATCATCATTCTACAAAACTGTGTAACTGTCATTTTTTGCTCACACAAGCTCTTGGCTCAAGCCTTATCCATTCTTCCTGAAATATACTAGCCAATAATTTATGCTAAATAATTTATGCTACCTCACATACGCGGTTTTGCATTTTTGTTGATACGCGGTTTTCAACATTAAACGACGACATGTATGTTACATCCTCGGCCGCCGAAGCAGCATGGTTAGAGTTGGGCATATTATTACTGTATTTTCAAACGAGGATAAACGATGGTCATGCTGTAAGATGCGATCTGAAAAGGTTTAATGTGGGTTTATTTAAACTAGTTTTTACGAGGAACTGGCATTTTCAAATTATCAGTTTAAAGTTACACTCTTATTGGAATAGTCTTCTTCATAGGAAATACAAATGTATGCTGGGCATTTCCTCCTAAACTGCGGAATATTTATCTATTAAGAAGCTGACGTTTGCAAGATAGCCGGCAACGCTCAATAACTTGATATGATAAGGTGTTAAAGTGCAGTGATTGTATTCTGATGAAGGCACGCCTTTGTACGCTTACAGGGGTATAATCCTGACATTTGTGCGCTGCAAACAAGGCGAATAAGCTTATGCTATCACTAGGATCCCACTAGCTCGTTAATGAAGCCTATAAGAGCCTTTCTATGGCCATAAGTTATTCCTCAGATTCCTAGTAGTTCAATATTAATGGCGATACTCGACAACGACAACGACAGTTCACTTCATCTGACATGGAAATGCTAATGACCATATGGACCACGAGAATCTGTGAAGAGTTGTTGTATGACGACTCCCTTTAAAATTAATCAAAGACGGGATTTTTTAAATCATTTTCAAAGCGCCACAGTCACAAAAGTCATTGGGGCATATTCATAGTTAAAATAAAGTCGACTCTTAAGTTAGTTGCAGCTTTTTTGGCAGATATGCCATTGAAACTTATGTCAAAAGGCTGCCACTAACTTTATAGTCGACGTTATTTTGACTATGCATATGCCCCATGGAATTCAAACGCAATTTTTCTAAGTAATTCAGAATAGCAGACAACCAATTGCAGCAGTTTTAGCTGCTGAGCGCTCAGTTCGAGTCATATATTACGGCATTATGCTGCAATGTGTTAAGTGCCAATATGAGTAGTATTGCTAGGACCTCCCGAGAGTCCATGAAGACTATAAGGGCTTTTCCATGGCCATAAATTTTTCCTCAACTTAATATTCACTACTCGTCAACGATATCGAGTGCCTTTAAAAATTTAACAAACAAAGAGGGGACAGAAAATTGAATGGGCTATAAAACTACCTACTCAAAACAATTTAGACTTTTACGTTGGTGGAATGGAGTTTTTAGCTAAGAAGACCGAAGAATAATTTTCTTCGGGTTTCTCGGGTCTAAACGACCTTTTTAGATGGGAGTTAATGGGTTAAAATGTTCTACGAAAATATTTCCCATGAAATTTTATTGTATATGCCTTAACCGTTGATTTCTCTCAGACATTTATTTTAACAATTTCTCCTACTTCTTTGAAACGTACTTAGGCCGGCACATGACCACTTTATTAGGCCATAAAATAAAAATCCATAGAGTTTTGGCGGCCGGTAAACGCTTCCACTTCGCAGGGCCTGGGATCAACACCTGGTCAAAGCAACATCGCAAAAAAATTTAGAAAAGTATACAATCGCGCAGTGTTATTTTTTACGCTGTACATAACTAAGTACATATATACCCTTCAGAATAGTTGTACATTTATTAAGATACGATTTTGGCAATGCCATTGTAAAAAAATTTGCATTTCGTCAGGAGCCGTAAACTAATGAATTCAAAATTAAAGTAATAAAAATACTCTAGCATAAGAAATATGGCCGCCAAAATGTGCAAATGCGAAGGGGTACGACAAAGTTTGCAAAATGCCTGAAGAAGTGAAAAAGTGTATGGCAATTTTATAAAGTGTCTATGAATTACAGTAATTTTGTTAAATTGAAGCTATTTAAAACATACTTCTCCACACATTTGTTCATGTACATACCAACAGGCACGAGTATTTCAATTTAGATATTTGAGTGCATGCACTCAGGCACTCTGGATAGTTATTATCAATTTGGGGAAATTTTCCAGCACGAAATTTTAATAACAATAAAAATTTCTGCACAAATTTCCCAACAAAGGGCTCTTACGTTTACACATGGTGATATGCGTAAAAATATTGCAGTATCCCAGCAAAAAACTCCCCTACGCCAGTAGCGAACGTGGAACAATTTTAGAATGTAGATAATGCATTCAAATAATGAGCTGAAGAAGCGAAAGACTACACCTTCATTACAAACCCAGGAAACATAGCGTCGATTGCCTTCAGATTTTGTGCCGAAATTTTTGCTGGGATCTAGTTGAACAACACATACATACATATGTTCTGTATGTAAAAATGGAAATTAATATGGGTAGGGAAACGCACTAGTGCTGAACTGGTTCGTTCCAAACTATGAAAAAGCTTCCGTGAAGTGCAGAACGAAAGCGTATTCGAAGGAAAAATCGCCAAACAAATTTCTATTGATGGTTTTTCGCCCCCGCTTTTTTGTTAGCTCCGAACTAGTACTAAGTTCGACAGATGAGATCCAATTCGTTCTGCGGGCCTTTTTTTTAGTTCCAAACAAGTTCTGAATTCGTCACCTAAGAGATAACTAGGTAAATATAAAGATCTCGTTCAAAAGTTAAGATTGCAGCTATTTTACAGTTCAAAACAACACTTGCCCATGAAAAATGCCTCATTCTTGCGTCCACCATGCGCTCCGGTGACCTAAAATATTCATATAAGTGAGCGAGCTATAAAACATATTTCAGTTAGGAGATTTTGTCAAAAGGTCTTATTAAAATTATTTTATAGAAATATCATAACTATGTAAAAAAAATATTCACGCACTTAAGGTCACTCAAAATTTAAAAATTTCATAAGCTTTAACCCTTCTGCAATGATTGGGTCAAGATGGCCCAATTTTCATTAAAAAAATTATTTTATTTCAGAGTTAGTTAATTTTAAATAAGCCGCGGCGTTGTCTATTCGTTAAAAGCATAATAAGTAATGCTTTTGTAAAAAAAAAAAAACAAAAATAAAAGAGTTAATCAGTGGTTAGAGCTTCTGACTTTGAACATTGATAATGCGGGTTCGATCCGTGCTGAAGTCTAAAATTGTAGTCTGATAAAGGGATGTAGTGATCTTCGAAATAGCAGCTATAACTAGATCTCGATCGAAAAAATAAAAAATTATAATAATAAAACATACATATACCAATTCACCATTCAATTAATTAGCAACGATATTCAAAATGATATTGTTTGCAAGTTATATTATTTTTTTATTTTTAATAAATTTTTTTAATTTTTTTTAGAATTTTTTTTATGGAGCGTGTTGCGCATTTTCTTCCATATAACACATGATCAATTTTGTTTTAATGATTTTGAAAATAACACTTGCAAAAAACTGCGGTTAGTTTAGTTTTTTTTTTTAATATAATACACCAAAAGAATAAACAAGCTTCATTTTAAGTAATGGAGAAAAAAATAACGGAATATAATACCGCTTTCCTACAGTAATAATTTGAATTGCAAATTTGTCAAGTTTGGACACGCCTATCTCCCAGCCGAAAAACGATAGAAAGCTGAAAACTTACCGCCAAATGTAGAATTTAATAGGGAATTAACCTGTCCTTTTATTTTTCCAAAACACCACTTTTTAAAAATTGAATTTTGAGCACGCTTGGCCCCAGTGTGCGCTGCTAGAATCAAATCTCGAAGAGATGTAGTTTTCAAGTCTTCAAGGGAAAAATCTTAATAAAAAATTAAGGGTTATGTGCGAATGAAAACAATTTCACCGATCTGGCGGTTGCGCAAAAAAAATATATATATTTAAAAAGTAGAACGTTGCGGCGAATAGTTTGGAACTTTGATATTTGGGGTTTTTGTTGTAGAATTAACCATATTTTTATAAATAATTTTCGAAAAATAAAATATGTAAAAGATAGTTGCCTGTATTGTAAAAAGCTCGCTGTACCCAAACTTTCTTGACTAACTGTAAATATACCATGTTGGAAATAGGCTTTCGTAAATTTTTGCGGTAAATAGCACCAATACGAGAATATTTGATTACAAAATATCCCTATTGGAATAACTGCAAAATATTTTGGGTACTATTGGACTAGCTAATACTTAGTCGATTGCAAACTAGTTCTGTTTTGTTCGAAATGATACTTTTTGTTGTGTGCGAACGTTTGAATTCGGCACAGTTATTCTATTTGTAATCTACTTCACTGGCATAAACTCATAAAAGTATTCATATTTTTGCATATTTGCGGTAAATAGTTTTATTTGAATAAAGTACTTTTCGGGGTTGGCATTCTCGCATAAAACATAAAAAATAGCGCGAATTTCGGTGGAATGCAAAAAAAAACTAATAACAATTCAGTTTTGCGTAGGAAAGTTTATGTGACATACTAAAAAATATGGACACAGCTTGCCGTATTCACATATAAGTATATATGTATGTATGTACGTCCACATAAAGGTTTAAGAGCAAAAATATAGCTATGCCATATTTGCATTTGTCAAAGTGTTCGTAAATTGAATTTATATTGGCACCGCACATACACATTGAAAGAGAGAGGTGGTAGAGAAAATAGGTTGTGTGCAAATTTTCACATAAGCTCGCACATGTATCATTGTATGGCATAGAATGTATTTGTTTATTTGAAAACTTAAAAAGTTGATTTCATGCCTTGCAATCGCGTAGACGTAATAAATTTCAAAAACAAATGGTAGACTAAATTAAATTGACATTTGTGACGCACAAGCTTTCCAGAGTTTCATAAAGTTTATAATTTGTATGTAATTCCTGTCTATATACACACAAGTGTAAAATATAAGTGGTATGTAATTTTTAGGTTACTCATCCCACTTGATTGTTGGAATGAACAATTTCCAATTATAACTTACCGTAGTCCGCTGCTATTACAAACGTAAATTTGATTATCCACATATGCTCTTTTGTAACTTTGATTATTAAATTGTTTATCATTTGGGCTAACATTTAACATATATTTATATTTCGTATATATATGTACCTATATTTATGAATATATTTGTAAATATGTCACTTGAGCGTAACTAAAATCTCAAAACTTCCAAATCGAAATATTGTCCTAGTGGACTTAAAACCTAGCACACCCAAATACACACAAATATGTATAATGTTGTAGATTAAGTTTTACTAACCATTGGCTGTGTCTGAATTTGTCATACATTGCTTGTTGTTGCATGCTACAATATCGTCGTTTAAAGTAAAAAACCGCGTATCAACTAAATGCAAAACCGCGTAAGTGAGGTTGCATAAATTATTTTCTAGAGAGTAAAAACACTCATATTTTGAAATTATTATTAGCAAAAAATGTCAGTTAAGTGGTTTTGCAGAATGGCGATACAATTAACTTTGAACTATGAAATTATACTATGAATGTTACTGTATGTATGTATGTACGTAGATGCACGTAATAGTGCAGCAGAAGGCACAAATTTGTTGCCTCCTCAAGATACTGAGGAACTGGCATTGCCTGGAGGAGAATTTCACTGTATTTTAACGCTGCCCCGACACGATGCTAAAATCGTGCTTGACGAATTTAAAGACAAGATGGGCAACGAAGGTTTATTTATTTGATGAAAAAGTCGGAAAATTTAGCCTTCATGAGAGCACTTCTAAGGACGGAGAGAGGCTGATCGCCTTAACCGCGGAACAAAATATGGTAGTTAGGTAGTACCAGACACCAGCATCGAAACAACTGCAAAGCCACTTGGGTGTTCCCTGATCAAAGAACGAAACTGATCAGGCTGTGTAAGCCGCTCCATTCGAGGAGACCACAGCGAATCGAAACACCGCCCTGCTTCAGCGGAGGTCCGTCAGGTGGCAGCGGCGAAAGTGCGACGTTTCAAAGCTGCAGTCACAATGGACCGCCGAGAAATGTCGCAATCGACTCTAAATCCTTCTTAGAAAAGGAGCATCTCAGCCCCTGAACATAGACGAGCAAAAGGGCTCCATCTTTCAATCGCTTCGCATCGCTTCTGATGAGGGTGCGGGTACTCTCCAGACAATGTTGACACACGCGACAATTGATCAGTATGGAGAAAAGAAATATACAAACGACAGAAAATCGTGAATGCGAGTGTCTAATCCACAAGAAGGGAGATCCCGCCGTTTGAGCCAATTAACGTATATCAAATTCTGGGCTCAAATCGTAACATCCGTTCACGGATCGAAAACGATACGAAAGACAATTACGTGATACGTCAGGCAGTATAAGCTTTAGCACAAACATCAACTCCGTCCCTCTCTCGACGAACAAAAAACACGCTATACAAATCTCTCACCATCCCCTTTTTTTATATCGCGCGGAAACGAAGATGAGAAAGCTTGAGTGCTTTAGAGTGAACCATTATACGCACAATATTTACGGCCTTGTTCGCGTAGACGTTGGGTATCGAAGAAGATGTCAAAATATGAAGAAGTGTCAAATATGAAGAAGTAGTAACGCAAAGTTATAGCCCAGATACGGTACAACATGCATTAGAAAGTTTACGAAAAATACTTCATAAGGATGGTTGTTGGCTCAAATTCTCTTGACGGCCATTTTAGTGATACAGTCTTTCACACAAACTTTACATGGTAAAAAAACATACAAAAATTTAATTTCAATGTTTTTATTTACTTTAACTTTCGAAAACGCGAAATATATAACCGCATTTGCGCCAGTGTAGCATATCTGCATATATGATTAACTACGAGTTTTTTTTTACAAGTACTAAGTTTATGTAGCATATGTAAATTTTGAGAACACTTCTTCAAATCCTCGTTACCGGTTTAACTTTTGCCAAATTTACCGTTATGAGGCAAGTAACCTTCTCTCTTCTTTCATCCAATTTACATTTTTGCTACTTAGAAATTCAGTAATGCATTTTTTTGCAAAGCCTTACTTTGTTGTAAATGCATGTAATATCAGCTATGCACGTTGCTATGCATAAATCGGTTTGATAAAATTTCATATAAATTTAAAGAAAATCGTAAGCGACGAGGAATTTGCATAAAAAGAAGAAATCTGAAATTGTGAAGCATGACATTATGCAGTGTCAGGACAAGTTGCATTCTTACAATGAACGCACATACATACATACATAATATGCAAATATGTATTTGCCTATATGGCCTCAAAGAACACAGTGTCGTTGCATGGTCATGACCATGATGAATGCCATGTTGGCTTGGCTGTGAATAAATATATATATGTATTTATATTTAAGTACTTTCATATATATATGTATATATATGAGAGTAGGATGTTTGCAGTAACCTTGAGTTACTTGTATGTATGAATGTATGTACAGATGTATGTAGCTAAACATTTCATCTATGTATGTATGTATTAACTCGACGTACATACATATATGATTATATAGACACATGTTTATGTAAATTGGTAGGAGTATTTTAGTTGCATATTTTTGGTTACACACTAATGCTTTGTTGATATACAGATAGAAATTTAGTAACGCATACGCATATTTTATTACAAATTGAAGGTATAATTTTGTTGCAGTAAAAAATAGTAATTTAATAAATGGTTGAATTTCGTTATTTGGTAAATTGCTAAGTCACGTAGGCTTTGAATACAAAATATTTCAAGGAAACTAACGTCCATGGTTGTTAGAAATTTCACAAAAATGTTGGATTTACATAGGAAGAAAATAAAATGCTTTTATTTCGAAGAAGATAAATAGTTTTAGAAAGCCATTTGATTAAATTTTTAATTTTGGTGAAAAACTGCTAAATTTACGTTGGCATTTTTTTGCTATTCGTGAAACCTAAATAATATTATGAAAAAAATATTTTGTTATTTACATAAGCATACATGACTAGAAAATGAGGATTTTCATTGTATGTAATGTAGCTAATTACATTTCAAGGAAATTTTCAAATTTTTACACGAAACAAAAAAATCCTAAAGTTTTTCTTTTCCCAAAAATCTTGCGCAGAAACTTTCTCTCGAAAACTCCAAGAGCCGCTTCATTAGATGTTTTTCTTGTCCATGCCTCCGCGCCATACACCAGCAAAAGCATGATGAGTGACTTATAGAGTGTGATTTTTGTACGACGGGAGAGGACTTTACTTCTCAATTGTCCACTCAGTCCAAAGTAGCATTTGTTGCCAAGAGTGATTCTCCGTTGGATTACAAGGCTGACATTATTATTGGTGTTATTTCTGACTCCCAAATAAACGAAATTTGTTGTTTTTCAGACGCGTAATCGCTATTTGTACCTCGTCGTAGTCAGGCGGTGGGACATCGACTCCATCATCATCGACTGGGGGCTCTGGTTCGTCTTCTCCACTACTTTCCGTGCTGCTACCATTCAGCAGCGTGGAAAAGTGTTCCCTCCATAATTTAAGTATGTTTTGGACAGCGGTCACTAGGTCGCCATTGTTGTTCTTACAGGAGTTCACCCTGGTCTGGAAACCTTCCGTAAGTCACCTAACTCTCTGGTAAAATTTTCGGGCATTCTTCCTGTTGGTCAGCATTTCAAGCTATTCGCACTCACGTATTTTGGCCTCTCTCTTCTTATTGCGGCAAATACGTCTCGCTTCCTTCTTCAGTTCCCTATAACGGTCCCACCTGGCTCTCGTTGCGCCCGATACCAGCATGGCCCTGTAGGCGGCATCTTTTTCTCTGCAGCCTTTTGACATTCCTCATCGTACCAGTTTTTCTTTCGGGATCGCTGAAATGCGACGATGTGCTCTCTGAGGGCAGGTGTGAGAAATGAATCTCGAATAAATTGGCCATGTGTGGCGATTGCAGCTTTTCGACGTTAAGCTTTCCTTGCATTGTTAGGCGCACATTTTTTGCAGCACAGAGGTGGGTGCGCATTTTGGCTGCAACAAAATAGTGGCACGAGTCCATGTTTGGCCCCCGGAGCGTACGTACATGATCGATTTGGTTTCTCGTTTTTCGATCTTGAGACAGTCATGTAGCTGAATTGATCTTTTATGCTGGAACCTAGTGCATATTATTATGTTTCGGGCCCCGGCGAAGTCGATCAGCCGCAGACCGCCATCGGAATTTTCGCCATCCCTCTTTTCCGTCGGGTCATGGGCACAGATGAGCGAGATGGTGAAGAATCGCGCTTGGATGCGGATTGTGGCTAGACGATCGTCCACCGGGGGCAACTCTAGTAGGCGTCGCAAGGTTTCACGCTTATCTTTCCTTGCAGTAGAACAGGGCACTGCCACAACAGATGCAGAATAGTTTTCCCCTTCTCTTGACAGCTTCTTCTTCTTCAGAAGTCATGTAATCGTAAGCCTAGCAGAGACTTATAAACTAAAATTAGGCTCAGTAGTAGGATAGTGCGTATATCGCTCAGTACTGGCCACAATTGCTGGGCCGTCAATATTAGTCAATATTTTTTTCAATAAATTTTACTAACTATTCGGCACTTAAATATTCTATCAGTCGATTATTTTTTACCTATAAAAATTATATTGTACATATCGTGCGTTTAAATATATAACGAAGTGTTTCAAAATTTTAATTTGGTGGGAAAACACAATCAAATTTTGATCAGTTCATACAATTGGTATAGAAAAAACAGATGGACAGACACATATCTTCGCCAAGTTTGGTTATATGTTAGACAGAACTTATTCTACATACAAAGCTTACTAATAGCAAAATGAAGCCTCCAAAAATGTAAACTTTTAGTTACGTCTCTACATTAAATTTGCGATATGTACCTATGTTTAAGGCCCACCACTTAAAAGTAACGCAAATGCAATATAATTCTTTTAAATTTTTCATTTTAGTGACTAATAAAGGCGAGTGTAAAACGCAAAAGTGCAAAAAATTTCTGAAAGTTGAGTATTGACATTTCCCTAAAAGGGCAATCAATAAGTGCTTAAGTAATTTCATTAGTTGCGCCTCATTGGCCGCCACCGTCATTCTGGTGAACAGCTGTTGACAAGTCGCTTAATTTGGTTAGTCAGTCCATTAGCCAAATATGTAAGTCTCCCAGACAAATGGACATTTGAACAGATGGACAGCTGCGAAGGAACATAAAAAAAAAAGCTATTCCTTCTTTTATTTATAGTCTTTATTTTTATTTTCTCTTTTTTTTTGCAAAACGTTTATAAATGTATGCATGCCTTTTGTGTGTAGCCAAGGCAGCACATGAGGGTAGCTACAGTACATAAAACATTTGAGTTTATGAGTACAAATATGAGTGCAAAAAGAAATTATTTTATACATGCAAAAATGTATGTAAGCAAGTTATTTGGCGTATATTTTTGTATGTATATGGACGTTACTTTGGCAAAAGATCTCATCTCAAAAAACCCTCTCCTAAAAAATGCTCTTTAACAAAAACCCTATTAAGAAATCATTTTTCATAACTTTGCGATGTGATTATTAAAGATTAAGTACTTACTAGTTAAATAAGAATAAAATATATGTATATGATTCGTTATCTATATTTATATATAGAGTTTATTTATTTCGAACTAATTTTATGAGATAGGAGGTAGCAGTGATATCTGAGACAGGTGGCTAGCCAAAGTACTGTCGATATGCGCCATTGCATACCAACTGTTTAAGGCTAGTTATGGAGCTTTTCGGGATATATATAAACAAATATTGTTTTTGTTATTTTTAGGTCCTGGAAAGTTTAGGTTTTTCTCAATGTAGAAAGTTTAAAAGGGTTTAAAAGTGGTCTAATCGCATGATCTCGGTGGTCAAATGATATTGAGTCGAAGAGAAATTGTGCGTCCGGAAATACTCTCTTATTCCTTAAATATAAGTACCTACATATGCAGTGGCGCACACGTAAATAGCAAATTTATTTTTTACAATATTCCCAACGTTTTACGTGATGCATTGTTTTCGTTAACTTTTAATAAAAATAAAGTAAATTCTGTAACATGAACTATAATAATAATAATAATATATTGGCGCTTACATATATATTAGTGTTTGGCCGAGCTTCTCCACCGATTTGTGGCGTTCGCCTTGATGTTGTAACTCAAAGCGGAGGGACCTACAGTTTTACGCCGACTCCGAACGGCGATTGTATTTTTATGAGAAGCCGTTTTTCATGGCACAAATACACTCGGAGGTTTGCCATTGCCTGCCGAGGGACGACCGCTGTTAAAAAAAAACCTTTTTTCTATATTTTTTTGCGATGTTGCTTTGACCAGGGCTTGAAGCCAGGTGCAATGGAGTGGAAGCGCGCACTGTGAATATTGTAAAAAATTTGTATATAGGTAATTTCCAAACGAAGTGCTGTTTTTGTATCCCCTTTTTAAATTTTTGTATGGTAGTCTAAACGAAAAAAGCTGAAACAGCATTAAACGATCCAAATAATAAGCCACCAACAAAGCTCTTTTTTTATTATTGTAAGCCGTTTTGTTTTCGTTTGCGAACCCTATTTCATTGATATATTTTATCTACTCCCGCTCAGGTTATCAGTGGCTATCCGGAATGTCACCAAATTTTTTATGCAAAGAAGCATGCATTTCATGGTAAAAATCAGAACAGTGCTTATCGGTTAGTATAATTTTATCGAATATTTCCTAAACTTATTTATTTCTTTAGCTTACTTTTAAAACAGGGACACTCGGAAAACTATTTTACAAAAATGCAAAAATAAGAAACAAAACGATTTTTGAATAGCCTGAAATCAATTTCGTATTCTGAATAAATTTTCACGTCGGCAACGATTTCAGGGGATAAGTTTACCAATCTTAAAAAAAAAATGTAAAAAATATTCTTTGAATTGTTTTTTAGAAAGCTACTGAAAACTTCCAAGGTTTCGGTTGGCGTCCATATTAAAAAAAAAGAGTTTACTTAATAAATTGATCTTGAACTATTTTTTAACATTTTTTAAAAAAAGCTTTCACATTTGACGACCATATTAAAATATTTAATTTAACTTTTTTATAAATTTCACAACCCGGGGCAAGGGTTCAAAAATATAAATATATAAATCTTTCCTGAAGCCTTCGCGAATAGAAACATGGAAGCTTCCGGCTGAGCGAGTACTATGAAAAAATTACTATTTGACTTAATAAACCGCCCAAATTATAAGAAATTCTTTTCAAACACACCTCAAAGCTATTCTTAAACCAAAAGAAATATAACCTTCAAATTTTATGATGAAATAGTTTCTTAGATCTATGACCTCAAATCCTTTTCTATATGTATGTGGATATAAAACTCAGTCACACATAAACTCGCTTATATGGCAAACCGCGAATGGGACGTGGTAAAGCAATTTAAAATTCAATGTTCCATTTGGGAGCGATCAGCGTGCACCATCATTTGATCCCGAACAATTTAACTTCAATGGCTATCTACACATACATATATAGTAGCATGGAATGAGCGCTCGTAAGCGAATACATACATTGCAGCATGGTTGCCACTTTGGTACAATTGTACCAAATATGGGCCTTTTTTCTATGTTTGGGCCTTTTTTGTTTGTTTTGGGCCTTTTTGAAGCAACGTTCGTTTGAATAAGCAGCACTCACAGTTTCAAAACTTGTACAAAATTTATGAAAATTCAATAAATTTTCATCAAAATTTCAAGTTTGGGATCTGAATCTTTAGCACATTTTTGGGTATGCAGTTTTATACTATTTTAGTTTCAACCGCCTAAAAAATTGCGTTAATTTTTGAGAATTTTTGTGTGGAGGCTGCTTCTGAGGTGTTTTTGATTTTTTGAATTTTTGTTACCTACGGTCTCCGGCATTTTATTTCATAAGAAATTCATGCTGTGCAAAAGTACAAAAATCCGTAACAACCAAAAAAATAATATCTAAAAAATCAACGCGAATTTTTAGGCGGTTGAAACCTGCACTTTGTCAGACTAAAATTGTATGGGCTAACTAAACTGTATACCCCAAAATGTTCTAAACGTTCAGATTAAGAATTGAAATTTTGATGAAAATTTGTCGAATTTTCCTTAATTTTGTATAAAGTTTGAAACTGTTTATGTGGTTTTGGTTAAAGCATGGACGATATTTTTATGGAAAAATAACAAAAAAAATATAAATATATAAAAAATAACCACTGTATATATTTTTGTTGGACGGCAAAAAATGGTACATTTTATTTTGTTTTGGGCCTTTTTACTTGTATATTGTGCTACACAAAATTTTGATGTAGTGGCAACCGTGCATAGCAGCACAAAGCTTTGCCACCCGAGCTTACAGCAAAAGCGTAGACAAAAGTGTTAATTTTTATAGCACAATTTTCAGCGTCCATACACATGCGCACATACATTGAAATATGTACATACATAGAAATTCAACGGAATGATTGTGACTTAAACGTTTAAAAGAGTAAATCGCTAAAATAGCAATAAAAAAAAAATACATGAACAAGTAAGTGGCGTAGTGGGTATGAACATTTACTATGCTTCAAAGAAATTGAGAAAAATTGAAAATGACTGCGCTGTTGAAGTAAAGCATACTTAAGGGCATTATTACGTTTAGTGCAAGTTTGACGCATACACAAACATACACAGCAAACTGCATTATAAACTAATTTCGTTGGTAAAGGGGAAACAGTGAAAAGGGAGTTTATATGAGTAGTAAATTGTTTTAGATAATTGCCTAGTTCAACACTAAGCGGCTTTGATGAATGAAATTGATGAAATGGTAAAATGAGCAAAGGTAATATCGAAAATGTGCACGCATACAATGGGATGATGCACAGGAAAAAGACCACGATTTGTATTTTATTTTTGCATCTCTTAATTAGCAGTTTTGCTGGTAAGTCGAGTACCACAATCAAAAAAATCGAATTCCTGACTTTACAGTCAAGTATTTTGGAATTTAAGCCATATGGCACAGAACTCGGGTTATAGCCAAAAATCGAGTTTGTGTTAAAATTTGTCCCATATTTGAAGAATAATTTCGTAGCGCAAAGGAAGGGAATCCTTAGGCCATTTGTAGGAGATCTGCGTAAAGGAATATGAAAGAAACTCTTTTAAAAAGTAGCGAAAGGGAATGGAAGATACCCATATGAATTTTTAACGACGCACATACCAGTATTTTCGTGCATGAAAAATACGGCCAAAAATATTTAGATTTTTTTAACAACATATTAACATTAACAAACGGCAATAAGGCAAATTGATGCTTCTTTCCCATTGAAGATGGAATAACAAATTTTGCTTTATTTTATTTCTCGCTGAGCATTTAGACTAACTTTTAAATTCTACAATTGATTAATAAAGCATCACCAGCTGAACTTCTGGTATAAAAAATACTGAAAAACGACGAACCTACAAAAGCTTGCTATAAAAGTAAAAATTTCACAGCTGATTTGCAATTGCAATCGCAAGAAAATTATGTACTTTCCATTGATTTGTTAACTTGTAGTCAACAGAGGTAAAATGAAAAAAAAAAAAACGTTTTCTGTAAGCTGAAAATAAAGTTTCTAAAAGAAGTCACCTACAGGTGACACTAGGAATTGGCGAGTTAATTAACTGTTCATGAAACTTGTACACCGTTACTGGTTTTGCATACACGTACTGGTTACGATATTTTTCTCTATGAGAACGAATTCTCGGAAATTAAGTTACTCCATAGCAGACTAACATTTGTACGATATATCGACCAAATTGATTTATGAATTCGTGGCATTTGTACGATATATCGTGCTTTATTTTGATGAGCTGATTTCTTTTTTAACACACAAATTTTATAAAAAATTGAATAGAGGCTAAGAATGTAAATTGGATATTTTAATTTGCGCATTCTTTGCTGCTACTATGACGTTGTAAGATGGTAAATAGCAAAGTTTGCAACCAACTGCAGTAAAGATGCATTTTTCAATCAAAGGGTCTGATCAAAATGCAAATATCTCTAAAATCGCGTTTTGTTTTGATTTTTTTATTTTTTTTTTTTTAAGATAAAAGATATTTTAAATATGCAGCGTTCCAATAAAAAATAAAAAATTGTCAAAAGTTGCGAAAAATGTGTACGATATATCGTACAAATGCCAGCAAAGGGTTAAGAAAAATATTTGTACATATATAGGTATATGTACATTTATAGAAAAGAATTTACATCGCGATGCGTCCTATAGATTGACATGAGTAAGAATTTGGTTTAAATTAAATTTATCTACTTACCATATTATATATGTGGTCCGTGTTTTGCATGCGGAGTTGCAACATTTCCTAAAAAGGAAAATAAACATTTTATAAAACTGGCCATATATGTGGGTATGTACATAAATGTAAGAAGTAATACCAGTATTCCCCTAAATATGTAAGCTTATGAAACTTTTAAATTTAAGCGTTTAAGCTCAGTGTTACAAGAACGCACTTCATAACACAAAATGCCAATTATTAAATCAGCAAAAAGAATTAATATTTACAAAAAAAAATGTGACATTCGATTGACTAAGGCTGATTTCACGGTAGGGACGCTAAAATTACACGAAAAACGCCGACGCACAAACAATTTAATTTTGGTCTGTAGATTGCGGATATGTACACCATTTTTCTAGATCAGGTAATTTTCCCAAAATACTGTCATTTTGGGTTTGCTTTGCGAATGAAAAAAATTCAAGCTTTAACATGGCAAATGTTACTCATACGCCATGTACGAGTACGGTATGAGTGTCATTATTTCCTACAGCTATTTTATAAAACATAATTATTGCATATTTTCACTTGACTATTCACAACTTATTTATTTCTCTATCTTTAGTTGCTTGATTTTGAGTGCAAAAAATAAAAATTATAAAAAATCAGTAATTTTTAAAAATTTGCCCAATTAAAATTTTTCTTTCATAAAATTTAAAATATCTTGGGAAAATGGCCTGATCTAGAAAAACGGTAAACAGATACGTAACTTAGTTTTTAGTTCACATGTTTCGGGGTTTTTTTTTTTTGTGTCATTTCAAAACTTGCGATTTCCCGAACAGTGTTAACTTCGGTAGAAGAGCGGAAAAGTTAGATTTTGACATTTTTACACCTTTCTTACTCATCATTAATCAAACATATATTTTTGCTGTTTCTTCATTGCTGACCGTTTTTCCAAACTCTGTTTAAATGGTTAACCAAGGGCTTGTGCCAATCAGCAGGAAAGTTATATAGTGAAAAAAAATTATATGGGAAGAAAATTATTTACTGCCGCTCAGCAATTTTTATTCACTTCAAAGATGTCAAAAATTTACTTTAAATTGGCACTTGTCCCAAGTACCTAGGTGAAAATGCATGCTTAATCCCGCATAGTCGACAAAAATCTATCGATTACTCAAATACCGCTAACCAACTTGTTGAAGTTGACTTTTGTTTATCATATTCGAATTACATAGTTATTTGATTTAACTACAAACTCATAAGGGTTCTACTATCCAAGCACAAATATATTTTTGTACCCTTGCAGTGAGCTGATTAAGTTCAGTAATATTTTGAACAGTTTTGGTTTTCTTCTTTTAACTATTTAATGTTTATAACTTTTGTATAAAGGTTTGGCAAATTACATAACCAGCAACACACAAATCGATATTTCAGACCTCGTACAAAATTTATAAAAATTCAACAAAATTTAACCCAACAATTTTAAAAGTTTTTAGATAAGTTTTAGATATGCAGTTTTACAATCCATTAAGTTTAAGCAGGTTAAAGTGCACATTTCAAGACGCTAGAAAATCGTGTGGATTTTTAATATTTTTTTTTTTTTGACTGACGGTGTTGAGCATTTTCTCCCATATAAAGTTATCAAAAATCAGCGCGATTTTCTAGCGGCTTTAAAACTACATACCCAAAATTTTTCTAAAAATGTTTAATAAAAAGTTTAAAATTTTTTGGTGTAATTGTTAAAATTTGTTGAATTTTTATAATTTTTGTAAGAAGTTTTAAATGTGGACTCATGTGAGGCTGTTTATGCAATGTGCTAGACTTTTATAAAAAAAGTATAACCCTTAACTAAACAAAAGAAAAATAACCAAAACTGGACAAAATAACGCTTAACTTAATCAGCTGACCACAAGTGTATATAAGTACATACATATATATAGGCAGATATAAATAAATATGGCCTAATCGCAATGCAGCCGCTATGTATTCGCAAGGTCTAATCGAAAAAAAATGAAACCGACAGAAAGAAATCGGAACCTAAAACTACTTTCGACAGCGAGGTCCCTAAGGAAATATTACGAAAAGAGATATGAAACTGTACCAAAAACTTTTGTCTCAACTTTCTTATCTACATACAAACATACATACATACGAGCATATATCAACTGAATGGCTATGTATGTATGTCCTCATGTGCGAGCACATACAAGTATGTATGTATGCCTGGATGCTGGGCAACGCTAACGAAGCCAACAAATATGCCAAAAACAGAAGCCAACGAAACTGTAGAAGAAATGAAATAAAATATGCAATAAAACAAAAAAAAAAAAGAAAACAGGAGAGAAATTGCGAAGACCCATCAAATTCAAGTGTTTACCGGCGTTAAAGTCGAGCTACGTCAGTGTTCTCATAATTGATAAAGTTGCTGCCCCGGCGGCGACGACGACAGCGCCTAGTTTGCTATTGCTGCGGTTGCGCTTTTGATGACAAAACTGCGTACTGGGTTGTTTTTTTGCAGTCATTGAAGTGGGTTGAAAGTGTGGAAAAATGCCGAAGCAAAAAGACTAAAGCGTTGCTAGCAGTTGATTTTTTTTCGCAGCATCCAGCCATCCTTACTGACGACGGCTTCCTATACATTTGTGCGCACTTGAAAGTAAAGTGGAATATCTTCCTTTATACCCTTTGAAATTCTATTTTTCACGCGCAGACTGGAATTCAGTTGGCTTTTTTGAAAGTAAAACAAAAGCCAAATATGTACTCGAGATATAAAAATATTTCAGGCGGATGCCAACGTTTGATAAAAAAACCCCATTCAACGCCAGAATGTAAAATACATTGGCAATGAGATAGAGAGCTAAAATAATGATATAATAAATACAGTTTTGATCTGTTTTTGGTGTCAAAGAAACATCGCAAAAAAATATAGGGAAAAGGTTTTTTCTCAAGAGCGGTCTCCCCTCGACAGGCAATCGACAGCTTCTCATATAAAAACAATCGCCGTTCGGAGTCGGCGTAAAACGGTGAAACGCTACTACGGCTGATTTAAGGTTTTCAAAAAGGAATCCAATATTCATGCATACATAAATATATGCGTATGAATGTCTGGAATATATGTATATGCCGTTTAGGAATTTTATCACACTAGTGCTCGCCCAGCGGTTGAAATTCAACCGATAAAATTAGGGATTGTTTATTTGAGTTGAATGAGCTGAAAAAACATTAGTTGGAATGGGTTAAGTGGAGGGGAGTTTAGCTTAGCACTTAGCATACCACTAAACCATAAAATAAGATTAAATAACATAACATATGAAGCATAACACACCACAATATAACATCGCACAATCTTCAGTTGTATTTTCTTTTTATCCCTATCACTTTCTTCCTCTCTATCTAAATCTTATTTATTTTGGTTCACTTTATGCCGAATGATGTTGCCTTTGATGCCACATCAAGTGATATCATTTCATGTAGTGAAATTGGGTGTGGTGGGTTGCGGTGCGATGGAATTGGGTGTGGGAGTTACGGTGTGGTGAGTTAAGGTGTGGTGGATTTAGGTGTGGGGGTTAAGGTGTGGTGAGTTGAGGTGTGGTGAAATGGGTGTGGTGAATTTAGGTGTGGGGAGTTAAGGTGTGGTGAATTAATGTGTGGTGAGCTCAGGTGGAGTAAGTTTTTAAGCGGATGTGAGATGAGTTGAGGTAAGTTAAGTTAAGTTAAGGGGTTATGATCTTTATCCTTATCTTCATCTTCATCTTCGTCTTCATTTTCTTCCTCGTCTTGGTCTTCATCTTCTTCTTCTTCTTTATCTTTTCCTTTATCCTGATCTAAATATGTCCGTTATTTTCTTCATTTACATATTCACCCCACCATTGTTATTGGGTTAGGTATTTAAATTTTCCTTCCTCTTTGTCTTTATATTTAGGTTTCTTTACTTTTATTTTAATTTCTTTATTTATCCCTTTCTTCTTCTCCATACTCAACTTTACCTTCTTCCTTTTTTGAGTCTAATCTATTCATGTACATACATACATACATCTTATTCCTAAACTGCTGCTTAGCACGTTTTTTTAATTCACTATCAATATTAAAGCATACATTTAGGAGGCATTTCCGCCCCAACCATGTAGATGTATGGTACTTGTATTGGTGTGACTTTTGAATTGATTTTTTCGCTCTATTTTAAACTAATTTGAAATTTTAAAAATTGCCTGCACATCAGCATCAAAATACCTTTCTAATGATATATAATTGTTTATACCTTAGAAGTATAGTTTAGCCGTAAAAGGGGTGTAAAGGAAACATGATTGCCTATTTATATAATGATTTAAAGGAACAGTTTTCGCCTGTGTTTCTAGGTTGCTGTAACGTACCAGCGTATTTCCTTGATAGCTCTGTAGTAAATCGAATTAGCTGAGAAAGAACTCGTCCATTATGATGCGATTCTGACGTATTTATACGAAGTCATGTTTTATGTTGAATTGGTTTCCAATGCTTCAACTTGTGAAGGACAGATAGCAGCCTTATACGACATTTCCACTAAGTCTTAACTGCATTGGAAAACGAGATTATCACTCGAACGGGGTAATTGCTTATATTTAGTAAAAGAAAACGAAAGTAGAAAAGCAAAAAGTAAGAAATAAACATTGCCAATCACCCAATTTTAAAATATTTCGTACAAATCTGATCCCCTAACTGCAGTTAAGCATTTGGTGGAAATAGGCTATTACTAACACTAAAGCACAATATGACTTTTGAGAGTGTAAATTAATTTAACTGCTAGAAAACAAGAAATTTTAGAATATTTGTTGAGCACCTCAAAATGGCATACAGATTTCAAGAAGGATATTTTATATATACATTGGCAAACAATTTTTCTTTACACCCCCCTTGCAGCTAAACTATACATATGTATGTATATTTAAGGCATATTCGTAAAACAAAACATTTTTAAAAATTCAATGAAAATTATGAATGAAAAAATTAAATAAAATATTTTTGTAAAAATTAAATGGAATTAAAAAAATATACTTTTCTCTTTAAAACAATAAGTTGTAAAAACTAGAAGGACTTGAACCTCATATCCCTCGAATGGCTCCAAGTGTTTTGCTCCCTTCGCTATTGTGATTGTTGGAGCAGCACGAGCAAAACTATAAGACCGGCATGCCCACACCGCTATATATGTACATCTCCATTTGGAAGCCGCTCAAGGATTTTCTGTCGAAAGAACTTTTCACCACCAAATTTGGCAAGGGAACTTTCTTGGAAGGTTTTCGTGCCAGAATAAAGAAAATATTTCTTACCTACTGTTTTTTAATTTTCTTACAAAAGACTTGCAACTATCTTAGCCAAATGTGCCCTTCCCCTCAATCACACTAACCTACTCAACATTGCAATTACATACAGCACAGCCTCCTTTTGTTGGCCATTGGCAACTCTCAACTGCAGACTTTCAGCTTAATATAAATTGAATTCGCACATACTTATCAACAAGCGCACAAATATGCTTGCGCATAATGGTTATAAGTCAAATTAAATTAAGTTTGCAAGAAGCTCTATTTTCTTTCAGCTTTTACTCAGAAACACACACGCACGCACTCGTATGAACAGTGTTCATTGAACACACATATTTGATGTGTATTTAAGCACAACTTTGTTATAAGAATCTTCTCTGCAATTTTACTGCACTAAATATCTTTGATATATTGCATTGCCAACTGAAATTGATTGAGCGATGGAAGTTGTATGCATCTAAGTTGCACAAGAATATTTGCCGAGATTCAGAGCCTGCTTTTGATGGGACTGAACTTTTGCAAATTACTGTATTTGCTTTTAAGATAAAATACTTGGATTTTGAAGTGATCTGACTTTTCTATAAAATTGTTACGAAAGTGTTACTTAGTATTTAATATAGAATAAAAATTAAGTTGAAGGGTAAATGGGCCCGCCAAGTATGTTACCTACAGTCAGACGTTTCTGTTTCTGTTCAATCTGGTATATGAAAGCAAATACCTGCCTAAATATGTAGACCCTCCCAGATTGGGGGAAACTTGACTTTTACCCACCGGCGGCCTGGTCATGCCTGCCAGCCATTGTTGCGCGAAATATAAACTCAGTTTCTGATGACGACTTCGATCGCTAAAGGTGCCAAAGCTGGTTATGAAAAGAGACAATTCTTGTCTGCGGCCTGATACACAGAGTTAAATAATTTCGTTATTATCAACGCAATTTTGTGGACACTCATATTGCGTAACTAGTTCCGGAGAACAATAGCTACATTAAATCCTACCTCGCCACGTAATTTGTTACGCAGTCAATGGATTTGAAATACGAAAACATATTCTAAAAATCAGGTTTCCATATTACCTTCAATAAAGACTCCAGAAGCTTGATCTCAGTATAAGTAAGTATTAGGCAAGACAGCAGACTGGATACAGGGGTGTCCCTAGTAACTGCATGATCGATGAGTTTGAAAGAAAAGTTACGGCAATATACGCGATGAATTCTGTCCGGAAAATGTGTATACCTCTTAGCTCCTAAAACATAAATGGAAATTTGTTTCATCGTGGAGGTAGAAAGCAGATGATCTACGCAAACCAACTATCAAACTACGATAGAAATACACCAAAAGCCGAAGAGTCGATCTAAAGCTAATGCGGCTTGATAACTCCTCTCTGAAATTAGAAGTGGACCTCGAAACTGACACTTGGGGTTCACTTGGTAAGAGCTTAGGACATCTACATAATCAACGACGCTTGCCGCAACTGCCAAGGCGAGGAAGAAGGGAAGCGTATTGAAACCTATCTCTTACACGTACAAGCCTTTTCTAAGACGCGCAACCAATCGTTTTTTAAGTAACTTAAAGCTCAGTAAGAAATCGATAACGATTACTGAACACGTCAACTTAAGACAGAACCGGAAATTTTTAGTTTATGTATTTTCCTTTTCAGCGATTTGACAAATCACCGCCTAAAATGCAAAACCATAACGTTTCATAAAAAAAATATTTGCCTTAATTTATTTTAAAGATATGCAAAACTAAAAGCCTGGAAAGCCTGATTCTCTCACCGCTCTCAGAAGACCGTAACTTAAGAATCTAAAATCTACAGGTTCCTAATTTCTTACAGGCTAGGTTGTAATATCTGTCAACCCTGTTTCTCGCATAACAAGTAAACTAAAATATTAATATAAGTTAATTTATGTAAATTAAGTATAGACTAACTGAGCTTTTATAGTTAGATTGTTTAGCTTACTTAAATTCGGCGAAAGTTCTCGATTTTCTGCGCAATATAACTTATCCTAGGAAACAACCTGATTATTTAATTAGCAGAACATAAAAGTGCTTAATAATATTCCCTTTGCGCGTTTAAGGGATTTCAAGATTATATACATACATACATACATATATATATCACAATAAATAGTGTGACTTGAAAATGCCGTTGAAAAGCTTTCTCCATGGTGAAAAACTGTATATAATTTATGAACATTTTTCCCAAAGTTTTCATTTCTTTCATTTACTCCCTTTTAATTTCCTTTTTGCATTTCCGCCGATTGTCACCCGCACGTGGGTACCCATTTCACTTTAATGTACGAAACTTAACAAAGCCATAATACTGTCAAGTTAAATCACTTTCCATGTAATAAGGATCCTTTACTTGCAAACTTTACAATCAAGTCAGCCGCAGAGCTGGAAGTGGTTGTGAATCTAAATAAATATCACCCATTTCATTTTCGTTTAATTTTGTTTTGTTTCACTTGGGTGTCTTTGTTATTTTCAAGTACTTACAAAACCTTGTTTAGAATCGCATAATTATGTATGATAAAAAATTCGTCCCATTTGACATTAATCAGGCAACTTTAATGACAACTGTATAATACTTAGTAGAAAATAATGCGCCGAAGTTTTTTTAAATATACATACACAACTACGGAAAGATTACATAAGCTTTATTTCGTCACGCACCAAAAAAGGTAAAGTTTTCAACACGCGAATATATACATATTTACATTTTCTTTCCACGGTGATCGATACCGAATGAAATGAAAATAAACTTAAGAATCGTTGTTATTATTTCTAGTAAGTAAGAGTAAATAAATCCAACTTTCAAGACTGAAAGCCAAAATTTCAATTTTCATTTTAAAATCAGGTATTTTTTTCTTTAGCTTGTACCATTTACAAACCCATATTTTAGGTTAATTTTCTTTAAAATTTGCTAGATTGATTTTCGTAGCTTATTGTCTTTTTTGCAATGTTTAAATGGCTAATGGAGAGAACAATTCGTCAGCATTGTTACATGTTTTAAGAAGGTTGCCACGTGTTTAAAAGATAAATTCAAAATATACAATAAGTTAAATGAATTATTTAAAGATGGGTATAAATCGAAATGGGTTTGAAAAGCCTTTATTTATGATATATATATGTACATATGTATGTTTAAAAAAATCAAATTCAACTTACATTAAAGCAATTGTATAATTGGAATCCATACATATGTATTAGTGCGGGTCGAAAATTTAATTTTTATCAAATCCCTTGGTAATAGTGAAAATATATTGTATCATGAAGACAACAACAAGCCTGCAAAATATTAGAGTTTTATTTTAGTTGTAAGAGCCCGCGCATCGACCGCCAAGTGACCCACAGCACCCTAGTCAAATAAGATCAATTCTTGTTAAAAATTCTGGGTTCAGCAAAAAGTTTTGGTGCATATTATTAGATAATGAATTCGTTTACCCAAAATAAAAAGTAAAATTTCATTTCTCGCAGCCCTTTAGCTTATCGTTAATCTCAAAGTTATCTGTTTTCAATAATATATGAATTGTTCCCTTGATAACTGCACTGGCCTAAAATCAAAAGATGTAAAGAACAGCATTAATATTGCTGGCGTGCATTTAGATCGCTGGTTCCAAATATTTTAATCTTTTTTTAAGATTAGCTATAATTTGCGATTTTTTGCAAATTTTAAATTTAGGGACAATTTCGGTAACTCTAATAGAAAAGCCTTTATTTTCCATCATCGTGGAAAAATTTTGTTTATGCAAATGAGTATGAGAACACTGAATAGGCACAACTTCTAGAAACACCAATTAGTTTACTTATGTTAGGCATACAATATAAAAACTGCAAATATAAGAAAATGACAAAAAAATTTTTCAAAATTTCTTTTACTTTAAAATAATTTGTTTATAATCTGAACGACTTTAATCAAATTATTATCAAAAATCAGTAACATTAAGTATCGCCTTCAATTTGGTGATTATTACGCACCGATCGAGTAGCATTTACCAAAGTTATATCGAAAAATTTAAGTGGATCTCCAGTTTTATAAAAAAATTTCTCTTCAATTTTATAAATAACTTTTAGATGATAGAACCGGATTACAGAAAAGTGTGTCAGGGAGTGACTTTTTTCGTTCAAGCTAAACGCAAAGCAATATCGTCCAATTGGAGAGTCCTCAAAAGGATTTCCCAGGATATGTTAAAGACTATTGCACTTTTTCACATAATGGAATTAACTAAAATATTTATGTATATCTAAAAACTTCAAAAAATATTCAAGACTGCATAAATGGACTTAAAACTTCTTACCCTAATGGTATTATGTTAATGTATGTAAATACTTATATGCTGGAAACTACTATTAACTTATCAAACGATTCCTAATCTTTCAAAATACATGTTTGACCTCATTCACCAAGATCTTGAAAACTGACCAAATCTAAATATAAACATTCGAAAACATTACAACGTTTGAAATAAATCTCGTTTCACTTTTTTGAATTTTTCACTTGGTTGCTGAAGTAATGAAGAATTGAAAATTCATAAGGGAAATTAAAGCTTTTGTAAGTTTTATCTTAATATCTTAAAAACTTGTAAACTTATTGAAAAATGATAAATGAACGTGAGATACTAAATTTAATAACCCTTAATTTGATATATCGTCCTGTTTAGAACAATTAACGCATTCCATAGATATTACAAGCCAAAGTTTAATTTTAAAAATTCATACACTTTGATTCAATTGCGCGGGCTAAAGATAAGTTGTAAATTAATCTTTCGTGGCCAATAACAATTGGCTTAGACCTAAGACATCATAATATTACTATTACAATACGGTCAAATGCCTTTTATTTTCCCACATATAAAAGCGACCCAGCCTAATATGTATATATCATAAAATCTGTGGATGCCGGACGAAAAAAGTTTAGAAGGTTTTAGTTTGAACATATTTTGAAGAGGGTTGTCACCAATTTAAAAAGTCGAACTTAGTTAATTACACAGGTTATATGAAATATGCCTGTCGAAAAAAAACGAGTGTTAAGAAAAGTTTAGTTTTGACTTTTAGAATGTTTTTGAGGGGTTTAAAAAGTTAAATTTAAATTATTTAGTAAGTTAACGAATTGTTAAAGGATGGGTATCAATCGAAATGGATTTGAAAACACTTTACTTCTGACCTTCGCTTAGGAGGGATGCGACGTGTTTGAAAAATCAAACTTAACATGGTTCATCAGTTTAGAAAAGGATCAGAAAAGGATTTTCACCTGTTTGTAAAGTCGAATTTAGTCAAGTTATACACAAGTTTTACGAAAAATAATATGGGTGTGAATCGAAAGGAATTTATGGCAGCTTTAGTTTAAAAATTTCTTTTATTAGGCTTGCCACTTTTTCGTAATGTCATATCGATCTAACTTGGTATACTATATATGTATATTATACGAGAAAGCATTTTTTGTGATAGTCCTTCTTTTGAGAGGTCAAATTAAAGGCCTTAGCCTGTAGAGGTGGGATAAAGTTTTATTTATAATTTTATATTATTGATTAAGAATTGAGCCTTAAAATGTAAGTTGAAATATTAAGCCCGTCACCGTGGAATAAGCCATATTCAGTACACAATTAAGGATAGTACCGCACTGCGTATACGTAACCTTAAATTTCCGTTTAAGGATTTACATGCCGTTGTTGATTTTCTGGAAAAAAAAACCTTCTTACATGATAAGGCACAGAAATTAGACTTTCTTTAATTTCAAATGTATGGCCATTACACGCAAAAGAGGAAAACGAAATAGATTTAAAATACCCCAATTATCTCTATTTCCTCTTTTTAAATGACCAACATTTCATTAAGCACTTGAAGGATATTAAAAAATAAAAAGAAGTTGTAATTTTTGTCTATGGAAACTTTTACTTCATGCATAATTACTTTACACCCGTCACAAGGACATGTCTCACCAGTCACAAATTTAAATATTTTTTAACATTTCTACCAAGATTACATAAGCCTAATTTTTATTGAAAACGAAAGCGTGGAGTTTATATTTTACAACACAAAAACAGCTTCCCCGAAATTTAGGTGCAAAATAGAGTTCTTTTCAGTATCCCACCAGTCACATTCATTCAAATAATAGTTACGTTGAACTAAGAAATCGTTTGGTATTTTTGTTAAAGCAATTTTATGCATTATTTATTATCTCTGTCTAGTCTGCTTAAAATTTTTGCAGATACTGAGAGGAACTCTGAATTGAAATTGAGTGATCTCAGTTCTGAGGTCATCTTGCAAAATATCTGATTCCTTATTTACTGTAAGTACAAAATGTAAATAATTATTATACTTGCAGAGGTTCCCTGAAGACGAAACCAAGGCTCCCAGCGAAAACGCCAAGAGTCGATATTCACATTAATATTTAATACAATCTCACTAACAGATCGAAAAAGGGGATGACGAAACTATGCACAAAACAATCGAAATTGCCAGAGGATTAAAGAGACTGCTGTCATTAACTAAATATTTATAACTGTTGCTTACATTATATAACTGTAACACAACTCAAAAAATATTCATGAGCAAAAGAAATTACACATCAATTACACTTGTTAGTCTAACAATACTTTGTCCCTCTTTGGCTGTGACAAATGCATATTGTTTTTTGGCTTGTTGTATTTTTTTATTTGGCCAAATTTTTACGACTAGCTTTTGTACGTATCTACGTACATATGTATTTAAGCAGTTTACTTTTTTACTAAGGACTAAATGCAAGAAAAGCAACAAAGCTCTTTAGTCTGGCTGAAAGGACATTGTTATGTCTACTTGAGGGCTTTCATAAAGGTTTTTTGTGTTTACTGCAGTTTTGGTGTATTTGTTTTACTTTCATTTTTAATTTCTCTTTTGAGGTTCTGTGCTTTTTGTATACCTTTTCAAGGAAAAGCAGAGACTTAATTAATGTTGCTAATGAAAAATTTGCCCAAAGTATACTACAAAGTGTGCGGAAACTGAAAACGAAGTCTTGCGAAGTTAAGTAGCTGCATTATTTTAATTTTTAATGGTTAAACCCATACACTCTTAACAGTGCAGTGATAAAAGTTTATTTTTTCTTTTAACCCTTTGTAGCTAATTTAATGTCAATTTTATCCACTATGATCTTAAATTTATTTATTTATTTCATTAGACCGTGCGACAAAAACAAAAAAATAAAAAATCAAAACACACGAAAGATTCGATATACTCACGAAACTATGGTCCAAATATAGTAAAATTGTGTTTTTGTGTGTAGTTTTTCACTGTGACTACAGAAATTTTTTCAAAGGGCTTTAAAATTTTAACGAAATGATTAATTCAAAAAATTATTTAAAAAAATCGGCGCTATGTAGAATAACAATATAGGAGCCAAGTGAGAGTGAAAATTCCGTAGAATTTAAAAACAAGGACGAATTGGCATTGAAAAAGCGATTTATTAAATTTGATCTTTTTAAGTTAATAAAGTTTGCAGGACGAAATTCGATGATGTGGTCGCGCGTATATTAGGCCTCAAACCATAATTTAAAAAAAAGAAAAAAAATTTCAGGGATATTTAAGGACAAAATTTGTTAAGGACATTTTCCATACCCATTCGTCCTTATGCACCAAAAAGTTTATTCTGCTATAATTCTACAAAATTTTTTCTTTTATATGATACCCTTGTCGTTATCCGACATTGCACTACTTCCATAAGGCGTTCTACTAAACCCAGTAGTAAAAACCTCGTAATTGAGCAAAACTCTTGCGGGGACGTTAAACTTAATTCTGCTCAGAAGATTATGGCAGTCGACAGTGTCAGAAACAATATCAAGTATCAATTGACAAGTGAGCTAAGTATGATGGGATCGGCTCGGAAAAATTAAAAAAAAAAACGCAAAGCGTACGGTATAAATGTCTTTTGCACCGATTTCAGCCGATTGATATGTACTTGATATGGTCTTCAAATAAAAGCGGCGTACCTTAATTTAGACCGAACGAAAGCAGTGTGCAAGGTTTTAAGAGTATATGGATTGGAGTAACACGTACTGTTGCGACGAATAAAGGCAAGCATTGAAAACTAGTTAGAAATAGTATAATTAATATGCGTGACAAAAGTAAAATTAGAATCGGAAAAGACACCGAGATCTTTCACTGCATTTAGCGAACTTTTGGAACTCCGTTTAAATGTAAGTCTGCACATATGTATGTATAAATGTATTATAAAGTTTTCAAGTAAACCGTCGGTTCAAGAGAAATATGCGATTAAGCAATACTGATTTGTTATGTTTGTGTAGATTTAAGTAATTGAATTGAACTAATAAAACTTGCATAAATAAACGACAATAATCAGTACAAAATTTTCGAAAGTAGCGGCCGTAAATATACTATCATATTCATAATCCTAATTTATTTTAAAATATTCATGAATGTGCATTTACTTACCTAGAATTTTATTATTTGAGTTAATACACCCATTTCATTTCAGATTGCCTGCTAAATTGCCATTCAGAGATTTAGCAAATACAAAATCCTAATTGATTCTATTATTCAATAACAGTTATTTATTTGCAAAATTTTAAAGCTGCCTTCGGCATTGGAAAATGCATTTGTAGACTCATGCATTATTATGAAATGTACTATGCGAATTGAGATGTAGAAGGTATGCGTGCAATATATGTATGCTGTATATACTCATATTGGCTGGCAAATACCATATCAAGAGCCATAGAACCTTTATTATACATTTTTGGAGTTACGAAATATTCAATTCAGTAAATTTTATTACTACTTGCCAAACATGCAATAAAATTACCTGCATAACACCTGAGTGTGCTATGTAGGATAGCACAAAAATTAAGCTCAAATATGTAAAAAAAAAACAATTAAATTGTTATGGACCAGCTTGGCCGGCCAACAATAGCTCGAACTGTTTTGCTTACATACCCATACATATGTATGGTCGTAAATACTTGTGTTAGTAACCGCCCCCAGGTGTCTGAATGTGGTTTGCTCCTTTCATTTGTTATTTAATATTTTGCAAAAGGATTTTTTGCTTGCAGCGCTTTTTGTTCGATTACTTACAAGTGATCGATTTTGAAAATTTCAAAAGATAAGACGCTATTACGGGGAGTATTCGAAATATTTATGTTTTTGCTGTATCCATGCAGCGTATAAAAAGCTGCAGCTCAGATGAATACTTTGAAGTATTTTTAGTTGCATTTTTCAGAGCATGAAAATTCGATAAATTTCAAATATATAAGAGAAAACTAAAACAAAAATGCGAGATTTGCTTAATACTTCATACTTTGGCATGCTTTCATGTAAATACATACAATTAAGGCAGAAAGTATTTGCACAGAGAATTTTTCACAATAGTTATTTGCAATAATTTTTATTTTTATTTTTTCCGCAAATTTTTTATAAATAATAAAATTATAGTTTAAAAAACTAAAACCTCCCTATTATAATTGCATGTATTATAATTGTATGTAACTTGTATGTATGAAATCGCTGCATCTTTTAGGCGCATCAATATTACATAGTTACATCCCGAGCTAATAAAAGGAAGGTAAAATATGGTCCATACTACAACAAAAAAAAATACAATTTCTTCACTATGTGCAAAACAAAGGAAAATTCAATATATTTTCATGCAAATTTACAACTTTTTAATTAATTTTTTTTAGAATTTTTCGAAGACTCCAACATACCAGGGAATTTGTTCCTCACGATCATGCAACAGTCTGATACTACTAAGTAAGTAAAGTAGCATCATGTTTCCCCGATCGGGGATTGAAGATTTTCAAAATACACTTTGATGGTTGCTGGGATTTCTGAAAGGATAACTATATACATACAGATAAAAGCAATCTTCAATTCTGACTGAGGTTTAGGCTGCTAGAAATCAACTGAAGGCAGTGTACAATTTGTGCCTTGCAGTACCCATGCAAATACTGAAAGGTGTAGCTGTAGGTGAAGGTGTAGTTAAAGAGTATACATCCCGACCAGTGCTACCATATCCACAATTTTAACGGCAGCTTACAGTTTTTTTCGACAAGTTAACAGTTTTTAAGTTACTTAGTAATGCCAATTGCGTTTATTTGAAACATCTAGTTTTGATCCCATAAATTTAAATTTCTGTAGGTTTTAAAGGTATTTTTTTAAATAAAAAATATCGATGCAGTACACTGCGGGAACTGTACTGTACTGTACTGTATATTGGTAAATATACAATTCAATTACGCGCATATTAAAATGACCGCGTTCGTACTGAAAAAGCATCCGTGAAGTGAATAATGAAGACAAAAACTAAAAAAAAAATAAAATTCCATGTTTCCTGCAGTGGAATTCGAACCCGACCATCTCTGCATATCAACAACTTGTGGCAAGCATCTTTGCGCACTCAGCTACACCCAGGCATATGAATTTGCTTTGTATGTATGTATGTGTGTGTTGTCACCGCTCTAAGAGCGGCGCTCTGCATGCTCAGATGTGAACAGTCAAATACGTGCGTAATAAATTTTGTATGAAAATATTATTTTTAAATACGAACATTTTTAAACGATAATCAAATATAAAGTATTCATTTTTACTATGCATTATTTCCCTCAGTGTATTTCCTCATTTGAAAAAACCGGTTTCAGCTGGTGTTTAATTTCCAGTAGCCATGGCACAGCCAATGTGGATATAATATTTTCATAAATAAAATCTAATATAAAAAATAAATTACAATTTTAAGCATTCTCTGGTAAATATATTAAGAACTAAAATTCTTTCAAAAACGCTGCTTAGTTAGAAAATGTTTTTTTTATTTTATTTTATTTTATTTTATTTTATTTTATTTTATTTTATTTTATTTTAAATTAACTGTTTTTTTTATTATTTTTGCGTACACTTTCTCTAAGTGTTTTGGCCGAGCTTCTCCTACAATTTTTGGGTTGCGTCTTAATGCTGTTACACAAATAGCGGGGCCTACAATTTTGTGCCGCCTTCGAATGGCAAATGGTTTTTATGAGAAGCTTTTTCAAGACAGAAATACTTTCGAAGATTTGTCCTTGCCTGCCGAGAGACGACCGCTCTTCGAAAAAACCCTTTTTCAATGTAGATTTTGTTCGGAACAGGGATCGAACGCAGGCCCTAGGGTGTGATAGAACTCACATATAGGAATAAACTAACAACCTTTAATTTTCAAAAAAATCTTCGTTTTTCCAGTTTCTTTTTTTTTTTTTTGAAAGTGCGGTTTTTGTGCCAACTTAGAGTTTAGAGAAACAAAATCTGGTTACATTGTTCCCACACTTGCATAGGCCAATAAAAGCCTGTTTCGATATGAAATTGATCCTTTCGATATTAAAAATCGAACTTAGGGACAAACCACCTTGTTAACGCAATGAACTTTGCACCGACTTTTAGTTCCACACTGTTAGGGACGGTTAACCAAGCGTACCCAATCTTCTGTCCCATATTCAGTAAGAAGCGAACACAGAGACAAACTTGATCATGGGGTAATTTCAATTTTCGTATAAGGCGTTGAACTCCGATTACCTAAAGCTACTGAAACAAAGGGTATTCTTTAATCTTAAGTTAATGTTAACTACATACATTGATGCGAGTTCCAACTAAGTACATATATCAAGAAAAGCGCCAGGATGATCTGATAAAATCGAGAAACGAACGCAACTAACTTTGGGCATTGAAGCATTTACGGAGCTGGTGGGGGTCATTTTGACGATTAATTTTCGCATTTCCTTATCTCAGTTACAACGGCGATAAAAAAGTTTAACATAAAAGCTAACAGAATTTCTTTCTTTTTAATAATTGACAAGCTTACAAGAAGTTAATAAGAAAAATGGCCCTTTTTTTGATGATAACAACTCATTTCATAAATTCTCAAGAAAATTTAATAGTGCAAAAACCTTAACCTTTCGGCGCAGTTGACAGATTCTTTTTTTCCACTACTTTCCACTTCATAAATACATATCTACCCTGCAGGGAAAAGCTGAACCAGCATGCACAAATTCCAGTTCATGAACTATTATTTAAGGACAAAGTTATGCCAGTTCATTATGAACTATAATTATGCCAGTTCCTCGTATAATAAAGTAAATTACTTGTTAGAAAATCCAGTAAGAGAACTGGTTTTAAATGGGGAAGTCATACCAGTTCTTCATGAGCTATATATATACCAGTCCTCCGCAGTGAAATGTCAAAACAGCCATATCAGTTCATTAACTAATATGTGCTAAAGCGACGGCCTACCATTTCGACGATTTCGAAAAATTTTGCGATCTGCGACATCTGTCATTGAATTGCCAAAACTAAAACTAAAATGCAATTAAATGCTTTCGTCGCAAATGTCGGCCCTGAGATCTCAGGTTCGAATCTGCTTGGAGGGGATTAAAGTAAAGTTAGTCCATTATTTCAATTTAAATTAAATATGAAATAAAAATTTTAAAATTGATTTCATTTGAAAAAAAGCCGAATACTCTCAAGTAACACAAAAAAATTTAATGAAATAAATTTCTTTCTATTTAAATTAATAAAATTTAAATATTACAACTAAAGACATAAACAAAACAATAAAACAAAATAAAATAAAAAGAACCGCCGTCTGAGATTCGAACTCGGATCTCTCGCGCCATTCGAGAGATCTTTTTGATGTTACTAGCATTTGTGCTGTTAGGCTGCTGATTGCCATCTCCTGTGACACCGCCATGTTAAATACACATACCAGTCGCTAACATTGAAAATGGGTACAACGTGAACTAGTTGGGCTTAAAAGCTTTATAGTTCACAACTAGTAACTTTCCCTGCAGGGTATAAACAATGTAATCGTTTATGTAATAAGTATGTATGTGCTTAACTTTAATACGCTGTGTGTCCAATGTCCGCACTTGCAGCTGCAACAATGGCAAATTGCACAACAATAAACACACCAGGATTTACGACCATAAAATCAGTATTAACACCAAAATCGATAACAACCAAGCAGCCAGCTGAGTGAAGAATAACTGGATTACCATGTATATGTAGGTATGTATGACATATGTACAAGCATACATAAATTGCATTCAAATTGCTTGTCAAAATATTCGAGAAGAAAAAAACTTTACTTTACGGGATTTTAACTATATACATCTATGTACCAGTAAGCATTCATAAGCTTGCTCCAACACTCTGTAGCTCCTCCGCGGGTATTTACTATCGGTTAGGCAAAATTTTATAGCCAAAAGATAAACTCATAAAAAAATTACGCATTTTTTGTAGTTTCCATAAATGCGCTGTGATGCATAGTATGGTCGAGTGCGCAGCAAATTGTGTGAAAATTAAGTGTCGGAACTGATAAAATCTATTACAATGCAGTGGCGATGTGAATATGTATTATTTTATGCATACTTCCCAACTTTTATTTAAGCAAACGTATACATCAAGTAAGCCTCATTTGGTAAATGCTGCGTTTTAACTACGAACGCATAATCTAAATACAAATAAACAATCACATGAACATACTCCTATTTTAGTCGTATAAAGAAATGTGTCTGTCTGCCAATGCCAGCGTGTAATCAAGTACAATCAAGATAAACAGATGGGTTTGACATTGAACAAATTTTTTGCTAACGTTAAAATTATAATAAATAACTGCTTACTGAGAAGGCATAAATATTATTGAATATAAAATTGTATTTAAAACTAGGAAAACTCCGAAGTATGTTTTGTGTTGTTACTCCCTCTCACAATAGTGAATTCTTATAGTCGCCATAGACTGCGCATCTGACTCGCGAGTCATCTGTGTACGCGTTGACTCGCCTTTTTTCTATACGCATTTCAGTCGTTCAGAATCATAGAAATATCTTTGACATATAACGTATCTCATTTTTAATTTTTGGTACTTCATTTGTTCAAGGACCCCTTGAAATTATACTATTAGTAATATTGTTGAACCCCTTAAGAAGCCCTTTTTTGCAAGGATTCTCCAGGGCAAAATTTGCAACAAAAATGTTACCAAAGAAATTTAACTAAGGATCACCAAACAAAATATAAGGGCTAAAAGTGTCATATATGTAAGGGATACGGAAAATTTTTACGTTGCTACTGTAGATATAGATGCTAAATAATATATTTTCAGGACACAATTAAAGGATATTGAGATGCATTTTTTTACAAAATAAAAGAAAGGACGGCAAGCATTTTACCACAAGTACTTAATTAAAAAAATGCAATAGATTATGATGAGGAATATACTTAAAAACATAAATCATATCTACTGCGTATTTTATGCTATGGTTTTTAACTTCATTTACTCCGATTTAGACTTGCTATTTTACCTCCTTAGCTTTGGTAGAGTTATTATTTGAAACCTCAAACACTTCGCATAGATTCCTTAAAATTTTGTCGATGACATCGCGGTATATTTGTTGCTAGAAGTCCCTTTAACCTCGGACTCTAACTGAAAAATGCCATTCAAAACAAAAGTATCAGTGTATACACTAACATTTTTGTACGTAATAAAGCCATCATGTGCTCTCGACGAATTTGTTAAAATTCCAAAAAAAAGTAAATAAATAAAATAAAATAAAATGAAATAAAATAAAATTTAAGCATGTATGTGTATGCTTCACAATTTAAATATTGCAGAATTACAGTGATTTCTATTGTGGTTGCCCCGGGCCTTCTCCAGTATTTTTATTTATTTTTCTTTATCTCATCGAATTTAAATTGGCGAATGGTCAATGCAATTGAATGCTTTCAGAAACTCAAATTGCATTTGAATTAGCTTCGCAAACAATGTAGTATGTTTTAGCATTCATATATGTACATTAGACTGCATCACTACCCGTACAAAAGAAAAACAAAATCCGTACTATTTTCCCATTGGACTTATAAAATCTATATCTTATATTTTAAGACGTCCACCAAAATATTTCGGAAAAATATTAAGATTTACGTGAGCTGTACCGATTTGAAAATACGTCCAAACATGGAGTTTTCTATGAATAAAATTTGTCTCCAAATATTAACACCCCTATTCTGCAACTCTTTCGTATTCGGATTTTGCTACGAATCGTTGAAATGGTATGCTGCAATGCGAATCGTATTTTCGGACTTTCGAAATTTGCAACAATGGCATGCCTAAAATCGAACGAGTAAAAAATTTACAGCTTTTTTGCGTAATTTTGTACGAAAACAATTCTGTGTCGGAAACGAGATAAAAGATTTAAATTAATGTGTGTTTGAAGGTAATATTAGTGGCGTTCATTTAAATAGATAAATTTGCCTTTCGCATATACGTATGCATATTTTTATCCACTGCTTTATACAAACGAACAAAAAAGAATCATTGTTGCCCCTTATGGAGAAACTTGTGTCCGGTTTTCTTATTTGTACAATTATTTTCGGTTGTTGTGTCCAAACGCATAACCCGAATCGAAAAACTTTAAAACACACGTGTAATCGAAGAATTCAACTTTTATCTAAAACAAATGTATCAAATTTCCGAGCACTAGTTTATTAATAAATTCGGTTTGCACTATGCACTTTTTTGTAAATTTCGATGTGGGTTCTCCGCAAAAATACTGTGGATGGCGTAAACTATTCCGAATAAGACTTTTGAGGTATCATGGGAAAGGTATTTTCTCATCCTTTTTATTTCTTTGCGAGCGTCATTCCGAGTTGAATTAAGATGTGTTGGTATTTGAAAAAAAAATAAAAAATTCGACATCAAAGACATTTTTTTGCACTCAATGTGCTCAAAAAATAAATACATTAATTTTTTAATAAAAATTGCCGGTATCTTCGAAAGTATTAGTACTACATAATTTGGTACATGGACTTTTTTTGTAGAGAATTGAAGTAAGCTAAGAAACATTTTTTTAGCATTTGAATTTTGATGGACTTGGGCGCGCCTAATTAATATATTGAACAAAAATTGTCATCTTTCACACAGATTGTTTTGAACCATATTTTGCTGCTATTACCAATCAAAATTCTAAAAACTAAAAACATTTTTTCGGCCCACGCTACTGAACATTGTCACTATATGGAAAATCTAAAAGCTAGCGCTCTGGCCAAGCGCGACCGGAAGAGCTTTACGTTTATTGCGGAAATTAAAAAGCATGTCAACTTTTATTTTTTGCTGTAAATTTTCATCTTCTTCCTATAGTTATTCTCTATCTTTGTACTTTAAAGATATATTCGTACATATTTCAGTTTCGTTTAAATCAACTTTGTTTACCTTACCGCTTGTTCGTTAATGAACAAAGGCCAAAGTAACTAGATATTTTTATTTTGTATTGCAGTTGTTGTTTTTGCAAAAGTTCCCTCCTACAGAAACTCTCTCTTATGTAGTTGAAACGGAAGTAACTTAGTGCCTTCACTTCGCTTTCCACGTCCTTTTTTCGTCGCTTTCCGCGCCATCGATTTCAGTGCGCGAGTTCGCGAATGTCTCTATTTACTTAAACTAAATATGCAGGCTGCAGGATTTTAACTGCCTTATTTGCCATTCTAACAGGATGTGTAGGCGTTCTTTTAGAGTTCATACCAACCTTTTCATTCAGGGCGTGCTTACGTGGTTTTCATTAAATTGTCCCTCAATTAAGTTTAATTTAAAGTTTGGTAAATTCGTTTGAATAAGTCGCGTTGCTTTCTCAGTTGAAAAAAGTTGCTGCACAGCGCAGCATGACAGTCAGTGCAAAGTTTGGTGTGCGGGGAACTCTGAGAATTGTTTTTTCAGCCACTTCGGTTTGGTATTTATTTTTTTTATTAATTTTGTTTTAATTTTTTTGTTTATTTTGAAAGTTTTGTTGATATGCTTAAGCTCACTGCATAAATTTATTTCAAAGCTAAAAAGTGAAATTCCAAATTCCGGAATGTGCTTTCATAATAATTCCAGACTTACTGCGAACTTAGTTAAAAAGTCATAATTTGTTTGCACCCTAGAGCACCCAGGGTTTCGTATAAATTTTCAGAGCAATTAATTTATAAATTACCAAACATAAGTAAACACACAATGAAACAAATTTGGTCTTTTACAAATGACGTTTATGAGACTATCTAAGTATTTATGGATAAATGGTTAAATTTAAATAATTATTTTTCATATCGATATAGCCCAGCACTACAAGCAGATAGCTTATTTAAATTGTCTTTCCGGAATCAAAAACTTAGTATCCGTCTGAACGCCTCTAGGAGTTATCCTTTCTGTGAAAGAAATGCCATAGTTCCTGTATGTACTTGGCCTTAACTCTGCTAATCAAAACCTTTGCTTGTGTGCATATCGCTATTGGAGTACAAAATTATTGCTTAGATAGTTAATTACAAAAGCTTTTCTAAGCACAAAAAAGACTACAAATTCCCATATTTTTTGATTATCTGAGCTGCAAGCTAATGTTGACGACTAAAAGAGATCTTATGGTTATTAACTCAAGAGACTAAATAGTATTTTTTACAGAGTTTTTAAACCAGACTCTAAGAACTTATGCCGTAAGTGCGAATATTTCAAGGCTTCATTCCGTCAGAACCAGATTTCCTTTACATATCTCTAATACTTGAATAACAAAAAATATATGCCTCTATAGTATTGCACCCCAGTTTCTCAGATGTAGCCAAATTACTTTACATAAATGAGCTTTGAATTAGGTCAGGTTGATTTTGATGGTCAGTGGTGGTCACATTGGTTTGGCGGCATCTGTCTAATATTTTTTTGTACTATTCACTCAGTGATTCCAAGTAAGGACAGCGCTGTCTTCGGTTCTGCCCAAGGATTCATAACTGGAATGAATATAAAATGGAGCAGACCCGCGCATTCGTCTTGCACTGTGGGCTGTCGGAGCGAAAACCACTAAACTTAAACGTAGGCTACGTGATAATATTAAGAGCACATTCAAGTTAAAAACTGTAGGTGAAATATTCTTTGAATCGAATTTAATAAATCAATACAAATACAAAATATTAGTAATTAACAATAGACAAGCACACCCGAACTAACTGCAAACATATATGCCATCGGCTAATAAATACATACATATATGTCGTGACGAGTTTCTTCTGTGAGTTAATGCAGGTATTGTGCCACCATACAAGCAAAAAAAAATGATATTCCCTCGGCACTATTTTTTACGTAAAACAATGAAATATTGATCGTCACTTTTTGTTTTATATGATGAATTTCATCCCACATAGTTTTATGAAAAATTTTAAAAAATATATATATATTAGGCACGACTTTTTCAATTTCAGTTCTGTTTCAGGTGATGATTTGAATATTCTATAATTACTCACGGTCTCACTGGGCCAAGAAATCGACCATAATTACTATTTACTGCGAGATCAGGTAGAACCACGCGTCCTAAAGGTACTTTGCGCTGTGCGAAATAAGTAAATCTCTTGCGTCTGAGATTGCGATAGTTATTTCAGTTACCGGATGGATTAAGTTGAATTTTCATTTTCTAAATACGTGGAAACCAACTAAATAGAGTCTGCAAAATAAAGCCGTTTTAAACCCAATTCAATTGATGCATTTCATTTAACTTACTAAATACTTTGAGCTTAACTTTTCAAACAGGAGGCAACCCCCTTTAACATACTAAAAGTTCAAACTAATTCTTACCACTGCTTCGATTGGCGCCCAAATTTAAATTTTTCATAGAACTTAATAAAAAAAAAATGGAAAAGGGTTGCTCCTGTTCAAGATATTTTAAAACTCAAATCTATATTTTCATCTGATATCCGTATTTTTATATATATTAAAATTATTTAATTCCATTTAGGTAACTAAGAGCGATACCTGACCCCTA
>NW_023458558.1:44173927-44176111 GCF_013731165.1 Rhagoletis pomonella
TACATATGTTAAAGGAGAAAATTCTAAAAAAGGCCTACTCACTTCTCTAAGAGCCAAATAAGGACTTTCTGAAGGCAAAATAATACCTTCGTTTCTCTGTTATGGAGGAATAAAAATCGTAATAGAACTCAAGTTCAACTCAAGGTCGCTGCAACACGACCATCAAAGTCTTTACGGTTTTGAGTGAGAATTTGGTAAAACTCTCTATCGCGTACTAACCCCTCCTCCCAGCCAAATTTCGTAAGCTTAGGGTCATTATTAGAACTTCAGTTATAAAGTTATCCAATTTGAAAATTTTACATCACGTTTCTCGCCAAAGCAAGTCACCATTCCACACTTCTGAAATTTTCCTTAGCAATGCTCTTATACATTTGAGCTTTTACAACGGATGGGAAAAAGCAATCGTCCTTATTTTTTCCTTCAAGGTTTTAACTTAAAATCCTAAATTCCAATTCTTTTTTGCAAATTCTTTCTATCTTGCATGACTTTTTCGTTTTTAGTGCTATCTTCTTAGATCCGTTAAAAAGCAACCAAAAAAAAAACATAAAAGGCGACGAAAAATTTAAAGCGGAATACAAAAAGGCCGAATCGTAATTCAGCCCTACAGCTGATACGATTGTATAAATGCTTGCGTCTTATATGTAGATGTATGTATGTATATCTTGTCAACGGCTTCGAGCAGCGCACGGAAGCCGCGAAGTCATTATTCTCTGTCAGCGCTGCAGAGGTTTTCGTTCATAACAACTCTCGTTGTTTTTGTATTTGGCAAGTGCCAGTCGAGCTTTTTCTTTCAAATGGAAAAGTCGCTCATGAATTACGAAATGCTAATGGCAAATCCAAGCAAATTTACAGTTCACAGGTTTTCTTCAATCCAAACAATGACCAACACAACTTTTAGCAGACAGTGTAGCGCTACGCTGCCCCAGCAAGTTCAACGGAAGTGTAGGCTGGTGCTATTACCGTAGCATATCCGTTTTTAACTATATCCGCTGTCTGCCTATTTGGCGCAGGCAATTTTGTATAAATACCAACTAGAGTAGAAACAAAAAACTGATGGATCGATTACCTGGCAAGCAGTCCACTTGCCGACGCTACCATACCCCAACGCCATTTTGTGGCGTACACATGCATACGAATGTAGTTGTGAATGACATCAAAACCGCGCTGTTGTCTAAAACAAAAGTTCAGCCCACCAAGTAGCCTAGACAGTAAGTAAGTGAAGCTGACTCTTCGAAACGATTGGCCACCACCACTCCCTCAATCCATTTTTGAATCACACTTCGCTTTGTTTTTCAACTTACTGCCGTTGGCACTTCCGTTTGCTCGCGTATTTCATGCTGTATGGCAATATCCGCTGGCTTGCCAAACGCTTAACTCAACACTAATCCGCACAAACTTTTTTGCGTTGTGTGTATGCTACTGGCAACAAACAAAACTCCCTTGGTCATCGCTGAGCGCCTGCAAGTGTGCTTCAATTTCATTGCGACTTAGTAAGGCTTTTATTTTGTTGGTCAAACATTTTTACGAAACCCATTCTCTTTTGCATTGTTTTTAATTATTTTTGTCGGTTGCGGTTTTCTGAATATTGGTTGAACGCTTTTAACGCCTTTCTTAACTTGAAGAGGGTCCTGCGGCCGGCGTCGCTGGTTGCGCTTCGTCGAGTCTAAACACATTATTTTGTCTCTTTCAATTCCTTAAAGCGCAAGAAGTTTATATGGTTAATTAAAAATATATTTATTCAACAATATAAATATTTTACGACCGTCAATTTGGTACCGTTATGGGTCAGATTTTAACAGTTGTAGAATAAATAAATCGGAACGTATTGAAACCGTTGAAGTTTTTCATTATTTTTGATAGAAGCATGCCTTCCATGACCTCACGTGCTCCCCTTCCAAGTATTTCTGTTCTTTTTTTCTTCATGTTAAAAGGCGACTCTCCTCTTTTCTCTTCTTCCGGTATTGCTGTAATGAACATTGCAATTTACTGCTCAGTGATCCTACATAACTCTACAGCACTCGTATGCGTATTCCAGGCCCTCATAGTATTGTTCTTTAATCTCATTGTTCTTCTACCACGCCACGATGTGCGCACAAACTAGACTGACGCTTTAGAATTTATTCTACATTCTGCTCGTGACAAATTTTACGTGAACGGAAGTAAATCCCTATACAAGGTATCGTA
>NW_023458558.1:44176211-44181097 GCF_013731165.1 Rhagoletis pomonella
GCATCCCCACAAAAAACCGAGCGGCGACGAGCGAAGCAAGGTGGGCGGAGCGAAGCTGTTGGTGTTCACTCTGAACGAAGCATATCGGAGCTTTTTGCATGTGATCGGTCGTAAAGATATCACAAAACTTACTTTCAACAGAACGCTTACCCATCAGAGTCTTGAAGATAGAAAACCAAAAAGAAAAGTGAAAATCAAAATATGCTTTGCTTTTAGCTTCAAAGCGCCTCTGGAAAAAGTTGCTATATGAACACTTTCATATAATTAGCCGAGGAGAAAATATACCAGATGTAGTAATGAAGGCGAGTAATAAGAGACACTATCTTATTTGAAAATTTGCTTGAAAAAATGACGAATGACAAAATGAAGGCGAATGTCAAGAAAACTAAGAAAATAAAGCGAGAAAGCTGTTTTATTACTACACCTGGTATAATTTCACCATGATAACTAGCTATGTGCACTAATTTGAAAGAGCGGAACGGCACCGCTCAGATTAGCTCCGCGTCCTGTGTGAACACACCCTTAGAGCAAAAACAAACGGGTGCGTATATTTTGTAGTTGATTTTGTACTACAAAATGTTCAAAAAGGTTAAGCAAATTTGAATTTTAGATTAAAATAAAAATAAAAAAATACAATTAATGGACCACTTCATATAAAAAAAATTCAAATTGCAACCCTGCTGCTGCTATCTATTAATTTGCCTTTCTCTTAAGTTTTGGGAACGTATTGACAGCTTACCTTCCATTTGACATTCACGCGGTGAGCCAATTATTAGCTACATATGTATATTGAAAAATCTTTTCTGTCTTTTGAAGGACTAGTTGAAAATTCTGCTTAAGAGCAGGTCTTAATAGCTTTGTTGTCTTTTAGCGAAACGTTTTCCAAAAATTTAATTAATTGAAAAAGTATATATACTATTTTTTTTAAACATAAAGCCTTATAGAAAATTAAAAAAAAATTAAAAAATTACATTAAAAAAATAATAAAATAAAATAAGTTTCTGCAAAGTAAATGAAATTAAAAACAATTTTACTTTCTTTTTAAAATAATTAAATTTTAAAATTAAAAGAAAGTTAAAATAGAAAATAAAAAATTTATTAAAAAAATAAGTTGCTAATTACACTATGCGACAGTCCAAATCGGGATGGGATGAAACCAACGGGAAATGTTATATCGGTCAAAAACAATTTAAACGTGTCTCGGCGTTTCGCTGGGTCACGTCTAGGAATCGAGATATATATATATAACTATCATATAGGGGAAATTGTCACCTTTGGTGGTCTTTTTTTGACATAACTCGAGAACCACTAGTCCGATTTTGCTCAAACAAATTTAAAAATATTAAAAATTACAATTCCTTTAATCTGTTCATATAACGTTTTTCTATATAATCAACAGTTTTGCCGGTAAAAATAAATGTATGAAGAAAAAAAATATTTTTTGCCTAAAATATCAAATTTTTTAAAACTTAAAACTTTTATACGTGTCCCGGCGTTTTTTTGACATAACTCGAGAACCACTAGTCCGATTTTGCTCAAACAAATTTAAAAAAATTAAAAATAAAGGAATTGTAATTTTTAATTTTTTTAAATTTGTTTGAGCAAAATCGGACTAGTGGTTCTCGAGTTATGTCAAAAAAACGCCGGGACACGTATAACTTCTTTTTTACCGATATAACTTTCCCCGGTAGTTTGAACCCTTCCCGATCACTGACCCCTACCATTTGTCTCACAGTGTTATCAAATGAAGTTAAAAATATTATTTTTGTTTTTGAAACATTAAAATCTAAAAACTAAAATAAAAAATAAAAAGTTAAAAAGTAATTCCGCTGCCCAGTATTTGAACCTCGGGTCTCTCGAATGGCATGCCCAGCTTTATAAAGCTTGCAGTCTAAACGTCTGAGTTTTCGCTCTTTAACTACTTCAAAGGAGCTCAGTTCGCGAACATTTCCATAAAGAACAAAATGCGACCAAAACTATTTGGAACGTTCTCAAGAAGAACATAATGAGAACGAAACTTCGGGGAACAAAAAGAGAACGTTTTCAAGGAGGATCAAACAAGAACAAAATTCTGGGGCACGTTCTGCTACAGAACAAAACGAGAACAAATGTTTTGAGATCTTTATGTTAAGAATGAGAGGGGCATCTGTGTGTTGGGATGAAAACTCATTTCAGTGAGAACCACGATTTTTAGTTCTAAGCCAGAGGAAAGCTGGATCATTTCAACTACCAGATCGTCTATTATTAGGATGAACTGTCCATTTATAGAACAATTTTGCATAATTTGCATGATTAGGTGTAAGTTATTTTTTAATCAATTTTATTATTCAAAAATTTTAAACTAATGGAACACTAGAATAGTTCAGAGAATATGTGTTCCTTTTCCTTCTCTGCCAGAAAGTTCCTGAGGATTTTTTTCGCAAAATTGTTCTTGGAGAGAAAAATCCTTCGATTTTTGTTACCGTCTTGATCTTTGCCGGAGACCTATTTCCCATTTTATCGAATTGTTGCCGAAAGTATTTTTCAAATTTTTGTTCTCTATTGGAACGCTCCACAGCATTTTTGTCTTATATAATTCCCATTAAGAACGCTCTTGACACTTTTGTTATCATTTCGGTTTTGGTTTTGAAGCATTCTTGGATGTCAAATCCGCAGAATTTAAAGCTGTTAAACTGAAAATTATTTCAGAAGAGCTGGGAGTACTTAAGTTTAATTCACCGTTGAACAACCGCAGCAACTTAGCGCAGTTTTTTTTTTGTTATTCAGCCTGTAACATTTTCGGCCGGCAAAATATGACAGAGCGGATAGGTATTAAAAAAGTTCCGTAACGAGAAAACGGAAGGCACCTACGCAGACTGCACATTTTTGCGAAAACTAAGACAATTAATATTTATGTATATTTACATTGAATAAGTGTGACATACTTTAAGGCGATTTACCGCAGCACAACTCCGCAATGGCATAATTAGAAATGTAAATGTAATGGGCGCAATGGCGCGACATTTAATTTATTATTGACAGAATTGTCGTAGTTGGCATTCAGCGATTGTCCCCGTGTATTTGCTGTTTCCCGTGCAGTATTCGCCATATTTAAATGCCTGCCATTGTTTGTAGCATTGTCAGCAGCAATGCGAGCGGTTGTTGTTTGAGGTGGTTGCTTATTTATGTTGTCGCGGCTGACCAAGCAAGGTCCATTGCTGGTTCAAACTAAGCAAGCACATTGCATAAATTGCTGTATGCGTACACATATACATTAGACTGCATCACCAAAAAAGTTGAGGTTTTTCCACCGGGATTACACAATTTACTATATTTTAAGACGTCCAACAAAATATTTCGGAAAAATATTAGGATTTAAGCGAGCTGGACCGAAAATAGATTTTTTCATGAATAAAAATAGTTTCTTAAAGAACTATTTGAAAAAATATTTTTTGTTTTTCCTTTTTTCAAAGATTGATTTACGAAAAATTTAAATAACTGGGCCAAAACTATTCTGATTTTGACTTGTTGGATCTCGGTATTTTCCCACTATTTTTATTTATGTGTAAAAAGGAGTCATTCGTGTCCCAATTTTTTTTCAAATACCAACACATCTTAATTCAACTTTGATTGATGTTCGTTCATCCTACCTTTCTCTTTCATCCTTAGAACAAGCTTATTAGCAAAGAAATAAAGAAGATGAGAAAAAGAAATAAAGAAGATCGGAAAAGTTTAGTTTCAGTTATTCAAGTTTTTCTTATACCAATCTTTGAAAAAAGTAAAAAAAAAACAGCTTCAAAAATCTCATTATAACGATTGCGTTTAAAATTTTTTTTATTTTTTCAAATATTTTTATGTAAGTTGTTTAACCCTCTAGTAGGCTGAACCGCCTCCAGACGGTCGTTAACTAGACACCTTTTTAGTGTACCTATAATATTTTTTTCTATATTCGTAAGGCACGATCTTTAGACAAAAATCGTACCTTTACGGCGGTGTAAATTTTAATCCGTTATGCCAATCCGTTTTATTTTAATCGGAAGTTGAATTACAGATTTTGAAAACACGGTTAAAATTAATTATTTCTTGCTATTTAGTAATTTCGTAATTAAAGAAATTTTTTCTTTTGAAAAATTTTTTGATATAAAAAAATTCGGTGGATTTCATTGTTAAAAGCACCGTATTTTAATATAAGTTTTATAATTATGTCACCATTCGAAATGGAGCAAATTGCTTTCGAACACAGACCGTCTACAGACCGGCTTGCCGACATATAAAAACCCAGTTTGCATTTTTGACCGTCTCCAGACGGGATTGCCGGTTCGTAGGTCGACATTGTGTAAGAGAAAGCTGAAAATACGTCAAAGTATATCGGGGAGCCCGTCTCCAGACGGTCTCGGTTTTTCTCCCCCGTAGGAAAAAGTTACTGTCACAGATCGAAATGGACATCATTTTTGGATTTCTCGTGCTAAAATCACCCATTCCTGAATTTTTCAACTCATAAAAAAATTGGCCTACTAGAGGGTTAAGCTTAAACCATTTTGTCATTTGAGGGAATTTTTTAAAAAAACATCTTTAAGAAACTATTATTATTCATAAAAAACTCCATTTTTGAAGGTATTTTCAAATCAGTCCAGCTCGCTTAAATCTTAATATTTTTCCGAAATATTTTAGTAGACGTTTTAAAATATAATAGATTTTATAATTCCAATGGAAAAACAGTACCGATTTTTTTTTTTTTGTATGGGTAGCGATGCAGTCTAATGTAGTGATATAAGAATATCTAAGCTCATATACATACGTACATACTATACTAAAAGCTTTGGGGGACATTCTGGTGGACAATACCAAAAACACTGGTTATTGTTGGCATTGCTGTTGTCATTTTAGCTGCCGTTGTGCCTTTTTTT
>NW_023458558.1:44181197-44181976 GCF_013731165.1 Rhagoletis pomonella
TAGTTGGCTATGACGAGACGTTTCGAATCATGAATTTTCTGTCACTCCAAGACCACTATGCGAAGACGGCAATCGTTTTAAGGACATTTACGTTCGGTCCCTTAACGGAAACTTCTTACAACTAAGATCCCATCAAAGGAGCACAAGTTCCGTGCCGGGTGCGTGATGGGAGAGAAATTGCGCCGCTAGGCACTATCCTTTGCTTGCCCGCAAACTAGTGTCTCACCAGGTATCTATGTACTACCCCGGTGGTTTTATTATAACGATGTGCTACGAATCAATTCAATAACAATTGTCCGGCTATGCATTAGCCCACATCAGTTCAAAAGTGATGTATTTTAAGAGCTACCTGCAATACTCACCGTTTTCTTTTAGCCATCCAAAACTAAAGGGGCTTTATAAAGGAATTGAACAGCCAAAGACCTGCCACCAGGAATATGTTGATATTTGATCTATTTTCATTGCCCTAAGACACTATGTTTTATGATTTTTGCAGCGGTCTTCAATGGATAACATTTCCCTCGTTCCCTCTTGACAAAATCGGCTCCCTTAGCAAGGAACTGTGTATGGGTGCGTATGTGTGTACAACCTTTTGCAAGGGTCTCCAGTGAGCAAACCTTTAATTATTGAATCATGTACTTATCCCAAGTATAATGCTGGTTTAGAGATTAGCCGGCTTCAGTTGTTTGCTCTCTACTGTGGATTTCAGTATTCTACGAAATAAACTTTGACAAAAAATGCGTTCTAATTCACATCATCTTCCCATGCTGTGGGAAAAA
>NW_023458558.1:44181986-44189137 GCF_013731165.1 Rhagoletis pomonella
TATTCTTTCGCCGTTCTATTGAAAGTTTCTCGAAAAGTTTTTCGCTAAAGTTTTCAACTGCATTTGGCGATAGCACTTCAAGGATTTTTCTTTGCACTGGTGAAGCCAATTGTTACCACATGAATATGCAGCAAATTGACATTTATTCGATTTTAGTCAACTTATAAAACGTTTTTGGTTCTGCATTTACTTCACTTGCTTCTTCGTCAATCAACTCAAGCTTAAAAAAAGAAATGTCTGCTTAGTTGCATAAATGCAATTTTTTCGTTCTCCGTTTTTGGCGCTTATACAATCACATTAAAGCCAAGTCGAAAACATATTTCTTATTTTAGCATGCAAGTTATCATATGCTCTCGATTCTATTATATTTGTAAAATTAATGTATGCGCGTACATACATTGGAAATTTCCAATGCGCCCCGCCATGTGAACTGAGTTGTGGTTTAGTGGAAAAATTCCCAGATATCGTCTGATCGCTTCGTTTACCTAGGATTTAGTAATAAATAATTGCCGTTTAATATGCATCAAAATAGGTTTATACTAGGTGAAACGAATTGATGAAATTAAATTTTCATCAAAAACAAACAAAAAAGATAAATTTCGCGCTCTCATTGGTTAAAGTGCTATCTTTCTTCACGTCTTTGCTTTGACAAATTTCCTTTTTACCTTAAAATTGCGTTATAATGAAATTCGTTCGGTTTCCATTGATTTCACGCAGAGATCAGAGTTGTGAGAAGCACTGGCAACACAGCATCGACTACGTAAACCATTTCATCTCATTTCGTTGGTGATAATGAAATGAAAAATGAAAAAAAAATAGAATAAATGAAATTTATGCGGTTGATGTTATACGTACATATGTACATACCTATGTAAACGTCTTTATATGCAAATGAGTGTTGGTAATCCGCATAAAAGGCACATTGAAAATTTCAAATATTTTAAGGCTTCGCACAGTGCCGCCTAAGTGGGCAAAAATCATTGTCTGTACTGTGAACGTGTTTGGTATTTTTGTAAAGGTAATTTATCCACTAGGAAAAATTAAACAGCAATTTCCCTGTAAAATGAAATATATGCCACCAGAAAGCCACTAAATTCGACAAATTTTATGCTAAGAATATTAATAGGAGCATAGCCATGCGTAAGTTCATCACCGAAGCAAAAGTCAAAAATACATTATTTGAAATAAAATGTTGGTTTGACGCTTTATATTTGTATATTTGTTTATTTATTTATTTATTAAGGGCAGTCTACATTGATTTCTTACATACAAATTATGATATTTAATTCTTTTATTAAAAATTCTACACAAATTCAGCTTGAACATCCTTAAACTAAGATTAAAATCAATAATGCTAGCATATGTATTGCACAGTCTAACGCATCTAGCAATCGGTTTGTGAATGGCGTAATTAATGGAATGCACTTTGCCTCTCAGTATACGATTATTCCTTAGATTTCGCGGAGGATTATATATCTTGACTAAATAGGATAAATCCTCACAATTGATGTTTCTATTTACAACATTATAAATAAAGATTATGGAGAAAGAGTTTCTTCTGTCGTGCAAGGACTGCAGACCCAGCAATTTACGTCTACTAATATACAAAGCAGGATCACCTTCCCAAGGTAATTTCCGCAAGTCGCTTTTTGTAAAAATTGTTTAAACTCTTTCGATTTTATTTGCGTATAGTTACTAGTATGGACTCCATATTAATGAGCAAAGTGAGTTCGATGTATATGGATCTTTGAAATCCGTAGTGTTTCTTCTTATGAAGCCAATCATCGCAAAAGAATTTGATACAATGAAGTCAATATGTTTTGCAAATGTCCGCTTTGAGTCGAAAATAACGCCCAAATCTTTAATTTCCGTGCTTCTAGTTAAAGGGCAGTTATCGAGTCAGGATTCGAGCTTGGCTTTCATAAAGAAATGGCTAACAATATGTCTTCTTCCATAATCGAAAAGGATGTAATAGTTGGTAATGATGCAGAAGGAAATGTAGGTGATGCAAAAATGTCGTGTTTTTCGTAAACTTTTTGCATAAAAATTTGCAAACAAATCGCAAGAGTCAAGCGACAATTTAGTAGCTATAACGGCGCGATCCTTTCGGTACACTAAAAGGTGGAAATAAAGGCCGGATCACACGATTGAAACATTTGCACAAATTTGTTATTTTTTTATTAGGATATATTGGTGAAAATAAAGAGAACTAAGACGAGCATTTCATATAGTTATTGGGTGCCCTAACATTCGATGTAAGAACACTGTGACTGAACGATTTAAATAGTCACCCAAAATCCATATCTTCCCTTGGTCAATCACTTTGGTTCTCCGTTAGTGCGATTGCGTATATCAGCATATATACATACATAAATATACAGGCTACAAGCACATTTAAAAATCAACCAGTTCGTTCATCTGAATGCCGTGTTGACAGCTGGCAGACGTTCTGCATCGCCCTTCAGCAGTGCGCTTACCGCCACTCTCTGTGTGATTACAACGCATTTATCCTTGGCGCTTCCCCATGGCGTTTTATTTGACATATTTTGCATTTACTTTGCGGCTGTAGTTTCGTACATATATGTACGAAAAACCTGCAATCACTTCACCACATTCCAAGTGCACTTCGACCTTTCCATTTCCGCCGCTTGAATAGAGACGATTCTATATTCTCCAGGGTGTCAGATTCTCCTTATGGACATACATACATACATACGAACATATTTCCAACTATTTAGCATATCAGTTGGGGTCTATATATTTGTATGTATTCTTTGGCTTCCAATGTCGCTGCTGAAGTTGTTGCTATTTTTGTCGTTGCTGCTGCAACTGCTGATAATGCTGCGTTCGAACGATATGCGAACCACACTGTTGCCAACTGTAAGCATTACCAACATTTATTTATTCGGTTTATCTTGTAGCCACATCTTTGGCACCCCAAACGAGAGCTGAAAGTTGTCTTTAGTTTTCGTTTCTCTTCTTTTATTTTTACTCGGTGTGAAATGAAATGTAAGCAGCACCTTGAAGTCCCTAACAGCATTAAGCTGTTAAATTTTCAGAATGAATAAATGGAGAAAATTTACAACACAATGAATAAGAGTGAAATGGTAGCACAGAAACCGGTGGAGAATCTGGCCACCCATTTTTTATTCCAAATTCAATGCACTTTATATGGTTAAATCGAGTGTATTTTAGTTTTTGCTTTTTATAAATCGGTTGCATTTAACCGTTATTGTAGTATTATTCCAAGAAATGATGTTTGATTCGTTTCACTTCATTTTAATGTTAATGGCAAAATGCAAAAATGTATTTACATACATTTCTAAGAGAATCGGCACACCTCTGTTGTACGATTACCTGTACAGGTATAATTGAAGCCTCAAGAATATGTTGTGTTCGTAAAGAGATATCTAACTTTATTTCTATGTTGCCAACTCAGTTTTATGCTGACTATACACGAGACAAGCATTAAATCAACCAGGGCATGTGGCTTCGACCCTTGCCTCGCGTGCAACTTTGTTGCTAATAGAAATTTGTGTTGCCGAAACCGCCGCCCGAAAGTCAAAATATTTTGAATTTTGTGCAGGTAGCCGTGTCGATTACCTCGTTTGTATTATTGGGTATCTATTAAGTTCATTGGCTTAGTTTATTGAAAATTAGTCAGCTAAAATGGTGTCTTGGTAGAAAACAAAAATTTCCTTACGTATGTTCATTTCTAAATATATACAACATACACTACAGAGGTTGCTGTATTGTTGCCTCTACGGTTGCCTCGAGTGCAGTGAAGAAGAAAAACATGTTGCTTCAACGGTTGCCCCGTGTGTAGTCAGTTTAAACTCTAAATTGGTTGCTATGAATCACTTACAAAGTAATTTTAGTTATGGCACCCTGTGAATCACTCAATTCTACTTTTTGATAATAAACGGAAAATCACTGCAATATAGCAGTTTCATAAGAACCTTTTTTTTGGAAGAAATCTGGTGGTTTTGCCTTTTTTTTCGAAGAAAACGGTTTTTGTCAATTTTTTTTTTTGAGGTAAAGAAGTAATCATGGATCAATAGCATAATTTTTTCTTGAAAGGGAATTGTTTGGTAGCAAAATGTTGCGTCTAACGAGAGGGCTACAATTAATTCGCACAGAGTGATCAAAAAGCTCACTGCGCATCGTAGGGGAACGAGGGCTGCATATGGTATTACAATGGCTTTGCCCTTGACCCAAGTCACTCTCTATCTGTCGGTTCCAACCTAACCTAACCTATTATAAAATATTTTAATATTCAATTTCATAAGCTTAGTAACTAGCTATTATTTCTGTAATTCAGTGTCAAAATGCACTGTGGGGAAAATCACAAGTTGTGAAATTATAAAAAAAAAACACCGGAATACATATCTAAACTTAATTTTGAATCGAAGAGTATGGATTTGTATACCGTTTCTCCACCTCAAGCCATTTTCTTAAGTTACTTTCATTTATATGAAAAAAACATCAAAATTTAACGAGGAAGAAGTTAAACAAGTAATTTAAGAAAACAAATTTTAAAGACAAGCTTTTATTAGTACTAAGTTAAAAAAAAATAATGATTGACCCGCACCATATAATGGCTGCATGTTTTGTGGAATTAGATATTTCTTTCCTTTTAAGTAATATATGGGTCATTACATGCAAAACTTACACCTCAATATTTTGGTGTGATATATATATTTTTCCATATTATTTATCCAAAAAAGGAGGACACACATTTTTTTATTTCAACATAATATTCGGAAATCTCGAAAAAAAATTCGAAATTTTCAACCCACAGAGAAGTATCTTTTTGGAAGTGTTTACATTTAATAATGGAAAAACCAAAACTGTAGAAGTGATGAGTTTTTATGCTGGTAGCTTCTACAGTTTTGAATTTTTCATTCTAAAATTTTTACAATGTGCGCCATAAAGTTTGACAACTATTTAGATTGCGAAAAAGAAAATTCAAAGGGTGTGTAATTATTAAATAACGATTTAAAAAAAAATCGAAAAAGTATATATTTAAATCTATCTCACACTCTAATGGAGAGAAGAGATAATTACGCACATTTTGATTACTTAACTGATTTTCTGCGACAAATAGTTTATTAATTGCAAAAACTTTCGGAAATTATCCAGATTTTCGAATATCATGGTGATATAAAAAAATAAGTGTATTACTTTTTTCGATAAAGAATAAAAAAAAAAATTAACACCAAAAAAATGTTTAAGTGTAAATTTTAAGTGTGGAATTACCCATATATAAGTCCTAAAAATAAAACTATACAGACTATAAATACAGAATTTTCCAATATCTCGATTATTGCGCCACCTGTCCTGAAAATTGTTTTGTTGAGTTATTCCTTCCAATGTAAGCAATATAAGTACATTATCAGATCATAAATACAGGTTTTTCAAATATCCCGACACTTGCGCGCCCTAGCAGATTAATTATTCTTTTATATGGCATTGTCATCGTACTAAGTCCAAAGTTTCAAGTCTCTCATCGTTAAAAAATTGATTGCAAGATTTGTGTCTAGGTGAAACATGTAGAAAATAGCAAATATTTTTTTTTCATTTGTATTAATTAGATAAGCCTGTTCTTTTGCAAAAAAAATCAAGCCACTAACGATGAAAATCGTTGGAAAAATACAAAAAAGTTTTGAATGGTCAAATAAAAATGTGCAATATTTCTTTTGTATAAAATAGGAGCAGGAAATAATGTTACTCATACGCCGTATCGTACATGGCCGGACTGGTACACACTTCTACATGGCGTATGAGTAACATTTTCCATGTTAAACTTTGAATTTTTTTCATTCGCAATGTAAACATAAAATGAAAATTTCTCTAATGATCCCTAATCGACGACCCAAAATTAGGTTTACATGTCTCGGCCGCTTAAAGTCTGTGTCTTTTTGGGCCCCAACTGTTTTATTAGTCTAAGCTTAAATAATTATGTATCGTGTTTTTGTGTCAGAAGAGTATATTCCAAACTTCTCGAGACAATTTTGACACATGTAAAGTAAAAAAATGCACTTCTTCAATGCCATATTTAATCATCGATTAGTATGAAGCAACTGGACTTTATTTAAAGTGATAATAGCAGCCAGGATGGAATATAAAAAATATATCATACATACATGCATATAAATATATCAAATGTCACTTTGTGTATTTAAAATTTCTCTTACAAATCACATAATTCACAATGACAAAACGTTTGCAATTCAATTAGCGACGAAGCGTGACGGTGATTGGCGTTGATTGAACGAGTGGGTGGTGATAGAAGTTTCTGCGAATCAACTCGAACTCACTGATAGTATTTACATATTTGAATGGGTGCTAGCCTCGTTGGCTAACCGCCAAGCGCCAGACGTGCGCCTTTAGTTTGACTGTTAATGCATATCGATTGTATAGAAGCGTATGTCTGTTTCGCTATGCGGTTCGCTGTGAACGTGGGTGTGGGTGGATTCATCAATTTTGCGGTTACTTAATTCCACGCCAATAAATTTGGAATGCGAAAACGAGTCAATTCGCGGCAAAGTGAAAAGGCCACTATATAATTTATTTTTGGCATTTCAATTCATTATTTAATTTATTTTCACCTGCAACAAAGTCGATAGCGACAACAATAACTATAACAAAGAACAATGGATGACAAAGAGTTATAGGATGGCAGAAGGAGTAGAGGAGAAAAGTGAGAGCAAACACAGTACATTGTTATAATAAAAGTAAGCGCTGTAGTTGCAACATTTAGTGATAGTTAGACACTAGCGGCAATGATTTTCCAGTTAATTTCATTTTACAAATTATAAATTCAATTACACGCGCATGTAAAAGTGTGTGTAAAACATAAAAGCATAATTGGAAATTCATTTGGGAAATCCAACAATTGATAGTTAAAAAGGCCGGGAGTAGTAGGAAGAAAATTAAGTTGAGTCGACACAGACACCTAAAATATATACACAAAGGCACTTAAATACAAACATGCGGAATTGTATTTTGCACATGTTTTATGTAGACTGAAATATTTTTGCAATGAATTTTGAAGTATTTCCAAATTCGCCCTCGATAAATTTTAAATACATTACACAACTACCTACAGTAGTAACAATAACAAAAAACAAATCAAAAAAAGGCACAAC
>NW_023458558.1:44189237-44193947 GCF_013731165.1 Rhagoletis pomonella
TTTTCGATCCGGAGACAGCCATGTAGCTTGGTGGATGTTCTTATGCTTAATTTATTGAGTTCATTGGCTTAATTTATGGAAAATCAATCAGCTGAAAAGGTATTATGGTAGAAAACAAAATTTCTTTCCGTGTGTTCAATTCGTAATATATATACCATACACTACTGAGGTGTGCATTTAACAAGAAAAACATGTTGCTTCAACACGTTGCTTCAACGGTTGCCTCGTGTGTAGTCAGTTTAAACTCTAAATTGGTTGCTATGAATCACCTAAATATAATTTTAGTTATTGCACCCTGTGAATCACCCAATTCTATTTTTTGATAATATATGGAAAATCACTGCAATATAGCAGTTTCATAAGAAAAAATTTTTTTTTGGAAGAAATCTGGTGGTTTTGACAAGGGCTACAATTAATTCGCACAGAGGGATCAAAAAGCACACTGAGCATCCTAGGGGAACGAAGATTGCATATCGCCTTGCACTTGGCCCTAGGCACTCTCTATCTGTCCGTTCTAACCTAACTTAACCTATTATAAAATATTATAGGTCAGTATATATTTTTGATAAAAAAAAGTATTATTTAAATATTTAAATTAATAAGCTTAGTAACTAGCTATTTTCTTTGTAATTCAGTGCCAAAATACACTGTGGGGAAAATCACAAGTTGTGAAATTATAAAAAAAAACACCGGAATACATATCTAAACTTAATTTTGAATCGAAGAGTATGGATTTGTATACCGTTTCTCCACCTCAAGTCATTTTCTTAAGTTATTTTCATTTTTATGAAAAAAACATCAAAATTTAACGAAACAAAAATTTTAGAGACAAGCTTTTATTAGTTAAAAAATAGTAATAATTGACCCCGCACCACCTAATGGCTACATGTTTTGTTAAATTAGATATTTCTTTCCACTTAAGTAATATATGGGTCATTACATGCAAAATTTACACCTCAGTATTTTTTTTTGGTGTGATATATATTTTTTTTACATTATTTATTCAAAAAAAGAAGAAGAAAAAAATCTGAAATTTTCAACACACAGAGAAGTATATTTTTTAAATTGTTTGCAATTTAAGAATGGAAAAACCAAACCGGTAGAAGTGACGAGTTTTTATGCCCGTAGCTTCTACAGTTTTGAATTTTTTATTCTAAAATTTTTACAATGTGCGCCATAAAGTTTGACAACTATTTAGATTGCAAAAAAAGAAAAATCAAACGGTGTATAATTTATAAAGAAAGATTAAAAAATAAAATAAAAAAGTATATATTTAAATCTATTTCACACTCTAATGAAGAGAAGAGATAATTACGCACATTTTGATTACTTAACTGATTTTCTCCGACAAATAGTTTATTAACTGCAAAAACTTTCGGAAATTATTGAGATTTCCGAATAGCATGGTGAAATAAAAAAAATAAGTGTATTACTTTTTTCGATAAAGAATGAAAAAAAAACAACACCAAAAAAATGTTGAAGTGTAAATTTTACGTAATGAACCATATATATGTCCTAAAAATGAATATAATCGACTATAAATACAGATTTTTCCAATATCTTAACTACTGCGCCACCTGTCGGGAAAATTGTCTTGTTGAGTTATTCCTTCCATTTCAAAATGAGCATTATCAGATCATAAATACAGGTTTTTCAAATATACCGACACTTGCGCGTATTGCATTGTCATCCTGCTAAGTTCGAAGTTTCAAGTCTCTAGCTCATCGTGAAAAAATTGATTCATCGTTGGTAAAAAATTGATTGCAAGATTTGTGTCTAGGTGAAACATGTAGAAAACAACGAATCTTTTTTTATACCCGAGCGCTTTTGTGCACAAGGGTATATTAATTTTGTTCACATAACGGTTGTTTGTAACAGCCAAAACGAATCGAGATAGATATAGACAAATGTATACATAAATGATCAGGGTGCAAAAAGAAATCGATTAAGCCATGTCTGTCTGTCCGTCCGTCTGTCCGTCTGTCCGTCCGTCCGTCCGTCCGTGTACACGATAACTCGAGCAAAAATTGAGATATCTCAACGAAATTTGGTATGTAGGTTTCTGTTAATCCAAGGTAGGTTGGTATTGAAAATGGGCGAAATCGGACACTAACCACGCCCACTTCCCATATAACGGTAATTTCCAGAAATACGAAAACTGCGATATTTTAGTAACTACTAAAGATAATTCACTCAAAATTGATATTTACAATAATTTTTAGACGAAAAATAAGAATATTATAAATTTTTGGAAAATGGGCGTAGCCACGCCCACTTATGGTTACATGTGTATATCTTGGTAACCGCTGCACCAATTTCTTCCAAACTTGGCACAGTTGTTGGCCTTCGCACAACATACCAAATGGCCGAAAATTTTTAAAATCGCTCAATAACCACGCCTACTTCCTATATAACGGTAATTTTCAGAAATACGAAAACTTCGATACTGGAGATTATTCACTCAAAATTGATATTTATAATAAGTTTTAGACGAAAAATAAGAATATTATAAATTTTTGGAAAATGGGCGTAGCCACGCCCACTTATGGTTACATGTGTATATCTTGGTAACCGCTGCACCAATTTATTCCAAACTTGGCACAGTTGTTGGCCTTGGTACAGCATAAAAAACCGCCGAATCTTTTTAAAATCGGACAATAACCACGCCCACATCCCATATAACGGTAATTTAGAGAAATACGAAATCTTCGATAAATCATTAAATATTGAAGCTAATTTATTCAAATTGATGCTTGCAACAATTCTTTACCAAGAAATACGTTTATGGTAAAATTTTGGAAAATGGGCGTGGCACCGCCCACTTATGATCAAATATAAGTATATCGGTAACCGTTCTACCAATTTGTACCAAACTCGGTATGGTTATTGTACTTGCCACGTGTAAGCAAAACGTTGAAAATTATTGAAATCGGACTAAAATAACGGCCGCTTCTCATATAACGGTAAATTTCAGAAATGCTTGAAACTTCAATATTTCGAAATTGAAGGACGCTAGTTTACTCAAAATTGATACACCTCGGCTTACCATCTAGCGGAAGGATTCGGAAGGGTGAAAAAACATATATTTAATACTTGCGCCGGGTATTTAATGTTCGGCTCCGCCCGAACTTAGACTTTCTTACTTGTTTTCATTTGTATTAATTAAGCCTGTTATTTTGCAAAAAAATCAAGCTACTAACGATGAAAATCGTTGGAAAAATACAAAAAAGTTTTGAATGGTCAAATGAAAATGTGCAATATTTCTTTTGTATAAAATAGGAGCAAGAAATAATGTTACTCATACGCCGTATCGGTCATGGAAGTACTGGTACATACTCCTACATGGCGTATGAGTAACATTTTCCATGTTAAACTTTGAATTTTTTTCATTCGCAATGTAAACATAAAATGAAAATTTCTCTAATGATCCCTAATCGACGACCCAAAATTAGGTTTACGTGTCTCGGCCGCTTAAAGTCTGTGTCTTTTTGGACCCCGACTGTTTTATTAGTCTAAGCTTAAATAATTATGTATCGTGCTTTTGTGTCAGAAGAGTATATTCCAATCTTCTCGAGAAAATTTTGACACATGTAAAGTAAGAAAATGCATTTCTTCAATGCCATATTTGATCATCGATTAGTCTGAAGCAATTGGACTTTGTTTAATGGGATAATAGCAGTCAGGATGGAATATAAAAAATATATCTTACACATATACATATAAATATATCAAATGTCACTTTGTGTATTTAAAACTTCTCTTACAAATCACATAATTCACAATGACAAAACGTTTGCAATTCAATTAGCGACGAAGCGTGACGGTGATTGGCGTTGATTGAACGAGTGGGTGGTGGAAGAAGTTTCTGCGAATCAACTCGAACTCACTGATAGTATTTACATATTTGAATGGGTGCTATCCTCGTTGGCTAACCGCCAAGCGTCAGACGTGCGCCTTTAGTTTGACTATTAATGCATATCGATTGTATAGAAGCGTATGTCTGTTTCGCTATGCGGTTCGCTGTGAACGTGGGTGTGGGTGGATTCATCAATTTTGCGGTTACTTAATTCCACGCCAATAAATTTGGAATGCGAAAACGAGTCAATTCGCGGCAAAGTGAAAAGGCCACTATATAATTTATTTTTGGCATTTTAATTCATTATTTAATTTATTTTCACCTGCAACAAAGTCGATAGCGACAACAATAACTATAACAAAGAACAATGGATGACAAAGAGTTATAGGATGGCAGAAGGAGTAGAGGAGAAAAGTGAGAGCAAACACAGTACACTGTTATAATAAAAGTAAGCGCTGTAGTTGCAACATTTAGTGATAGTTAGACACCAGCGGCAATGATTTTCCAGTTAATTTCATTTTACAAATTATAAATTCAATTACACGCACATGTAAAAGTGTGTGTAAAACAAAAAAGCATAATTGGAAATTCATTTGGGAAATCCAACAATTGATAGTTAAAAAGGCCGGGAGTAGTAGGAAGAAAATTAAGTTGAGTCGACACAGACACCTAAAATATATACACAAAGGCACTTAAATAGAAACATGCGGAATTGTATTTTGCACATGTTTTATGTAGACTGAAATATTTTTGCAATGAATTTTGAAGTATTTCCAAATTCGCCCTCAATAAATTTTAAATACATTACACAACTGCCTACAGTAGTAACAATAACAAAAAACAAATCAAAAAAA
>NW_023458558.1:44194047-44198778 GCF_013731165.1 Rhagoletis pomonella
ATTTTCTGTCACTCGCACTTTTACCTAAAAACTCGAATAGGCATTTCTGAACACAAGTAGTCAAATAATTAGTTTCAATTGGATTTGTTTCATCTTTAATGCCAAGTTTAATAATATACAAGGGTTGCCTCATAACGGGTTTTCATTATTTTTCCTAGTCGTTTTAGGGTTGGGAACATGACTTTACGAAGAGTATAACTACTTTGCACCAACGTGCTCCATGGAGCTATTGGACATGTAGTACCTTTGCCCAGGAATTGAGACGTAAAAAAATGCATAGATTGGTGAATATCCGCGCCCACTACAATAAGGAGTTCTGGTTCTTATAAATGGATTTTTAATGACAGGTAGGCGAGCCAGTAGGCCGATTTTGATTTAAGTTTTTCGTGTTAAAACTAAGACATAAACCGAATTTCATTATAGTCGTGGGCGTGGCAGTTTGCCAATATACGTGGTTTTTCGCATTTCTTCATTCTGAAGCAAAAATACCACAGATATCAAATCCGAGCACAACTGGTTCTTTTTGCCATATTTTATATGGGAATATTCCACTGTGTATCGTTATAAAAATTTGGGTATCTCATTCGACGCTTATTTAAAATTTGCTATTTCAAATTCTGTTCCATGGATAGCCTTGCATAATAAAGTTTTCTTGGGCATATTTAAAAAAAGCCCAAATTGTAAAAAAGCCAACTTTGTTTTTACGTTTCTACATACATATATATTACAAAAGGCATAACATTTTACAAAAAAAAAAAAAAAATTATTGAAATACTTGTGCGTTCAAAGATATGAGTAGTCCACTTGAAAACAGCGTTATGTGATTTTATCAACGAAAGCCATAAATTTGAAAAAAAAAACGACTACGACAACAAGTAACATTTAAATTGAATCTTTTTTATTATTACCTAAAAATTTGAATTGTAACGTAACATAACATGTCATAAGATAACATTAACAGTCTATACGACCTAAAGCAGTTTTCTAAGTTCATCAGAAGATGGATACTTTTGAAAGTTAATAAATAAGTATGATAGCGACTTTTGGAAGAAGACTTAACATTTGATGCTATTTTTTCAGAATATAAAAAGATGTTGCACTCTGTTGTTACTGGACATGAAATTACTTTAAATACTGGTACGTAATCCACCAAAAACTAAAAATCGAAAAAATTTTACATAGCGCCCTTTGCAAGTGGACTACTCATATATTTACTTTACTATGTGTATTTTATATGCATATCCCAGCCTGCAGTGAAACGTACCGACAGTGCGGTTTCTGTATATTCAGAAAACGATTTCCATTTTTGTTGATTTTTCATATCCGAAAAATATTATCATGTTATTTAAAACAATGCCACCAGAAGCAATATATTAAAATTATACGAATGTATATAAACGTATTTATTAAAATTTAAATAATTTCTGAATCATGAAATTGGTTTTTGTTTGGTTCCCTGTAAATATGAAAAAGATTCTGGAAAGTTCAGAATAAAATCCTTTTCAGCGAAAAGTGGAATCAGACAAATTTCAGGAAAACAGCCGAAAGCATTCGGTTCATAATCATTTGCGATAGTTTTCCGTTCATACGTATCCGTTGAACACTTTAGTGAAATAATGGATCCGAAAACGGAATCGGAAAACGCATGAAACAGCAGGGTTTTATACGAAATGGTTTCCGTTTTCGGAAATAACCAACAGTGGCCACCGTGTATATACATATGTACCTTAGTGCGCGCTTACGTCGAATATCTCAGGTGCATTCGTTGTTGCTCAGAGCTTTCTGGGTTAGCAGTTATGGTCCGCTTGAACTGTATACGAAAGAACTAATTCTGCACACTTCCTGTACAAAGGCAATCTAGAACTTTCCGCACTTGCATGCAGAAACGTATGAGCCTTCATTTAAGAAACGCTGTTTTTTACTTCTTATTATTATTATTTTTTTTTTTTTTTTAATTTTGACTACGAAAAACGCACTAAAGTTATAGTTTTAGTGCAGTCGAACAAAAGTTGGACACACTAAAACTTAATTGCAGGCAACACAAGACATTTGCTTACGATCAAAGTTTATGCAGCTACACGAACCCTGCTTCGGTATATATGTACATATGTATGTAGTTCCAAATGTTAATATGCAACAAATGCCTGCAGTTGTTACAAGCGAGCAAGTGCAACTTGCAGGAAGTTGAAACTCTTGAAATTCTTCATGCAGCAGACACGAAAATAACAAAACACAGAATGTGCAAAAGTTACTCTCTTAAAGTTGTTCGGCATAGCAAATGGCTCTAAGCTATGTAGTTACATATGAGCATATACCTTGTGACCAGCCGATTAAGTCAAGTGACATTTTGACGAGTTCTGGCTATTTTTCTTTTGTGTTTTTTAGTGTTTATATTTTTCTATAAAAGTTTAGCATTGTACCTAACTAGCGTCACATAAATCCATTTTTCAAACTTTGTACGAAAATTATGGAAATTCAACAAAATTTAACAATTACACTGAAAAGTTTTAGACTTTTTATTTAGAATTTTTGGAAAAATCTTGGGTATGCAGTTTTGTAGCACGTTAAATTTTAGTAGGTCAAAGTGGAAATTTTGGGACGCTAGAAAATCGTTTTGATTATTATTTATGCAATTGTCGAGCATACTTTATATGGAAGAAAATGCGCAAGACCGTCAGCCAATAAAATTATGAAAAATGGACGCGATTCTCTAGCATCTTGATGTTTGTATTTTAAGCTGCTAAAATTTAATGGGCTATAATATAAAACTGTATAACTAACATTTTTCAAACAAATTTTAATAAAAAGTTCAAAATTTTGGGATGTAATTAATAAAGTTTGTTTAATTTTTATAAATTTTGTAGAAAGTTTGGAATGTGGATATATGTGGTGCTGGTTACGTAATCGGCTAAACTTTAATAAAAAAAAAATTATAAACATTAAATAGATAAAAGAAAAATAGCCAAAACTGCTCAAAATGTCACTTAACTTAATGAGCTGACCACAAGGGCATATACATATATACATACTAGACGTGTGCATTGTAGGTATGTGAACAGTAACGATAGCAATAACCGTAACAAGAACTCCAAACAATCAACTAACAAAATATAATAGCAGTTGAGTAGACAACGTTTTAATGGCAATCGAGCAACAAAGCTGCGGCACTCATGCTCTACGAGCACCACGGCATGCTGGTGTTGCTGCTAATCGTAATGCTTATGGGGATGCTGCTACTGCTGCTGCTCATTACGTTGCTGATTATTATCAACACAATGAACGTCAAAACCGAGAATCCTCCAGTTTATTTACATCATTTCATTTTTAAAGTCTTGCTTTCTCTTCAAGGCGTTTATTGCTGATGCGCTGCTTTGCTAGCTCCACTAGTCTATGCTTTGTGCTACTCCTGGAATGTAATAGTAGTACTCATACTCGTATTCTTTGTAGGCAACACCGGCTTTGCTCCTCAGTTACTTTATCAATCACCATCTAATGGCTGCTCGGTGTCTTGGTGCAATGTTGTGCATTTAATTTAATGTGCAACATCAGTAGCTGACACTAAACAAAAAAATGCAAAAAAATAAAATGAATGAAAATTACAATTAAGTTAGCAATGCTGATGCGAATTGCCACCTGTGCGACTACTTAGCACCCAAGTTTATGCACTAATGTACATACATAGGTTGCTGATGCAGCACCTACACGCCAACTTCCTTTTGCACGTAATCACTATATCCCACAAGCGTACGTATGTACATATGTATCTACCAGGATTGTTGCGAATATTCGCATTCGCATTCGCAACCGCGTATAAATTTTAACATTCGCAATAATCAATGCAAGTGCACTGATAAAACGTATATCTGACAGACAAAAAATTGTAGCCAACATTTTTTGCCTGTGAAGATGCTACGTTAAGATTATCCCCCTACGCCCCTCTTCTTTCGTAATTTAAAGTCAAAGGGTAAGTTAATAGTAGGTAAAAGATTACCTTTAATTAAGTAAGAATTATGTAACTATGGAATATTATTTGTCAAAGGTCTATTGAAAAACTGGATGCATCGCTGTTTTTTTTCTTAGAAAAGTGTAATTATTATTTTTTCTCATAAAACGTATTATGCTGACGTTCCGTGTTTCCTTTTACTAGTCTTTCAGCTCAAAAACAAAAACATTTATTTTAATTTTGTGTAAATTGCCAAATTAGCTCGCGTCGAAATAAAGACGAAGTGATATGTAAATAAGTTGACAGCCAAGTTCACAAATTAAATACGAGTTAATTCATGGTAAATTTTATATCTTGAAAAGGGCTTAACTCACATCGCTGAAATACAAAACGCCGTAACTAACTAAAAATCCAAGATTCACTATTTGATTGATTATGATGCCTTTTATCGAATCATAAGTCTCCACATCGTTTTATGGTACCGGCAGCGGTTAATTGTGGCTGCCTGCAACTTGGAAAATCCGAGTTCAGCTGACTTATAAAAAAAAAAACGAATTACAAGCTATTAATTGCAGGTGAAGAAAAGAAATATAACTGAAAGTCCTCTCAACTGGTGCAGCGTCGAACGAAAAGAATTCACAATTTTGTCAATTTTTAATTTTTTTTCAAGTTTGTCGCCTCGCGCGAGTAATTATTTAGTGGTGCAGATTTGATTTACGACTCATTAGCAAACGGGATGTAACCAGAAAAGGCAGCGAAATTACTCTTTCTTAAATACAATGTTCGAA
>NW_023458558.1:44198878-44200342 GCF_013731165.1 Rhagoletis pomonella
TTTTTAAAAAAAAAGTTATCAAGCTCTTAAAAAATCACCCGTTATGTGGTCATACCGGTTAAATGTGCTAACATCAGTGGGCTTGCAATTTCAATACGTAATGCGCGCGTTTTGCTATAAATGTTTGAAATACAAAAATAAGGGGAACAAAATTATGAATTTCATATCTCAAATAGGAATATTTGCAATTATTATAAAGAATTGGTTAAACTTATGGGCAGATTTCATCAGTGAAAGTCACTCTGACAACTAACAAATATTTTGCAATCATAATTTTTTTTTTTACTCAATAGAAAGGAATCAAAATAATATTGAGTTGCATGGTATTATAAAAATAGTCTTGTAATCTTTTTTAATTTTAATATCATAGAGGTGATAGAACAGGTCTAGAAAACAATTTTGTCATAAACAGAATTTCAAATATATTTCCCGAAATCTTAAGTCATGATCAAAAAACTGAAAATCAGGATATTTGATTATAACACCGGACATAAATTGGACAGTTTTCAATGGGGAAGGTTATGTCTTTCTACTGACTTTCGGTAGAGAATTTAGAAAGAACCGATATAAATACTAATGATGAATTTTAAAATACCGATACCCAGTGCTTTATCTGAAACAAACTAGATTTCTCCCTTTGAAGAAAGCTACTCCAGACCTTAATTAAGCAGTGGAATTTTATCTCTCAATGACTTCATACCGCTGCGGAAGAGGTTGCTGGTTATTAGCAGTCTCGTAGAAACAACTGATAAGACGAGGAGTGCCATGATCGTGCGTTTAATGAAGAAGAACCTATATATAGAGACGAAGCTCATTTCCCTAGACTCGATCAATATGAGGTGAGAACGGCGGTTTAAAAATATAAAGACCCCCGGAGCCGATGGCATACCGGTTGAACTTTTCAAAGCCGGCGGCGAACACTTGGTCGAGTTCACGTACCAGCCCATTAAGAACAAATGGGTCTGATGAATACATGCCCGAGGATTGCAATCTGCGTCTCCTTTATCTAATCCACACGAAAAGAGATCGCGCCGATTGCGCCAATTATCGCACAATACTGTGTTTGAAGCGTTTCACGATCCAACTAATTCGCCGTTCTCAGTGTGGATTCAGATCTGGTAAGTCCACCGTTCACCAGATTTCCACAGCACGTGAAACCCTGGAGAAGACGTTCTTCGCAAATGTTTTTACATACAGCCGAAGGTCAATAATTCAATGTCAAAACGTTATCGAAATCGATAAAAAAAAATTAAACTTGCGCCAGCAGCGATTCTAACCGCGGTTCTCAGATTTTCAGCGAATGCTCTATCTACATGCCAACGCCGCAATTGAAAATCGTTGATCGTTGGTCGTTAATCATGCCCATTGTCCGCTACTGCGTAACATTGTAACCAATTTTAGAACAAAACTCATACCGTATGCATTACACATTCGGACCGCCTTTAGTACAATTGACCCGTTTTA
>NW_023458558.1:44200442-44208847 GCF_013731165.1 Rhagoletis pomonella
AAAAAATAAGAATATTACAAAATTTTGGCAAATGGGCGTAGCCACGCCCACTTATGGTTACATGCGTATATCTTGGTAACCGCTACACCAATTTCTTCCAAACTTGGCACAGTTGTTGGTCCTGGTACAGCATACCAATTGGCCGAAAATTTCTAAAATCGGACAATAACCACGCCCACATCCCATATAACGGTAATTTCGAGAAATACAAAATCTTCGATAAATCAGTAAATATTGAAGCTAATTTATTCAAAATTGATGATTGCAACAATTCTTTACCAAGAAATACGTTTATGACAAAATTTTGGAAAATGGGCGTAGCACCGCCCACTTGTGATCACATATATGTATCTCGCTAACCGTTCTAGCAATTTGTACCAAGCTCGGTATGGTTATTGTGCTTGCCACATAAAAGCAAACCGTTGAAAATTGTTGAAATCGGACTAAAATTTAGGCCGCTTTTCAAATAACGGTAAATTTCAGATATGCTTGAAATTTCAATATTTCGAAATTTAAGGACGCTAATTTACTTAAAATGTATACACCCCGGCTTATCATGTAGCGGTAGCTTTCGGAAAGGTGGAAAACATATATTTAATACTTGCGCCGGGTATTTAATGTTCGGCTCCGCCCGAACTTAGACTTTCTTACTTGTTGTAATGGTAATTTATCCACTAATATGAATTAAATTGAAATTTTACTATAGAATAAATTATATGCCGCCAGGAAGTCACTCAAGTGAACAAATTTTGTACTAAGAATTTTAATAAGAGCATAGCCATGCGTAAGCTCTTCACGGAAACAAATGTCAAAAAAAAAATTGCTTAAATAAAATGTTGGTTTGACGTTTTTTATTTCCCTACCGGCTAGTAGAAAGCTACAAGATTAAAAGTTTTGAAATAAAATTAAACCCAGAGTGCGGTATTCCAGAAAAATCGTCGTGCTAGGCGGTCGTGTTAGAGAGTGCTCTGGTGCAGTAAAGGGATTTTTCACATTGTGATCAACATAAAAAACTCTATTATGACACACAATTGAGCGAAAGGTTACATATGTAAATAAATGTTAAAAAATAAAGGTGATTTTTAATAAACATTCTTAAAAGAAATAAATTAAATCTCATAAATACATACATGCATACATGCATACGTGTTTACTTGTCGCGAAATTAACAAAACGGCAAACCAAAGCGCAGTGAAGTGGTGGATGACAGCAATAAAAACAAAATATATTGACATTAACGGAGCCTGCAGTTGTCTTGCAGTGACTAAGCCCAATGGATGAGTGTGACAGGTGCCACAAGGGCATACGGGGGGATGGAGGTATTCGCTGTAAGGGTGTGTGCGGTAGAGTTTACCATAAAACAAAAGCGTGTGCAGCCATAGATGAGTACTGCCTGCAAGGCTTAGTTAATTGCCCCTTTCTGAGATTTATGTGTCATGATTGTGTTACATACATATCTAATGTTGATGATGCTCTTAAGCAGATGCTCGACATAGCGAATAGCAATAAAATAAATATTTGCGAACAAAAAAGTGAAATTGAGGAGCTAATAAGTAATCACAATAAGGAGATCGCTGCATTATTGGCAAACAATGATAAAGAAATTAAGAGAGTGGTAGACAATATTAAAAAAGTAAACAGGGAGAAAGATGAGCTGATTAAGAGGGTAGAAAAACTGTGCACGGTTAATAAAGAGCATTTTGAAAAATCTGCTGAAAGTTTATCTAAGCAAAGAGAGGAGATAATACAGGAAGTAAGAAAAGTTGGGGAACAAAATACAAATACAGGAAAAACTAAGATGTCTTATTCAACAGCTCTGAAAAGTGTCCCACCAATTATTGTCAAACCAAAGGCGAAGCAAGCGGTTGATATAACAAAAAAAGACTTAAATAAGATTGATGCTACTGATATGAAAATTAATAAGGTAATAGATAAAAATAATGGGTCAGTTGTTATTAGGGCAAACGACAATTCTGAGAAGGACAAAATTAAGAATACTCTGCAAAAGAAGTTAGACTTAGCGGTGTATGAAATTATGGAATCTAAGATCATTAATCCAAAAATTAAAGTCACCAATATGAGTGAGGAGTATAGTGATGTTGAAATAGTTGCCAAAATAAAATCTCAAAATGAGTTTCTTAAAAATGCTAATTTAAAATGCCTGAAGGTTTTTAAACAAAAGAAAAATTACAGTTCAAGGCACACCTTTAGTGCAATAATTAGCATTGATCATGATAAATACTCTGAAGTGTTGAAACATGCAAGACTTAACATTGGATGGGATCAATGTGGAGTATATGATGGACAAAATGTTAAAAGATGTTTTAAATGTCTAGGGTTCAACCACAACGCAGACACCTGTACTAAAAAGCTGAGGTGCGGCCGTTGCTTGGGGGAACACAAATCTGAAGAATGTGAGGTCCGGGTGGCCAATCCGGTATGTGGTAACTGTGTAGACGCCAATAACGATCTCGGATTCAAGCTAGACACTAAACATAGCATATTCAGTAAAGAATGCCCTGTGTACCAAAGAAAGCTCAAACTGCAAAAGGAGCGTACCGGCTACTAGCAACCAACTCTAGAGAATGCTTATCGAAAACCAACAAAAGACTTGAAGTTAATTTATTTAAATGTAAACAGTTTAATACATAATAAACTCGAAATAGATAGATTGGTCGAACTGTGTGATCCTGCAATCCTACTGTGTTCCGAAACAAGCATAACAGATGAAATTTCTGAAGCTGAAATAAGTATACCATCGTTCACAACAGTAAGATGTAACTCACACAGCAGGCACACGGGAGGTGTAGCTATGTACGTTAATAATTCACTCGAATTCAGAGTAAAATATAATAAATCTTTTGATGGTAATATGTGGTGTATTATCGTCCAGCTAAAAAATCTTGAGGTAAAGTGGCAAATAGGAGTTGTTTATCACTCTCCAAGTAGTAGTGACTCTGAATTTATTAAATATCTAGAAACAATAGTTACTGAAATATGTGATTCAACGACTAATAATATAATTGTTGGCGACTTTAATATTAATATGAACAAAGAATCGACATACAGTGCGAAACTAAAGGAGTTGTTTAGCTCTATTTCCATGTACCAACTTGTTGATTTTAATACTCGAATAGCTGAGATATCGGAGACAAAGATTGACCTTCTGTTCTCGAATGATAAACACGTTGTACCTAAGAGGCTTGATCGACACAGAATATCTGATCATGAGACCATAGTGTTTAATATTAATATAAGAAAAGAAATCTCCCTTAGATCGGTGTCGAAGATAGTCTCCTGGGAACAATACAGTGGAGAAAACCTTGTTAACTTACTTAGAAACTGTGACTTCTCAATAATTTTCCAACTTGAATTAGATGACATGCTGGCGCATATAAATTCGTGTCTGCTTAACTGTATGCAACAATTAACGTATGTGAAAGAAATAAATGTTAAGATAAGAAATAAATGGTATGATTATGAATTAACCCAATTAAATAAAAGAAAATTAGTGGCTTACAACTTAGCAACAGACTCTGGTGACTGGTCCGAATATTATAAAATTAAAAAAGAATACAAAAAAATGATAAAAAGGAAAAAAATTGAATATATGGAACATAAAATTATAAATAATAAATTAGACAGCAAGCTAATGTGGAAACACTTAAAGCAAACTATATGTTATAAACGTAATCAGGACGATATTACATTAATACACCATAATGGTCGGTATGTTGAAGACAAAAGACAAATAGCAGAGGTGTTAAATACTTTTTTCGTAGACAGTATAGTGGATATTAATAGCAGCATTGAGAACATAGAAAATAATGAAAATAATTATTATGATATTGATACTACATTTAAACTGGAAGAAATAACATTAGAAGATTTAGAACAAATTATTATAAAGCTTAAATACAAAATTGGTGGGAAAAAACTTATCAGTGAAGGTGTAATCAGAGATTCATTACCATACTTAGGTTACTTCTTGACAAAACTTATCAACAAAAGTTTAGCAGCTGGTGTAGTGCCCGAGGAATGGAAAGTATCTACGGTAGTTCCGGTCAAAAAGGTTGAGAACACAGTTAAGGCTGAGGAGTTACGACCAATCAATACCTTACCAAATCTTGAGAAGGTCTTAGAAACAGTGGTAAAAAATCAGCTGGTGGAGTATATTGAAACCAATAATATATTAATCAAAGAACAGTCTGGGTTTCGGGCAAAACATTCATGCGAAACGGCTCTCAATTGGGTTATATCTCAATGGAAAGAAGATTTGAGGGGGAAAAAAGTTATAGTTGCAGTATTTATTGACTTGAAAAGAGCGTTTGAAACCATTGATCGAGGGTTACTGTTGGGTAAGTTACAGCAAATAGGCATCAAGAAGGTTGAGCTGAAATGGTTTGAGAGCTTTTTAACCAACAGGAAGCAGCACACAGTCATAGGGGAAGTGTTGTCTGACGATTTGCTCGTGGATATTGGACTTCCACAGGGTTCAGTGCTAGCGCCTATTCTGTTCAACATTTATATCAACGATATTTTATCATCAATCAGGTATTGTAAGATAAGATTGTTTGCTGATGATGCATTGTTGACCATAAGCGAAGATGATTTAGGCGCAGCAATCCATAAAATGCAAAACGACTTGGACTCACTGTATATCTGGTTATGCAAAAATAAGTTAATGTTAAATGTAAAAAAGACAAATTTTATGGTAATTTCTTCATCTAATAAAACGAGTCTAGAACAACATGAGTTACATGTTAAGAACGAAAAAATTTCAGAAGTAACTACAATTAAATATCTTGGTATTCAAATTGACAATAAATTAAAATTCCATGATAACATTGACCATATTGTGAATAAAACGTCGAAAAAAATTGGATTTATGAAAAGAACATGCAAACATCTAAGTAGGAGATATAAAGTCATAGTTTATAGATCAATTGTCGAACCACACTTCATATACTGCCCTACTATTTTGTTTATAACATCGGACACGCAGATAGATAAGTTACAAAAAATGCAAAATAGGGCTATGAGACACATTCTTAACGCCCGATACGATACCAGCATCTCGTCAATGCTGAATGAGTTAAACTGGCTAAATGTGAAACAATTAATTTTCTTCCACTCAATGAAATTTATTTATAATATTAAGAATGGAGCCCTTCCAAAATATTTGAGTGACAACTTTAGGTATAGTAGTGACACTCACACCTATAAAACAAGAGTTAGGGATAATTTTAAACTCCCATTCTGCCAAACGGAAAACCTAAAGCAAGATTTGTACTATAAAGGTTTAAAAACATACAACGAACTGCCGGCAAATATAAGAAGCTGCAACAGCTTACAACAATTCAAAAGTCGATTATACCACCACTGCAAAATATATGTATAGAATGAAATGATAAAAAATTTTATTTTAAAGGATTGCTGCTTGATCCAGTAGAGAAGGTCGGCATGGAAACTAGTCCTTTCCATTCGCCCTACAGTACGGCTCAAGATCTAGATCCTTTCCAGTAGAGAGGGTCGGCATGGAAACTAGTCCTTTCCATTCGCCCTACAGTACGGCTCAAGATCTAGATCCTTTCAGACCACTTGTATAACAGGAATATTTAAAGATAGATTGGCTCGGAAACTAGTACTTTCCGACTGATCACAAATTACTTTATAGCCTTTACATATGACCACAAAGCCTGAAGTGAAGTTGCGACTTGGAATAAAGTCCACAGCAATGGTACAGGAAGTGCGGCTCTGGAACTCGTCCTTTCGGGCCGCCCACCTAAACAGTACCCAACATTCGGGCTGCTCGGGATCCCGTCCATTCCGACAGCCACGGTCACACTTATAATTTAATTTAATATAATTAATAAAATTACCTTGTTTAAATGTATATATATTTGTACAGGATAAATGTTAGGATAGTCCTCTCAAAAAAATGTGTAAGAACAAAATGTGTAAGAACAAAATATGTAGTGAAATAAGAATATTGTTTTCATGTATGATTGTGATCCTGTGATGTAATGTATGCATATATCAATATAAAAACTATAAACCCAAAATTGTACCAAATAAAATAGTAAGCAAATATTGTAAATTTTCAGACTTGTTATAGGCCTTTAAAGGCTGTCAATAAATGAATAAATAAATAAAATAAAAAAACATTTTTTTAATCAATATTTCAAAAAAACGGAATGAATTAAAAATATGTTCAGCTTTCGGAAGAAGGAAGTACTCCGTTTTTTGCTAATGCATAAAATCATTTTTTGTCAGTTCCATAAGATCTGCACGATGAGTTCTACATTCAAAAATTAAGTGTCACACTAAAAAGCTTGACCTGGCAATAGAGGCTTATTTTTTTAAGAGTTACCACCTCTTAAAGAATTAATTCCAAATCTTTTGATAAGTTAAATTAATTATTAAGAGATGTGTATCAATCGAAATGTGTATGAAAGGGATTTATTTCTTAACTACATATAGAGGGTTGCCACCTGTTAAAAAACAAGAAATTGCATTGAAATTAAAGGAATTAGGTTACTGAAATAGATAGATGCGGGAATCAGACGAAAGAGGTTTAGGAAGGTTTTAGCTTGCAAATATTACGAAGAGGGTTGCCACCTGTTTGTAAAGTCTAATTTAGTTGAACTAAAATAAAAATTATTTCAAACCAAAGGTTTACGACATCGTATTTGTTAATTTAATACAAATACATACATTGTTAATCAGTGTTTTGTTCTGATTACATTCCTTAAAATTACTGGACTCTTAAATTAACCCAGCAATGCTTATACCCTTCACTTATTTCTTGCTTAATATGTCCAATTGTTTTCCTTTGTCTGATACCCTGATCCGTGTCGTTTAAACGCAAAGAATTTTCAAAACCATTTCAATTGATACCCAAATCGTAGTATCTATTTCATTTAACTTATTAAATAATTTTAATAAAATTTATAACCGGTGGCAACCCTTTCCAAAAAAAAACAAAGCTTTTTTACACACCTACAGTCCACCAAGCCCGGTCATTTGACATCTCACTTTTGAAAATAGAACGAACTAAATGTACATACTAAACGTCAACTGCATTTATAGTGAAAGTATGAAAGTTATCGAAAATCATTTAGTCATGAATTAAGAGCCCTCACTCTTACTAAGTGGCGAATTTTCATTTAAATCCGTCCATAATTCTATTTTTGCCCACATTTCATATGCCACAGGGCTTCCCTGGCGGATGTTATTTTCATATTTTTGCTATGAGAAGAAGACGAGAAGTAGACAGATTTCATTTGAGATCTAAATATTTGTCGCTAAATCAACAGAGAAGTGAGATAGTGAGGCTTTAGACCTGGCAAATCCGCCATAAACCAGGTACTCACAATAACTAAATCTTGTAAAAGAGCTGCGAGGAATAGGATCGACACACACCATCTATCTGTCTATTTAAAAGCCGCCGGAAAGAAGTTGTCCTTATGTCGCAATGTCTGTATTTGGTATCTCCGTGAAACAAATACGGCTGTGTAAAATTACGTTGAGCAATACCACCAGCTCTATCAGAATTGGGAAGGATTACCTTCCTGTGATTACTTTAATCTGCTATTAGAGAAAATATTAAAAGACGAAGAACTGAACCGCTCAGGCACAATACTTTAAGGAGCCTACAACTGCTGACGTATGCCGGCGATATCTGATATTATCGATAAAAACATAGACTACGTCTGTGCTATCTTTTCGGGATTAGATAGAGAAGCAAAGCGAATGGGTCTGGTAGTGTACGAGGACAAAACGAAGTATGTTATCACACAAATAGTCCGGGCATATGCGTCTAGGCACCCAGAGAGAAATGACGGGCGTACTGTTTTGGACTCGGCCAAAATAACTAAGGCGGCCACAGCCTCAATAAAGAAGAAGAAGAAGTAATTAGTTTTCGTTTAGACATACAGACAGCTTACCGTCATGATCATTTCTGTTTAACCTTCTATCAATCCATCTCTTCTTCTTCTTGCGCTTACAATTATCGCACTAAAGTGGCAAAACTGTTTCATTTGCACGAAAGGCATAAATACAATGTTTGTGGTGTCTTGGACATGTCTAATTTATGGAAGGCGTATATTTAAAAGCTCCTTCAATTTAGCATGCATAGGTGAATAACGAAAGCAAGGGTAGCTACAACCACAATGAAAGAACCAAGTACAAAAGAACCTGTCCTGGCGCTGGCGTAAATTCGCAAAGAAGAAAGGCAATTGGGGTTTTTTGGTCTCGACCCAAAACCGACAAAACGGGTGCGGTGCCGGATGAGAAGAAGATACAGATGTTATTTGTGTACTGGTTTGATCATATACATATATTGAACTTCTCTTCATTTAAGGTCAATTTATATTAAAGCGAAACATTTCGCCCACTCCTAA
>NW_023458558.1:44208947-44247362 GCF_013731165.1 Rhagoletis pomonella
ACCAGAAAAGGCAGCGAAATTACTCTTTCTTAAATACAATGTTCGAATTTTTTAATTTAAGTACTAAAAAAAAAACAGTATTAAAACTTACTAACTTTCCTATTTTTTATTTACCTAAATCACCTAATGTACTCGCCAAAATTATTTCTTAAAAATATTTTACATCCGCATTCGTATTCGCAACCGCGGATGTCTAAAATTCCACGTTCGCAACATCCCTAGTATCTACATATTTATATGCACATACATACATATGCATCTATAGCCCTACTTACAAACAGCGTAAATTGATATATCAAGTTGAATATTTAATAAGATTAAATGCGCACGGTTGCACATAACGGGTAATTTTCGCTACCTTCGCTCAAAACCCACTCGCACTTGAATTCCGTTCGCATTTGGCTCGGTGTGCGTGTAGTAACCCTTGCAATATTCTGCCCTAACGTAGTTCGTTGTAAGAAAATGCATTTTAATTATAATGTCTCATAAATCTTAAATTTATTGTGCATGAGCGTGGTATGAGTAAATACTAAGGACAAAAAACGAGCAAAGCGCATCGTTGCACGACAGCTGTAATGGGAATGTCTCCTTGCATGACTTATATGGGAATTAAAATACGCTCCACTGCATTATAGCTCACACTCGAATTGCTGAGTTTTAATTCATTTCATGCCCCATTGAAAGGGTTGCTACATTCAATTGGGGCGGTTACCGTGATTTCAGATATTTTTTTTTGTGAACTAACACCTAGTTTAGGAAACCGCGCATTTAATTATCTTCGTGCGCTAAAAGGGTGACAGGTAATAAGATCAACGGAAATAAGGTCAATTGACTTTATTTCCCACCTTGGTGCGAAATAAAGTCAATTGACATTATTACCTTTTTAAAAACGAAATAAAATCAATTGACATTATTTCTCTTTCAAACATTAAATTTGCTTAGCTTCGCGGCGGGCCGCGTCAGCGCGCCACACCGCGCGCGTCGCGCTCGCGCTCGCGCCCCGCGTACCCCGCGCGACCGGCGCGCACACCGCGTCACGCTACGCCGCGGGCCCCCCGGCCCCCCCTCCCCGTCTCCCGACGTGCTGTAGCGCAGGTAGATTAATTTTTTGTATACGTTGAAATAAAATTTTTATATATTTTAAACATCGAGGGCTTATATTCAATAATACCCCCTATCTGCACACTTTTCACAAAGATGAGATTCTGATATAAAAATCCACCTAAGCTTTAACTGTCATCAGTGATATTAATGCTACCTTATATAACGACAGGTAATAAGTCCCAGATGGTTTCTAAAATCAGAAATTAGTTTTTGTGCAAATTGCAGATAGAGGGTATTAATGAATTCAAGCCCTCGATATTTCACATTTTTATATTATTGTTATTGAAAGCAGGGATGCCAACTTGGCTCAAACCGTGCCATTTGTTCCTATTTTATTTCAAATGGCACTTAATTTTTCAATTTGGCACAAAATGCCAAAATGGCACTTTTGTAAAAAAGATAACATTTCAATACATTTTTGTGAAATCCTTTGCGTGCACTTCTTTTTCTCAACTAAAATTTTCTAATTTATAAAGGCTATTCAACTGGTTTATCTTATTTTATCATTGCACTTTTGTTTTGAAAATGAGGCTTTATTTTATTGCCAAATGTGAATGATTAAAAGGAATTACACCTTTTTTGGCACTTTTATTTTTCTATTTGGCACATTTTGGCACTTTTTTTATCCTCAATATGGCACCTCAAAACTAAGGAGAGTTGGCAGCCCTGATTGGAAGATTTCTGCTGTGTTTTGAGGCAACAACTTGTCTGCAGTAAAAAAGCATATAATTTGTGTTTCAAAAGTGTGTGAAAACCAATCCATTAACTTATATGATCTCGGTTCCGATATTAAATAATCAATAATTGTTTATACCCGCATTTTGGCACATTGGCTCGTTGAATGTGCCATCTAATAAATAGTGTCGTCGTTCTCCTTAGCTGCTTTTAAATGACTGCTGGCGGAGACATAAATACAGTGTAAGAAAATTCTTTTTCTAGAATTGTTTCTTTATAGAACGGTTGGGTTCTTTTCCACCTTAGACATTCCGAATTCGTTCAAAATATGCTAATTTAAAACACAGAATTCTTTCAGTGCTCCTCCGGTGTTTTTGGACATGTACTGTTTCTTCAATTTAATAGTGTTCGCTTTATTTTTGTAGAAACGAAAAATGTTTTGCATGTTATGGATCATTTCTCCACTCTTTCTTCAAATATTTCTCGTATTCCAGCTGCACGAAGGCGTTTACTTTTTCGCATCGTGTTTTTACATATTCGTAATTTATATTCTTTTTTTTAATAGAATCAATTGGAGGTAGTTCATGATTGTGTGTGGATTAATATCACAACACTGAGGATTTGGCAAAAGCCTTTTTCATCTATTAAAAAACAACACTTACGGGGCAATGTTTATTGTAAGAACAACATTTTTTTCTATGAATCGACACACTTTAAGCATTGTTGACGCTATTTCCATTTGAATAAGGAAATAGCGTCAATGACTTTATTTCCAAATTTTTGTTGACTTTATTTCGCTTTTGAAAAGGTAATAATGTCAATTGACTTTATTTCGCACCAGGGTGGGAAATAAAGTCAATTGACCTTATTTCCATTGACCTTATTACCTGTCACCGCTAAAAGATCTACGAAAAACTCCAAGCAGATTGTTAGATATGAAAAAGCCCTCAAACCGAATCCTTGCAAATGCCAAAAATAAGCACAAATATTTAGTATACTGCCTTCTCAGATTGAGGACAACATGGCTTTTGCCCACCTGCATTCGCTTGAAGCAAAATATTCATCCAGTTTTGGATAATGGTTTCGAAGGTGCCAAAGGGGGTAGTGCCATAACTGATTGCAAGCTAAGAGTGCCCAACCTGAGCCTCCTCTATCCAAATCGTCAGATTTATCATAATCATTTACTCCGAGAGTAAATCAAGTTCGTTATGTTTTCTGATGCATTTTAGTCGAGACTTTCGTTGCTGAGTTAGTTTAGAAGTAGTCAGAGGGCTGTGCTTAATGCCCTGCGTGCAGCTCATTCCATGGCCTTGAGGATTGTAAATTTCTTGGCTTCAAATATCGAAGTAATTTTAAGTTTTAGTTTTTGATCTTTGTGATTAGCTTTAGTCTATTTCCTAATAAAAAAAATAATTATCTACCAGTAGACACATACTTATCTATTAACTGAAAGGGCCTCAACTTTTTTCCTTACCCGCGCCCTCCACACCCCTGCATCGAGCAGTGCGAGGGCTTCCCTGTGTCCGCTTTTGAGCCGTCAGTAGAGATTCCCTAATACATATATAAGTCCGGGCACAGTAGTGGAGTTAAGCCAGCTATTAGCCTTAGCATTGAAAAGACACAAGTAGAAGTCTAAATCTGTGCCTGCAGCAGTTTCCACCTTACTTCGTATATCACCATACCAGCAAACATTTCACTTAAGCATTAAGAGACTCCCGCGAATAAAACCATAGGTAGCAGTGCATCAAAAGCGATCTCTGGTAGTCAAAGCTTTCATACAGCACACTGCCAGCGTTCTTTGAAATTTGGTAAGCAGATTTTCCATGCTCGTGATTGAAAGTCTGCTCCACCACACCCCCACATGCATAGCTGATTATGGGTATTATCATTTGAGGCTGTATTCCTCTAAGTTACAAAACCCACGTTTTACCAAAGGCCCGTGCGTTACCAAAGGACAGTGCGTGAGCACTGATTAGACTTCGGAGGTTTTCTCGCTGTGTGAGGTGGCTAAACTCCCGAGCCGAGTGCTTATTCTGATATATATATATTTTTTATTTATGATGAAAGCGCATCCCCACGAATGCGCCACTCAACCGATTTCTCCAGACGATGCAGCGTGAACAACATCAAATTCATTGGCCTGACGCTTTTAGGGTCACTATAGTAGTTCCCATCAATATTCAGGGATATAGGCAACGTCAACTAGTCTCAATTATTGTGGTATGTAAAAAAAGGGGTATGGAAGGCAGTAAACAGCTTAACACCTTCCCTAAATACAATAGGCAGAATGCCATCCGGGTCGGCCAATTCAAAGATGCCAAGGATTTTACAAGCATATGGTTTGGCATTTGTGTCCGCCACAGTTCTGAAAACAAGACATTTGTACTGTGGTTCTAACATTTCCTCCTACTTATGCCAAGGTATCCGCCACCGTGAGAAATCATCGTTTAAAATTTTTTTCACGATAGATTAGTTAGTAAATTTCCCTTAACTCCCTGTTCAATACAAAATACTACTAGACAACATTCGTGCAGCATGTGACGCATTCCCGGACAGACTCGATGCGATTATCGGCTCTATAGGTTGCCACATACAACAGTAGTACACCTTTCGTAAAATTTTACTAGTTTTTTTAGACAAAACTATAGTATTTTTGATTTGTAACACTTCGAGTGCCAACCACTGTATATATGTAAAAAAATTGTTTTCGCTATGAGTTTTAAATATTTGTACAATATATCGTACAAATTCTGGCAAAGGGAATTTTAAACCAAGTATTTTAAACGTAACAATTGTTGGAGTACAGGTATTCAATTGTTGTTGGTGCGAGAATTTTCCTGCCTTCATAAAAGTCGGGTATACATACTTTTGACGTGACAATTTTTTCCTCTTTTTAATATTATAAACATAACATGCATAAATACTTTCGATTTACTGAAACATTGAAGTGAATTTACTACATGGTGTCATACATATGTTTTTACTAACACTCAGTTAGACAACACATAGAACACAACCAAGCTGAAGCACATATTTTATTACTATCCATATTAAGGAGCAAGCAAACTCTTGCTATCTAAAACACTTTAAAAACAGTAAAAAAAAGACCCTTTTGTGTAAAAATAACAGTATGACGTTTTTATTTGCAACAAAATTGTATAGCTAAAAAATATTAAAATTGCCCAAATTTAGAAGCGGGCACATTGGCAATATTTCAAAGTATATGAAGCGTGTCGAGCGGGTCCATCGAGGCTAAAATTATCGAATTTTTGACATTTTAAATATGTATTTCCACATTATTTTATTGCATGTATATGCAATTGCTATATGTTCATATGACCATACATACATACATACATATGTATACATTTATGAATATTATATACAATATGTACATTAGACTGTGTCAAATAAAACGAATATTTTTTTTTTCTACCGGCCCCATATGAAAATTTCGTTGTCGGTCACAAAAAAAAAATAGTTGTGGAAACATTTCAGACCCCTATCTTCATTTTTCAGTTAGCGCTAGTAGAAATTAGAATTTTTTATGAAAGATTGTTTTCTGCTCCTTTTTTTTATTAAAAAAATTTAAAAAAAACCAACCCATTCAATTGTAGCATAAGTGTACATATATTTGAATTTTACTTACCATTGATTTTTGGCCATTTTTTCGCTCAAGGTTTCATTAATTTTTTGCATATAAACAAATTGTCGGACACACTTTGTATGGAAGAAAATGACTAACACAGTCAACAAAAAAAAAATTAAAATAAAAAAATGCCAAAAATCAACGCTAAGTTCTAGCTACTTCATACTTCCACTTATTATACTAAAATTTCAATGGACTTAAATGCAGTGTTTTTATTTTGTTATATTTTATTGTTTATTAAAAAAGTTAGAAAAAAAATTATTTTCAAAAAAATTTTAATTTTTGCGAGCGCTAACTAAAGTAATTTTTTTTTTGACCAACGACGAAATTTTCATGTGGGACGGAAAGAAAAAATATACGTTTTATTTGACACAGCCTTATGTATGTACATATGTATGTACATAAATTTATTTTTTGTTTCAAATTCTTTCTTTTTTCGTTCCTTTAGCTTTACGCTTCCAATGCCACAACCCGTTGACTGATGAGTACAACTAACATCTACAATATATGTAGATAGGTAAGCACATGGATGTACACTAGGGTGATCCAAAATTTGATCCGTGGAAAAAAATTTGAAATTTTAAGCTTTCACCTCTAGAATTTTTCTAAACGGAAAAAACAATACCCGTAATTTTTGCTAAAAAATGATATTAAGAACTGCCTCAAAACCTATGAAGTTGTTCTTGTATTTTATAAAGGGAAAAACACTTTTTTGGTAGAAACTTTATAGAGTTCTTGAAAATCAATGTTTTTTTGATCGGAGAACTCTGTTTCTTTTAACGAAACTTCCTATAACAATACCCAATTGTTTACTTAACCATTTCTATACCCGAGCGCACTTGTGCACAAGGGTATTATAACTTTGTTCACATAACGGTTGTTTGTAACAGGCAAAACGAATCGAAATAGATATAGACAAATGTATACATAAATGATCAGAATGAAAAGAGAAATCGATTAAGTAGTGACTGTCTGTCCGTCCGTCGTGCCCTTATTTCTGGCGTAGGACGGATGGTATTGAAAATGGGCAAAATCGGACAATAACCACGCCTACCTTCCATATAACGGTAATTTTCAGAAACACGAAAACTGCGATATTTTAGAAACTACTGAAGATTGTTCACTCAAAATCGATATTTACAATAAGTTTTAGACGAAAAATAAGAATATTATAAATTTTTGGAAAATGGGCGCAGCCACGCCCACTTTTGGTTACATGTGTATATCTTGGTAACCGCTGCACCAATTTCTTCCAAACTTGGCGCAGTTGTTAACCTTGGCATAACCTACGAAATGGCCGAAGATTTTAAAAATTGGACAATAACCACGCCTACAGCCCATATAACGGTAATTTAGAGTAATACGAAATCTTCGATAAATCAGTAATTATTAAAGCTAATTTATTCAAAATTGATGCTTCCAACAACAAGAAATACGTTTAGGATAAAATTTTTGAAAATGGGCGTGGTACCGCCCACTTATGATTACACATATGTATCTCGATAACCGTTCTACCAATTTGTACCAAACTCGGTATGGTTATTGTGCTTGCCACATAGAAGCAAAACGTTTATTGAAATCGGACTAAAATTGAGGCCGCCTTTCATATAACGGTAAATTTCAGAACCGCTTGAAACTTCAATATTTCGAAATTTAAGGACGCTAATTTACTCAAAATTGATACGCCCCAGCTTACCATGTAGCGGTAGCTTTCGGAAAGGTGAAAGTCATATATTAAACACTTGCGCCGGGTATTTAATGTTCGGCTCCGCCCGAACTTAGACTTTCTTACTTGTTTAACCGTAAATTTATTTTATAGGTCCCCCAAAAAATGCAAAAAAAAGCAAAAGGTGCGAAAGTAACTAAATAAACATATATGAAAATTTTTCTCAAACCCCGAGAATTTTATGCCAGGATGCAAAATCCAATCTGGCAACCCTACAATAGGCAAACTCATAAAAAATCATTAGTACTAAAAGATTATAAAATAAAAAATTGGATATTATTATTGGAAGTTTCCTGGAGAGAAATGCAGTTTTCCGATCGAAAAATATTGATTTTGATGAATTCTATACCACTTCTATTAAAAAGTGTTTTGCCCCATATAAAGTACATGCAAAACTTCATGGGCTGTGGGGCAGTTCTATATATCTTCTTTTTTTAACGGGAATTCTTTTTTTCCATTTAGAAAAATCCTAGGGGTGAGGGCTTAACATATTTAAGTTTTTTTTTGAACCACCCTATTGAGCACTCTTACGCATAGCATTTGCACATTTGAATCAAACAAATGTATGCACAAACTTACTCGTAGAACATTTTCGAATTTTACACATTTTTCTCATTTAATATTTTCTAACAATGTATTTTTAATATTCATCGCCATCAATTATATATTCTAAAATAATTTTTGACAGCTGACACACATGAATTCCGCGCTAAAAGTTTTTTTCGATGCATTTTTGCACGATTGAAAGTGCATTTAGAAACACAAATCAAACAAATTTAATAAAAATATAATAAAAAACAAAATGAAATGTAAAAATTATAACAGCATCATCAATATATAAATAAAATGACAACCAGGAAGCCAACGACAACTTCAATTAAATATTAGACTACATACATCGGTCGTGGGGCACCGCAAGCGAGCTGACGCAGTATGCGTGTTAGGGTTTATTTGCAACAACTAAATGAAATTGTGTACATCCAAAACAACTACATACATACATACACACAACAAGAAAGTGTTGCAATGACCGCTGCGGGCGTGAAACTTTTAAACAAAATGTCAATTTGACAAACCAATTTCATGTGGCCGCGGCACCTCTGTTGCAAATTCGAAATTATCTAAATGTTACCACAATTTAACGCTCTCGACCCTCCTGTTCGTGTGTCAGCTTCAATCAGCGTTGCACTGGCTTCAGTTTCAATTTCAGCTGACGCAGTTGGGATTTGTTTATTTTAATTTGAAAAATTTCCCCGCAGCAGCGAGGTGTGCGTCAACTCTTGCTACACACTATTAATCGCTGTGGGGAGAGAAATGTAAAATTTTCAACTGAGAACAATGAAATAAGGGGATATCCAATAAGGGCGAATAGATGTTGAAATGCAATGGAACAAAACTGGCTATGTGTGAGGCAACAACGAAAATTATATTTTATTTGATGGACTCAATGTCCGTCAATACTTTTGGTGGCACGAATCCGAGTGTTCTAATTTTCACTCCGGCGCATATAAATTGCTAAATTTGAACCATGACCAGGCTTATGATAGCTTTAAGTCGTTTGCGACTTATTAGCATAAATCTGCGACTTTAGAAAGCCCCAGAAGAAAAATTCCAGCGGGTTTTTTAATTCGTACGCCAGTCGTTTCTTTTCGCTGTCAACTGCCATCACTTGGAAATGCAAAGTGCAGCCAAGGCCCTCCTCTTTCTCTGTTGCCAGCATTGCGACCTGCGTTGCATACTTTCAGAGCTGGAGCATTCTGTCTATTCGTGTGACGTGACCAAGCCAGTGTTGTCGCTGTATTTTAATTCGCTGCACTATGTCTATAATGTTATAAAGAGGCATGATGAGTGACTCAAAGAGTATGGTTTTTGTATGACGGGAGAGGACTTTATTTCACAGTTGCCTACTCAGGCCAAAGTAGCACTCGTTGGCAAGAATTTTCTTCCACTGGATTGCAAGGCTGACATTATTATTGCTGTTAATATTGGTTCTTAAATGAACGAAGCCATCTATTCCTTCAAACTTGTAACAGTCAACAGTGACGTGGGTGCCGAAACGTGAATGCGCTAACTTTTTGTGTGATGACCGGAGATACTTTGTTTTGCCCTCGTTTATTTCCAGACCTATCCGCTTTGCCTCTCCATATAATTCCGAGAATGATTAATAAACTGCAATTTCCTTAAAGTATTAAGTCTAAGTGGTTTAGTTATGCGGCTTTGAATATCTTCTCTATCATCAAATTAAAGTAATCACACGAAAGGGAGTCACCTTGTCTGAAATCTCGCTTGGTATCAAACGTCTTATAGAGGTCCTTCCCAATTCTGACGGAGCTGGTGGTATTGCTCAACGTCATTTAACACAGCCGTATTATTTCCGCGGGGATACCGAATTCTGACATTGCGGCATAAAGACAACTTATTTTCATGCTGTCGAAAGTGGCTTTGAAATCGACAATTAGACGGTTTCTGTCGATCCTATTCTCGCGGGTGTTATCCAAAAATTGGTGTATTTTGAATACCTGTTCTATGGTGGATTTGCCAGATTTAAAACTACCCATATAAAGCTTGAAACACAATACCGGCGAATGGCGAAGTTGCGCTATTTTTCTAATTTAACACAATTAGAATAGCAGCGAAAACAGCTAATACCATTTGTTCGCATTAACAATTTGAGTGACCATATTTTGAACAAGTCCTTATCAAGAAAAATACAACCGACTTCAATTCTTTTATAAAAATGTAGGAGTACCGTTAATTTTTTCATGATCCAATGATCGATGTAAACCAAATTAGTACGGGACCACCTGTGAGATACTACCATTACGCTGAAAAAATAATTATCGAAATCGGTTGAAGTGATCCAGAGTTATGAGGTAACATCCATAAAAAAAATTAAAATTCCGACGAAATCGTGTTATATGTTGTTTTCTCATAAAACTTTGAGATTAAAAAAACATACGGCCACCTTTGGCATTTACTGCCGCCATCGCCGAGCGGGGCGATAGAAACAAATCTATGGCCACGAAACGATGCCGAGCGAACTTCGCTTGGCTGTGTTCAACTTCATATGGTTGCAGGCGTTCTAATTTTGACAGCGCGAATTTCGCTGTGGTGAGTTCGCCATGCGCCGGTATTGTGTTTTAGCTATAAGGTGAAATCAGTCTTTCGCACAATACGTTCGATAAGATTTTGTAACCTATGCTCAGAAGGCTCATCCCACGGTAGTGGGCGTGTGTGGCAGGGTCGCCATCTTGCGGATTGCTTCTGGAGGTAAGACGAGGACTAAAAAATACGAAAAACTCATTTTCTGACCGGCTGAAGGCCATAGTCAAGGCCAGAGTCAAGGCAAAAGGTGGCCACCTCGAGCTGAAATAATTCATGGTTTCTTGAAAATGTTCAAACAAAAAATGTTTGGACACTTGAATAGGCAATGCTTAACCGACCGAACCATGTAAATGTGTATAACACTAAATATTTCTAAACCGTTTAATTTTGAATACTGCAACTTTTATTTCTCACTCATGTGAGTTTGGAAGTTTATAAGCCAAAATTTAATTCTTGTTATGAGTATTAAGAAAGTTTTCCCCCAAAATAATTATGGGTATAGCGTATTTTCTTAGAAAGTTCTTTCCAATATTCACATATGTAAAAGCATTAAAAAGCAAGAAATAAATATTATTACCAAAAATAATCGCGCAAATTTTCTTCAATTTTCCCAGCGCTTGCTATTTATTTGAACAAGTATGCAGCACTTTCAGCTCATAATCGATGCACTTCAACAGATTTGTACTTACCATAAAATTTTAATAATGAATTTTTAATTAGTGACTGCTGCCAAAAACCGCGCGCCGAAAACTTTTCGCCACAACAAAGTATACAAAGAACTGCAAGTGGAAAGAAAATGGGAAGAAAACTATTAATTGCTTGAAAATTTATAGAATATACTACATAAATACATAAAATAAATACATAAAGGAATATAGCAAGTTTCTGTATAATACATACATGCATGCATATATATATTGTTGTTGAAAATTAGCCAACAAATGGCAAATACATTTATGTGAAAAATTTGTAGACTTTAATATTTCGAGCATTTCTTTGTTTGGATGCGATAATTTCTTTTTGAAACAAATATTTTTAAATACACATTTTTAAGTTCAAAGGTAATATATGTACATATGTAGGTACTTATATGTAAATTATTTCGTTGCGTTGGGATACGTCAAACCACTTAAAAGTGCAATTAATGAGTACACCCTCGCACAAAATAAACATACAATCCCAAGTTTATTCAAGCAAGAATTAAAACCAGTAAACTGAGTATATATGCAACCAAGCTTTGTAATGAAAAGACTTTAAGAAAAAAACGCATAGAAATCAATAAATCCATTTTTTTTTTTACAAAGCGGAAGTATTAGCAAAAAAAAAAATCCAGACCAATCAGTTTTTAGACACCTCAGATACACTGGCAATAATCATTTATCTGCTGCGAAAGCCAATCAAGATTGCTTTAAGCCCGCTGGCGTCTGCAAACGCACAAGCAACGAGGATAGCACAGCTGGGCCACTGCTTCATGAAGTGTGAAAGAAATGTAAATTCGAAACGCATCTGAAGTCGAATTGTAGCATAAAGCACTTGACTTGTGCATTTTTTCGATTGAAGAGAAAATCGCTATAAACTCGATCATGTTCTTAAGACATACGTTTTATAGGTATGTATGCAAGTATACATTTATGTACAAATGTATTCAAAAGTATATTCTTCTAGCTGTATACTTATGTAAGTATATGTTTATCGCTTCACAATCATTTACCATGTCTAAAATCGCAAGATGGAACGCTGAGTAAAATATAAATGAATGTTGAGTTAAAAGAATGCTAATGCTTGAAATACAATACCGGCGAACGGCAAACTTCGCCGAATTGGGCGATGCTGTCATTCACCGTTCGACCAGCTATTTCGCCTACATAAACAGAATTAGAGCGGTAGCGAAAACAGCTGATCCCATTTGGTCGCCTTTATAATTTGGGTGACCATATTTAGAAAAAACTAAACCATATTTAGAAATGAGGAAATGATAACAAATATAAATGTAAAACAAAGAAAGATTATTATAAATAATTTGTTTCAAGCCAGATTTAACGAATCCACAACTATATTTTTCAAACAACAAAAAAAAGTCGTGTTTAGGTTCTTTTCTTTTAAAACTTTGAAAGCAAAAAACAAATACGGCCACCTTTGGCACGCACAGCTGTCATCGCCCAGCAGTGCGATAGAAATAAATCTATCGCCATGAAACGCCGCCAAGCGAACTTCGCATTTCGCTTTGGCTGTGTTCAATTTCATATGCTTGCGGGTGTTCTAATTTTGACAGCGCGAATTTCGCCATGGTGAGTTCGCCGTTCGCCGGCATTGTATTTCAGCTATAACCCTGCAAACCATTTTTTCAGAGTATTCTGAATTATTGAGAAATTTCAAAGAATTCGTAAAGCTTTCATCCAATATTTTGCCGAATTATCCTAAAATCAAATGAACTGTGCACACTTCGATTCGGTAAATCAATGAAAATAATGCTTCTATGTGAAAAATTTCTTGCAGAACTTTCTCAGGGGTTTCGTTATTTTTCGTAAAGAAATTTCATTACGAGTTCGTGTCAACCACTTCATATAATATTCTTTGAAGATTCGTAAAAAAAATCGTTACAGAAACAAAATATTCCTAAAGATTTCGGGAAATTTGGTTTGCAGGGAAGTCAAGCAAAATGATAGAAATGAAAAAAAAATTCAGAACGGATCACAGTGCCGCCCAAGTGGGCAAAAATCGAAAAATTCGTTGCCTGCAATGTGAACGAGTTTGGTATTTTTGTAATGGTAATTTATCCACAAAAATAAATTGAATTGAAATTTTACTATAGAATAAATTATACGCCGCCAGGAAGTCACTAAAGTGGACAAATTTTGTACTAAGAATTTTAATAAGAGCATAGCCATGCGTAAGCTATTCACGGAAACAAATGTAAAAAAAAAAATTTGTTTAAATAAAATGTTGGTTTGACGTTTTTTTTTTCCATACCGGCTAGTAGAAAGCTACAAGATTAAAAGTTTTGAAATAAAATTAAACCCAGAGTGCGGTATTCCAGAAAAACATTTTTTTAATCAATATTTCAAAAAAACGGAATGAATTAAAAATATGTTCAGCTTTCGGAAGAAGGAATAAAACCTGCTGTTTTTTGCACTTTTTGAAGTACTCCGTTTTTTGCTAATGCATAAAATCATTTTTTGTCAGTTCCATAAGATCTGCACGATGAGTTCTACATTCAAAAATTAAATGTCAGACTAAAAAGCTTGACCTGGCAATAGAGGCTTATTTTTTTAAGAGTTGCCACCTCTTAAAGAATTAATTCCAAATCTTTTGATAAGTTAAATTAATTATTAAGAGATGTGTATCAATCGAAATGTGTATGAAAGGGATTTATTTCTTAACTACATATAGAGGGTTGCCGCCTGTTAAAAAAAATGAAATTGCATTGAAATTAAAGGAATTAGGTTACTGAAATAGATAGATGCGGGAATCAGACGAAAGAGGTTTAGGAAGTTTTTAGCTTGCAAATATTACGAAGAGGGTTGCCACCAGTTTGTAAAGTCTAATTTAGTTGAACGAAAATAAAAATTATTTCAAACCAAAGGTTTACGACATCGTATTTGTTAATTTAATACAAATACATACATTAGGGCGGGTCAATTTGTATGGATCGATTTTTTTCGACATTGTTCCTAGCATATTCGGATTCTTCATAAAATTCTAAGAAAAAAATTCCTCCAGACCATAGCTCTAAAGTCAATTTCGAGCCTGCGCATTTTTAAAAGAAGATATCTTATATATAAAATTGGATTGCTGTCCGTTAGCCCCGCTAAGACTTGAAAACAGCTTGACCGATTTGAATATTTTTATTTTTTTGGTTTGTTTTTTATAATATCCGGATTGTTAAAACCAGAAAAAATAGAGAGTTGCCACCTGTTTAAAAATCCCAATATAAGTAAATTAATTACATAAATCAGATATTGCAATATGGGTGTCAAAAGAAAGAGGTTATGAAGGCTTACAGGCAAAAATATTTTTGAGGGGGGTTGCCACCTGTTTCAAAATTTAGTTAAATAAAATTTATAAGATAAATTAAATATTGCAATATGGGTATCAAATTAAAAGGGTTTAAGAAGGCTTACTACTGAAAATATTTTTGAGTCGAGTTGCCACCAATTTCGAAAATTTAATTCAATTAAGTTAATAAGATAAAGTATGTATTATAATATAGGTGTCGAGCGAAAAGTATTTGAAAAATTATTGATTAAGATATATTTTCTATAGGCCGGCCACCTACCTGAGCGGTAAAAACTAAAAGCCATACTCGCAAATATTGTTCAAAACTTTTGAGGCTCGCATCAATGTGGAATACTGTAACTCCGTCAAGATAGTGTTTATTGATGGCAAACAAAGTACTATCATGTTTGGCAATGATATCACCCCATCGAACAATGCACTCAGCCTCGATAAAAAAAGAGAACAAAAGCCGAAGTATTAGCCGAAGCAGTTCATAAAAATGTTCCACAATTGAACTAACAAAAATATATGGCCTACGACTCTTTTATAGAAGCTGTGGACACTGGAGTAAAATTTAAACAAAAAAACAAAACCGACTTCAATTCTCATATACAAATTTAAAAGTACCGTTATTTTCTTCATGGCCCAATTATCGAATCTACACTCAATTAGTAGGAGACTACCTCTGAGGAACCACCTTTCCTTTCAAAAAGAATTATAGAAAACGGATAACGTAGTAAAAAGTTACGCGGTAACATACATAAAAACATATTCCGACGAATTGATAAAATATGCAGATTAATATTTAATAAAGTGTTACGGATATATATTTTTTTAATACAAACCTGTGCTTGGGAGGTTATTGATACGAAAAATTAATTTCTGATATCTATTTTTTATTTAAAGAACCGCAAGATTGCACTACAAAGCAAATTACATATTTTTTACTATTGTAACGGGAGAAGTTACTGTATGTATTTTTTTATATGTACAGTGTCGAACAAAAGTTTTGGCACAGTAAATTTTCGCATTACATATGTATATGCAAAATTTTTAATTTATTTCCGATAATTTTTTATAAAAACATAGTTCATACTACACTAAAACACATAAAAATCAAATGTGTAAACTTTGTGAAAAACTCAGGAAAATTCAATAAATCTGCATACTAATTTGCAATTTTATATTCAGATTTTGAAGCACTTTGATAAACTAAAATTGAATGGATTATTAAACTGCATACTTGGAATTTTTCTAAAAAATACTTTGCCTATATTGCGTAAAATTTACTGTGCCAATACTTTTGTTCGTTACTGTAAGTTTAAGGGTTTATTTACCCTTAACTTTAAGAAACCAACAAAAAATTTACAATATTTCAAAATTATTTTTCGAATCATAAATTTTTTTATGATTAACAATGTATTTATATTTTTTTTTGGTTTTAGATCCTTTTTGCTTTCAACGCGAGGTATCTTTTTTCTAGTTTCTATTGTCATAGCCATAACTCACTCTCTATTTTTATCAATCAATCAATCAATGAATCAATTTTATAATTTTATCGGCATTTTTCCTAATTACAAGTAGAGCTTTATAAAACTTTTATAACACCAAATGTTTATCAAGCTTGGGATTTTATGTTATCCGGGCAGGCTTATTAATTTAGCCAGAGAATATGTTTTCTTTATAAAGTTTACCCAGTTACCCATTTTAAACTGCTACCTGTATCAGCGGTTAAAACTTGTTAAATTTTTATTTAAAATTTTCGGTAAGGAATAAGCGAGTGGATGAAAAATATATAAACCGTAAGAACGGCCCATATATATGTATATGAAAGAATACACACATGCGACGACTCTAGCCATTGTGTGTCATTCCTTTAAATTATAGTTATTTTTTTCTTATTGTATTAAAAAAATTACGTTCGTAACACTTTAGTAAATATTAATCCGTATATTAACTGAGTATATATTAAAGACTAGAAGATGACCCGGTGAACTTCATATCAACTATAATTTATTTGAATTTAACTTTGATCAATTATAACAAATCTTCAAAATCCAATACAATGAGATCACTAATACTGCCTGCTGTTATAGCTCATAAAAGATTCCACACCTATAAGATGTGCCACGCCCCTTTTTACAAACTTATTTATATACATATATCTTTTCATAAGCACCTACCATGGGTATCTGTGCATTTCAAATTTCGAGTTCATGTGACTATAATTCCGAAGTAAGAGCTGATTAAAAATTTTCACTATGGGAGGTATCCCTCATCCCCCTCCCCCCCTTGGCGAGTTTCAATTTTTTTACCCTATTATAGGTCCAGGAGTCATGGCAATACTTTGGCAAAATTTTATTCGATTCTGTACATCCGTTCAGGCTGCAACCTGGTACATACATACATACATACTTCCACAAATATATAGTAGATTTGCTTTGAAGCGCCATCTTGCGGTTCTTTAAATAAAAAATAGATATCAGAAATGAATTTTTCATATCACAAAACTCCCGAGCACAATTCTTTATTACAAAAAAAAAAACCTTCCTAACACTTTAGTAAATATTAATCTGATTATGGACTTAGTATTAATTAAAAATAATTTCTTTTAAAATTGCGCAGGCTCGAAATTGATTATAGAGCTATGGTCTGAAGGGCTTTTTTTCTTAGAATTTTATGTAGAATCCGAATCTGCTAGGAACGATGTCGAAAAAAAAATTGACCCGCCCTAACATACATTGTTAATCAGTGTTTTGTTCTGATTACATTCCTTTAAATTACTGGACTCTTAAATTAACTCAGCAATGCTTTTACCCTTCACTTATTTCTTGCTTAATATGTCTAATTGTTTTCCTTTGTCTGATACCCTGATCCGTGTCGTTTAAACGCAAAGCATTTTCAAAACCATTTCAATTGATACCCAAATCGTAGTGTCTATTTCATTTAACTTATTAAATAATTTTATTAAAATTTGTAACCGGTGGCAACCCTTTCCAAAAAAAACCAAACTTTTTTACACACCTACAGTCCAACAAGCCCCGTCATTTGACATCTCACTTTTGAAAATAGAACGAACTAAACGTACATACTAAACGTCAACTGCATTTACAGTGAAAGTATGAAAGTTATCGAAAATCATTTAGTCATGAATTAAGAGCCCTCACTCTTACTAAGTGGCGAATTTTCATTTAAATCCGTCCATAATTCTATTTTTGCCCACATTTCATATGCCACAGTGCTTCCCTGGCGGGTGTTATTTTCATATTTTTGCTATGAGAAGAAGACGAGAAGTAGACAGATTTCATTTGAGATCTAAATATTTATCGCTAAATCAACAGAGAAGTGAGATAGTGAGGCTTTAGACCTGGCAAATCCGCCATAGTCCAGGTACTCACAATAAGCTAAATCTTGTAAAAGAGCTGCGAGGAATAGGATCGACACACACCATCTATCTGTCTATTTAAAAGCCGCGGAAAAGAAGTTGTCTTTATGCCGCAATGTTTGTATTTGGTATCTCCGTGAAACAAATACGGCTGTGTAAAATTACGTTGAGCAATACCTCCAGCTCTATCAGAATTGGAAAGGATTACCTTCCTGTGATTACTTTAATCTGCTATTAGAGAAAATATTAAAAGCCGAAGAACTGAACCGCTCAGGCACAATACTTTAAGGAGCCTACAACTGCTGACGTATGCCGGCGATATCTGATATTATCGATAAAAACATAGACTACGTCTGTGCTATCTTTTCGGGATTAGATAGAGAAGCAAAGCGAATGGGTCTGGTAGTGTACGAGGAAAGAAACGAAGTATGTTATCACACAAATAGTCAGGGCATACGCGTCTAGGCACCCAGAAAGAAATGACGGGCGTACTGTTTTGGACTCGGCCAAAATAACTAAGGCGGCCACAGCCTCAATAAAGAAGAAGAAGAAGTAATTAGTTTTCGTTTAGACATACGGACAGCTTATCGTCATGATCATTTCTGTTTAACCTTCTATCAGTCCATCTCTCCTTCTTCTTGCGCTTACAATTATCGCACTGAAGTGGCAAAACTGTTTTATTTGCACCAAAGGCATAATTACAATGTTTGTGGTGTCTTGGACATGTCTAATTTATGGAAGGCGTATATTTAAAAGCTGCTTCAATTTAGCATGCATAGGTGGATAACGAAAGCATGGGTACCTGCAACCACAATGAAAGAACCAAGTACAAAAGAACCTGTCCGCAATTAATGTGAATAGATATGTAGCTGGCGTAAATTCGCAAACAAGAAAGACAATTGGGGTTTTTTGGTCTCGACCCAAACCGACAAAACGGGTGCGGTGCCGGATGAGAAGAAGATACAGATATTATTTGTGTACTGGTTTGATCATATGCATATATTGAACTTCTCTTTATTTAAGGTCAATTTATATTAAAGCGAAACATTTCGCCCACTCCTAAAGTGCTATTAAAACGAAAATCACAGTACATATATACATACAATTTTTTTCCACAGCTTTTTCATATATGGATTCATACTCATACGTAAGTATATATATATATATGTACATGTACATTAGACCACGTCGAAGAAATAAAAATCATTTGGTACAGATCCTCCATGAATCTCATCTCTCTAGGGAAATTGTGAGACAAGCCGCCGCGAACCTTTAGTTTTCCCATAGGAATTACACGTAAGAAAATGAGTTATACCCTTTTGAGATCAATAAAATTTTCTTGTATCAATGCAAATGCTCAAAACTATAAGAACACATTGATAACATTCCACTTAAATTTTATGCAGGCCCAGATTATTTTAATTCTTAAATTATCATTTTTAATCCCTTGACCTATATGGGTCAAATCTAGTATATACCAAAATGTTCTTTTGGAATTTAAGGAATATGAGCATGCACTATAATCAAATGTAATCAACGTGTTTTTACAGTTTAGAGTTGCTTTAATTTGAGTCTTATTCCGGCCGCATTGCAGGATTTATTTTGTTTTTTTTTTGCGTGGTCTAATGTACCTTGACTCCCTACAATCTGTAGCCAGCTAAATCATTCGAATGAAAGAAAATAAACTTCACTTTAAATCCTTAATATGTCAATCCATATTACATAAGTAACAAAACAGCAGTAAGTAAACAACTAAAGCTACTCTTAAGTATAAATATAAACAAACAATGGCTGTGAGTTTGTCAAATTTGGCTTCGCCGCCGGCACCAGAGGCAGTAGCGGCAAAGTCAGCAGCATTATTTGTTCTGACGGGTGAGCGACCAGTACTCGTAAACAGTAAACTTATAATACATACCCCATAGAGAAACGCACATGTGCCGAAATGGGTCGGTTCTTGAACAACGTTTTTCTGTCTATTCGAATACGCAACCCTTTTTAAAGTTCAGGAATTTCAGCGACTGCCTAGGATCATGCATCAAGTTCTAGCACTGAAGGTTGAATTGTTAACCCTTCTTCAGGCACACTTTTAAAAACACATAGTAAACACACAGTTATATAGTTTATACATCTGGGAAATACTTAGGAATGTGAAAAAGAAATAAATGTAAAACTTCATTTATTTAACACAAATTAAGCAGCTACTACAAAAGTCTTAAAATAAAGTTAAAAATATCTAAAGGTGAAACATAAAACGTAAAATAATTTAGAATAAATGCAAATATTCCATAAAAATTCAACTCTGGGGCATGAAATAATAGCTACTTTTAGGTAAACACTAAAAATGTAATACAAAAGCATATCTAATAATATATACTTTATTACGAGATTCAGTTAGTTCTGTATCCCTTTCTCTATACTCCCGAACTAGTTTTAAACTCGTCACTTTAGATATAGATTTCTAATGAAAACTTCTTCTTTGGCACTTATCACATTTTCAGTAACTACTTTGTACTTACTGTATCACTAAATTGAACTTAAAACTTTTTACTATAAGCTAGCGATATGCAGCTATGAAATGTAAAATAATGTAATGTTTTGGACTGGTGCTTTTGGATTGAATACTATCGGACTGGTTCGTTTTTGGCGATAAAGAACTCGTACTCAACTACAAATTTGAATCACTAGCTCGGGTTTTTCCTGCGGGTACATGTGTGTGTGTGTGTGTATGCCCGTTTGTTGTTGTTACGAGTACTTCCGTTGCTTATCTACAATTATTTCCTAACGCTATTGTTATTTGTTTGCTGCTATTGCCTCTCTTTTAATATTTGTTGGCAGTTCTCGCATGCCGGTTTCACCAATCTACCATCTAAGCGTCGCTCGTACCAACACTGTATTGTTTACCACAGCAAATTTGCCAAATATTTCTGTATATATGTACATATCAACATATAAACTACTTAAATTGGTAAAATTTTGCTTTCATATCGAATTTCCATTAGAAATTTTCAACATACATACTCTAAGCTTGCCTTGCCATCTCCTTTTACTAAGCTGCTGGTTGAACGTTGACAAATGGCCTGTCAGCGTGTGCTACCGATGTTATTTCTGTTATTCGGTTATTTGTGTTGTTGTTATCTGTCTCTAAAGTGTTTGAGTACGTCACTTTTGTCAACACTAAAGGCATCTAAATAATACAATATAAAATTTCATGTAAACAGACATACATACCTACATACATATTTATTTATGTATGTATGTACCAAGTACTTAATTGTTTTCATTGTACTACCTTTCATTGTTCGCTCGATTGAAGCTAGGCGCTTGTGTGCGTTAAGTGCTCGTATTAGTGCGATTGCATTCAGTGATTTCAATACGATGCGTACATATGAAATTAAAATTGCAATAATAACTGCCAGTAATGCATTACTTACAAACGACTAGCTATACATATATGAGGCCATAAGAGCCAGAGCAGCCTATCTACAAAACAATTTTTTTGAGTAATTTGAGAAAGAAGGATTTATAAATAATAAATTCGGTAATTTGCTGATGCTACCTATTTTTGTAAAAGTGAACTAAAATGGCGTGCCTCAGCTATTACCCTTTCGATTCTAGTTATGCATTTTAAGCTGTACCAACTTTTTTTTTTTTTTTGAAATAACAGTTAGGCTACTCTGGCTTTCATGGCCTCATATGAACGAAGTAATTGCTTGGAAATTAAAGACGAAATTATGCTAAATGACCGGAATCGCATGCGAGTAAATGCACGCAAACATATCGCACAACTAAGTAAATATGTAGATCTAAAGTGAGCCAATTCAAAAATCAAATGCGGAAATTTAACTACTTGTGGATCGCACAGATTCAGCGCAATTAGCACAAAAATAGGCAGTTTTTTAGTTAGTGCATATGTATAATCATGAAGAAAAAAATATTTGCATTAATTGCAGGTAAATCCTGTGAATTGATTTATGCGAAAAGAAAAATCGTCACAAATTTATTTTGAGTTGATCGCTGTCTAGATCCAGGTGTACGATATATAAGATCTATATAATGGTTATTAAGCATATGGAATGAATTTGAATTAAATTTTTGTTGAGTCGCGTCCATATAATAACATTTTGCATGACGAATTTTTGATGAATATCCAGCAATTTATTAATTGCGCCCCTGCAAAAACTAAAGTGTTGCAAAAAATAACAGTCACCCTAATGTGCATTCAATTTGTCAACAGTATGTGAATACAGTGGTGTGCCAGAAGCTACTAGTATATTTACTAGACACTCAAGCGGTTTATATCAAGTTAAATAACTACACATGTATTGTATACTAAAACACTTAATTATCAGTTTTTCTACTTAAAATTAAAAGTTATGGACGGCTGTTCTATCATGATTTTTATACTGCAAGCTGAACTTACAGCAATCAACGAAGCTGGAGAATTTATCTCTTTTATAAAGATAAGGGTTTGCCGGTATGTTTTAAGAATGATTTCGGGCAAGTGACCGCCGCGGCTGGCTCGAATAAATTCCTGCAGAGGGGCCCAATTTACGCCACTTTTTGTAGCAATTGGGGCCGTATGTCAGCAATAACGCGCCGAATATTCTCTTCCAAGGCGTCAATCATTTCGGGCTTATCTGCGTAGAAAAGCGACTTCACCTAAACCCACAAAAAATATTCCAGCAATTTTAAATCGCACGATCTTGGAGGACACGCAACAGGCCCACGGCTCGAGATAATGCGCTCACCAAAAGTTTCCTTCAATAAATTGATTATTTCCTTGGCTGTATGGCATGTAGCGCCGTCTTGTTGGAAGCAAAGGACGTCCACATCAACATCCTCTTATTCAAGCACGAAAAGGTCATTGATAATGGCTCTATACCGTTTCCCATTGACTGTAACATTATGACCGGCTTAATGTTTGAGGAAATATGATTCCCTCTGTCCATAGAGTACACCAAACAGTGACTTTTTGAGGTAGTAACGGCGTCTCAACAATGGCTTGTGGGTTATCATTACTCCAAATGCGACAATTTTGTTTATTAACGTACACATTTAACCAAAAGTGAGCTTCATCGCTGAACAAAATGTTCTTGTGAAAATCAGGATCGGTAGCCATCTCGTTTTGGGCCCATTCACCGAACGTGCGACGCGCTTGATGGTCGTTTGGCTTCAATTCTTGCACGAGTTGGATTTTGTAAGCCCGCAAACCTATAACCTTCAGCAAAAAACTTCCATAAAGTGGATGGGCACAGCTCCAATTGTTGCGCGCGATGGCAGGTGGACTCATTCGGGTCTTCTTCGATACTCTGCTCCACAGCAGCAAAAGCGTGGTCGGTGCGCACTGTACGGCATCTCTGAGGATACGCATTATCCACTAGAGTAAACGTGGTGCGAAACTGATCCATGTTGCTCCAATTACCGACTCTGCTGGGCGATTATTTCGACCGAATATTGGACGCAGCGCTCGATGGGTCGCGCGAACCGAACCATTATTTTGGTAATAAATTTTCACGATTTGCAAACGTTGTTCCGAAGTAAGTCTGTTCATTGTGAAATAGCAAACCAAACTGAGTATAAATCAAGCAACAGCTGTTAAAAAGACCAACTCCGAAAAAAGTATTGCCTCATTGAAAACCACACTACTTAAAAAAAACACCCTTTATAAGGGCCCTGGATAGACTGTAGGAAAAAAAATATATATATAAAATATAACCTTAAGCTTATAAGAATATAATGACAAGTTTCTCGTTTTATTCACAGTTTCAAAACCAATTAAATACGTATATAAGTATGCATGTATGTATATTGATTATAAGATAAACTAGATATGTAACGTAAGCTTCACTTCTCTTATTTTTTACTTCTTTAAAATCGATTAAAAAAATCACAGATTACTGCAGGCTTTTAAAAATTTGCATCCAATACTTTCAGCCAATTTAGCGAAAGCAATTTGCAGTGAAAAAAGGTTTCAATTTTTTTGAGCTTTATATGGAATCGACAGAAAATAAAAAATCATTTGCCCTTTAAATTACTTGTGCAACCGGCTATAAGTTATTCATATTTTGTTTTTCAGTCCTCCACATACTCTCAAAAATGCGGAAATATCTATGCACGTAGGTAGATTTGTAGTTGCATATGTATGTAAATTATTATTTTTTTCATCATGCTGTGTTGCAAACTTATTTAGTAGGTGTACTTCAGTACACTTATTTGCATTAGTTAAGAAAGTCAAATAACATTATTGTATATTCAATTGGGAATTCATTACATTGCCTCTGGCTAGCTGATCTCTAAATACATAAGTATGTACCAACTACACTGCCCACTTTTAGTCATATATAATATATTTCTCCTTCAAGAGTGTATGAACTAGAAGTGGGCAGGGAGTACATACATAAGTTGATATACATATGTATGTATGTACAAAGACAATCATGTGTATGCACATAACTAGTGCTGATTTAAGTCAACTTGTAAACGAGAACACAATTTCTAATGAGAGACAAATATGGAATAACATCAGCAATATCCTTTCAATCACTTCAACCTTCAACTTTGTTGCCTTCTAAGCATTGTTAGTTGCGACTGATTTTCATACCATATGCAAATTGCACGATGATTGGTAAGCATGTACGTACATGCATATTACAACATATGTATGTACATAGTTACGTTCATATTTGTACTCTCGCCTTCGCATAATCCTGAAATGACATTGCTTTGTCGAACGAAGACAAAGATGACATTTGCTGATGACAAAACGGATGATTATGGATTTGCATTGAAATGAAGCAATCAGACGCTTAGTGCGTGTAGCTGCTACGCTATTGAAAATTCCAATCAAATCACTTGTCTTAAGGATCCTTGAACTTAGTCGAATGGTGCTTGTTGAATGTAATTTAGTGAAATGAATGGATTTGAGTGCACTGCCAACTTGATGCCATTTTATTAATAATAACTATCTGCAGGAATATTAACATCTTCACAAAATTATTTCGAATGTATCTGTAGGTGTCTCTAATTCGAATCACTTTTCTTCTATACTTAACTTTGTTAGTGTTGTTGTTAATTTTATAGTCATATGCCAGTATTGTTGAAGTACATATGAGTATGTAGCATATCGCCGGTGATACTGCAGAACGTTCTATGTCACTTATTACCTCTGGAGCTTGCAAGCTGTCGGAATGGGGGAGTAGGAGGTATGAGGTGTCAACAGAAATTTTGCTATGACCACACAAATTCACTTGTGGGAAATTTGTGAAACAGCTAAAGGTATTTAGTTGAATTGAAGCTGGACAGCTTAACACTTGCCTGCCTGTCTCAATATGTCGCAGTGACGGCATATGCTTGTGTGTGTTTGCACCCTCTTGTGTTCAGCAAAACTGTTAGAGCGATAAATTTGTAAGTATAACAAATTGAGATAATGAAACAAGCTGAATTTAAATTTAATTAGCAGGCACCCAAATATCCTACTAATATTGTAAATGTGAAAGATTACACAAATATTATTTAGGAAGCTGCCACCTGTTCAAAAAAGTTAAAATCAGTTTAATTAACAAGCTTAACCAAATAAATATTTTAATAAATATGGTTTTTGAGCGGGAGGGAACTTTTATTTCAAAAATATTGTTAGAGGGTCTGCCATCTGTTTAGAAATTCATAATTAGTTTAATTAACAGGTTAAGCAAAATATTTTAATATGGGTTTCAGACGATAAAGGTCCTATTTCGAAAATGTTGTGGACGGGAGTTGCCACTAATATTATAGATGGGATTTGTTAGTGAATACACTATAGAATAGTCATACACTTAGTCAAATATATTTTAAATTATAATTATAATAATCTCTAAATTGCAGCGGCTGACCCATTAAAAACCGTTAGTATTAAAAAATGGTAAAATAAACGAAAAATTGTAAATCCGGAAGAGAAACCGAGTTCTTCGATCGAAAAATATTTTCAAGAATTCTATACCATTTTTATGAAAAATTGGTTTCTCCCATATAAAATACATGGAAATTTTGAGCGTTTTGAGGACCTCTAAATAATTTTTGATTTAAAAAAGAACAGGGGCATTTTTCCAGAACAGAACAACCCTGGGGGATGAGCGCATTAAAATTCCAACTTTTGTTTAGACCACCCTAATGTGTTTCAAGGCTGATATTTGCATGCGCCCGATCAGCTCTTGGCCGCCTGTGCACCGTCGGCTATAGGGTCCTTGTTGTGTTTAAAGCAATATTATTGTGATCTTACTTTTTCCAATGAGTTCTTTCTCCACACACATCCCATTAGTCGATGATTGGGACGGGGGTAGTGGTTGGAAGGAGGCTCCGGTGCACCTTTAGACGTGTGGGTGGAAACTTAACAGAATATGTAGCGGCGGTACCTTTTCCAGAGAAGTCTTCAGCAACCTTTAATTAGGTAGTATTTTCCAAGCAAACGTTGCTGCTATTAAGGAAGCAGTCCATTGATTACTCATATACGCGATACGGTAAGCGAGGTTGATATGTACTCAGTTAGCCAGGCGCTAATTATAGACCAGAGCTAGCTTACGGTACGCGCCTGAGTATTGCTTTGTCTGACTTGTATGAGTTTCGGCCCATAGTGACGTCACATGGAACTTCTTAGCGGAGTAGTTAGCAACAAGTAGTACCGTTGGTCAACCTCACCTCTATTCTCGCGATTGCATTGAAAGACTACTGCCCGATTAGGGTTCTCGCAGAGAGATTAATTCTCCCACCGGATCCTCATTGTCGCAGCTGTATGAAGGACGAAGAAATGGAGTCATCCCAGAACTTTCTCTTAGATTACCCAGCTTTTGCCAGAATTCGGCTTTGACAGCTGGGATTGCATATCTATGCAGCAGTTTTCACTATAGACTTAAAGTTACCGTTAGTGGTGTTAACACAAAAGACAAATAATCATTGCCCAAGTGTGCCCCTTTTCTTAAGACAACCACCTTAACCCAGAGCAATCTACCCTGCCTTGGTCGAAAAGATTTACGCATACATATGTAGGTATGTATATTTGCTTCAATGAATAAGCTCTTTGGTATTGTACATACATCCCCGATGCGCTTGTGTGTCCAGTATAATATATATTAACAATCAAGGCTTTAACAAATAACTACAGCAAATAAGTAAGCATGAAGTTATGCCTAAGCACTCGTTATTAATTCTTTTATGTCCTACTTTCGGTCATTTTAACACCAAAATAAAATGTGCAACATAAATTATACCTACACTGAGGGAAAAAAATTATTAAAATCAAATAGAAACGTAATTGATCTTACTATAAACGTCAACGCAAGTACTGTATACTGGTACATGACCACATTCGTTCTGAAAAAGCATCCGTGAAGTGAACAATCAATATAAAAACCAAAAAAAAAAAAATATTTTGCATTTGCCTGTTGCCTGCAATGGAATTCGCACCCTGACCCTCTCTGGATATCAACAAATTGTGGCAAGCATCTTTGCATACTCAGCTACACCCAGACATATAAATGTGCTTTCAAATGTTGAATTTCCATCAATAAATAAAATAAATTCCGTGCCGCGGTCCAGATTTGAACAGTCAAATATGTGCATAATAAATTTTTGTATGAAAATATTATTTTTATATATGAACATTTTTAAACGGTAATCAAATATAAAGTATTCATTTTTACTATGCATTATTTCGCTCAGTGTAGTAATAGCCATAAACTGCCTTCTAATTGCCAGCGTTGACGAGCGTTCATTATGGCTGATGATGGTCAATGGGTGTCGTTGCTGATGTTTTCGGTGATGATTTTTTTAATAGCAGACGCGACTAACGGTCATTACAAACATTACGACTTGCATGACACTACTGTTTGATACGCTTGTTATGCTTTTTGTTTGCTATCTTTGTACTCAAATTGTTAGTTTTCTGAATGACGACGGACGGTACATATACATGTGTATACATACCCTTGCATATTAGAATTCGCTGGTATGAACGCATGAATGCAACCTTAGCTCATTTGCTTGACATTTTGAACACAGTGCACGTATGAATACTGTAACCGCTATGAAATGTCTATTAATAATATAATTTAGTTAAAAAGCGATAACAGAGCGGACTACTAAAATAAGTGGCATAACGGCAGTATTTATGTGCATGTATGTACTTTTATGTACATAAGTCCATCCAAAATCAAAATACATATATAGCTGAGCACATGTACTTTATATAAGGAGGCGCTGAATTCATCTTGTAGTGAAAAAAATTTAATTTGCTGAAAAAGTACTTATCTATAAATATTTATGCACACGAGTAGGGACAACTGTAAATCATGCTTTTAGTTCAAGGAACTACACTGAAGACCCAAAGAAAAGATTTCTTAACAAAAGAAATAACGAGTGACGAAATTGTACGAGTGGAAATTGTATTGTTTGTATAGAAAAATGAAGGACTGCATATTTTTTATTAAAAAAAAATACTTTAAATGATTATTTTACAAAAATACGTTTCGATAATACTACTATAGAAAGCTGTAGTAAAACAAATAGAAAACGAAGATTGTGCTAAGAGTTTTTTCTTCTGTGGGTAATATTTGTATAGGAGTATTGACCAGGACCCCTCTCGATCACAAAAGGGATGTTTCGGATTACCTTTTCATATCTAGGACAAGATAAGGCAGTGGCAGAGGAAGTGCAAAGCGCTATTTACCAGAAACCGAGATTACTTTTCAGGAATAAAATGAGAACAAAAGGTCCGGGAACTTTTCCGTAAAGAACAAAATGCGATTAAATCTCTCGGGAGCGTTCTTAAAAAGAACAGAACGAGAACGAAACTTTCGGAATGATTTCAATGCGAACAAAATGAGAAAAAAAGTATCGAGAACGTTTTCAAGAAGCATAAAATAAGAATAAATAACAACAGTTTTGAGAACTTAACGTTAAGAATGAGGGGAGCCTCTGCGAGTTGGAATGAAAAATCGTTTCGGTATGAACCATGGTAGTTATTTCTAAGCCAAAGGAAAGCTGGATCATTTCCACTTCCACATCGTTTATCATTTTTGGAAAAAATTTCCATTTTTTGTGCAAGAAAAGTATGTGTTTTAAGTCTTTTGTTCACTTAATTTCTTTCAGTTCTTTTGGATTAATTTCAATATTCAAACATTTCAAATTAATGCAACGCTATGCGAAAAACTTTTTTCTCGCTTCCATTCTTCGCGAATAGCTCAGAGAAGATTTCCTTTCGTTTGTTTTTCTGTCAGAAACTTTCTGAGGCTTTGCCTTTGGAAATTTTTTTGCTTAGCGTCCGTCACCGTACTGTGAGCCCAAAGAAAATAATAAGCCCTATGTCACCTGTGTACAGCTGAGGCATTGTCAATACTTCCGCACTATATACCGGTATGGGCGTAATGAGCAATATGAAGAGTGTAGTTTTGGTACGACGGGAGAGAGCTTTACTTTTCTTCTTATCTCATCTTAGTCCATAGTCCATAGCACCACCCTTGTGGGCAAGAGTCATTCTCCGGTGAGTTTGAAGGTTAACATAATTTTTATTATAAACGAAGTCCTCTGCAATTTCGAAATTTTACAGTCAACAATAGTGTGGGTGCCAAGCTGTGATTTTACTGACTTATGCTGGATTTCCACTAGGCGTTGAAATGACAAAAAATGTATGTCATTTAAAATAATGCCATGTGGAAATGAACATATTGACTATAGTTTTAATGTAATGACACGATTATTTTTTAATGCCCGACTTCGTCATTTGTCATTTTTGCCATTTAATGCCTAGTGGAAATCCAGCATTACTCTTTGATGATAAGAAATGCTGCGTCTTATGATTTTTATCGGCGGGTGAATAGACTTGGAAAAAACAAAAGGAAGACGTGGTCTTAACAACAAAGTGCAAATTCACTTCCGTGCAGCTGTGGGCCATTTTCACCATCACTGTGTAACACTAAAAGTGTGTTTGCATTGTTCAACTTTGCGTTCAACATTTGCGTTCAACTCGGCGCAGGGTTGCACGAAAAAAAGTTGAATGGCTAAAAATATCAAAATATGAAAAAATATCAAAATATTCGCCATAAAAAGGTGTTTGCATTGTTCAACTTTGCATTCAACTTTTGGTTGAATGGCCTTTTAACTAATCGCTTTCAACAAAGTTGGTCGCCAGCCAACATTTAGCCATTCAACTTTTTTTTCGTGCAACCCTGCGTTGAGTTGAACGCAATTGTTGAACGCAAAGTTGAATAATGCAAACACTGCTTAACGCATGGAGTTTACATCGTTGGCGACGTTACTGTCTCCATGCATATCGCATTGTGTCCATAACGTTGGTAACTGAAGATTAGTGTTAACCAGAAAAAGTGAAAACGGCCCTATATATAGGTTAGGTTAGGTGGCAGCCCCGGAGCTCACTTAGATATAATATTTGTTCATGAAGACTTCAAGCCCGTCTTATTTATTTATTTTTCGTCAGTTTACCTGAGGAAACAATAAAGAGTTCTATGAATTTTTGAAGCCATGCTAGACCGTTCAGAAAGTTTTAATGCATTTGTGTAAGAAATCAAAATATTGAAGATATAAGACTTTCCTTTAGTAGCCAGCATTGTAGCCTCTAATACGAAATCCGTTACTATGCTAAATAGGTGCAAGTGCTTTTTGTCAAACCTGAACTACTTGTATGCAGTGTTACTTAGTCGTGGTTACAATGCTACATAATTGACTTTCAATTTACTTCATTAGGAATTGAATTTAATCACATCTTTGTATTCTAACCTAATACATCGATTTTCTTATCAATTAATCGCTTTATTTTCATCTTACATATATGTACGTAACATGTTATTACACACTAACATGCATGTGTTAAATTTACAATTGAGAAATTTCACATTTAACGCGCGTACACTCGATTGGTGCTTTACGAGTTCCCATTTCTTAGAATACATTTTTAGTAACAATTGAGTGCATTGAATGCTGATTTAACTTTTTTGCATTATGCATCATTCGCGTGCGGCCTTTATTAGAATTGTTGCTGTTGCTATTTCAATTGCATATGCACTGAATGATAAAGCAGATGTGATGCACATCTGGTAAGTGCATATCAAATGCCCCTCAATCAGATGCTACCACTCCACATCAATATTGTAGCACTAACATGTATGTAAACTAAGCATACTAATGTTCTCATGATTTCAATATTTATGATTTTAAATAAATATGTATGTAAGAAAGTGCAAGATTAAAGTAAATATGTAGTATGTGCATACCAGTGGCTGATCTAGGATTTTACTATGGGGTGTGGGGATTTTGGATTTTGATATTTGATTTTTTAAGATAGTTAGCAAGAGCTATCAGGAAGTATATTTTTGATGTATGTAGGTAGTTATAGATTTTTCTAACCTTTATGGCCAAGGATATGATGGACCGCCCGCGATTAGGAGTGAATTGCACGGAGACCAAGCCTGCATACAATTGTAATTATTTTCCTCTTCTTATTTGTGTGTACTGTGCTTGTGATGAAGCTGGCATCAATAATGCATTGGAGACTCTTGCAGCGGCTTCGCAGCTCGTAAAGAGATAGCAGCATTGAAAAACGACAAATCAGCAACACCAAAATCGCAGTTGCTGGCTGCTATTTCGACTTTGGAATTTTAAATGACTTGCAAAATAATGCAGTCAGTTCACTCCAAGGTTTTTCCTTTCAGAATAGGGACACGCATTTCCATACGATACGATAGCATGCCGATATTTTTGCCATTCGATACCGATACATTTTACTCGACAGTTTTCAAATGATATTTTTTGGAATCGAGTACCAGGACCCTTGTATCGTATCAGCGGATTTGTTTTTGCAAATCTGCGCCATGCGATGAGCTTCCACACTATATGTATGTAAAGCAATATGGATATGTTTTGAGCAGGGACCGTAAATAGCAGTTATTTTTTTCAACAGTTAAACTCGGCCAGATATATTTTGAGTCCGTTAGGATTTGACTCACTGACCTTGATTAGTCGTTCAAATGCTGATGCACGCAAAATATTTATAAAATAAAGCTGCTGAATTATCAATTTAATGCAATCAAAGCAAATAGCTCAAAAAATTAAGCTTTCGGACAAAACAAAAAACGTCTCACATGCTGATCCAATGAATTATTGCATGAATGCATTAAAAAATTTAAAATCAATCGTAAGCAATTATATTGTATGAAATTTTAATATCTTTCTGTACAACCTTGGTTTTTTTGGTTTTTGTATTAATAAATGTAGTATGTTTAAATGTTAAAACCCAGTGCAACGTACTCGATTATCAAGCAAACGAATTTCATTACATTCCATTTTTTTGCATTCTACTCATAATTGACTTGATTGAAATTATAGCCAAATTTCACTAGAGATTCGAAAAAGAAAATAAATGGCAATGAGCACTAAATCTGCTAACAGCATCAATCATGTCTGCCAGAAATAATAGAATAACAAAGAAAAAGAAATATGAAATTGATGAGTGATTGCTCGGAGCCAGCGGGTGCTTTGACGAAGTAACGCGTCGCGTTGTTAGTATTGTAAGCCTGAAAAAAAAAATTAAAAAAAAAGATGCTTACACACATACAAATGAAACATTGAATAATTGATGCAACAGCGAAATTAATAAAAATCTAACTTGAAAAACGAAAAGCAGCAAAGATTGCGTCAAAATTTTATGTGATGCGAGCTCACATGATATAAAATTATTTACAATAGGGACAGTCAGTGGGTCGTGTACATTAGAAGTGAGCTGATTTTCTTAGAAAACGCCCACGGTTATCAGGCAAAATTTTCTTTATATTTATCCCCCTCTTGAATGTGAAACGGTATTATAATTTTGGTCCGATATTTTACTAGAAGAAGAAGAGACAGACCCATCAAAAAGTATACCAAAATGATCAGAACGCCGAGGTAAGTGTAAGATTAGCCACGCCCGTCTGTCTAACTCTCTGCCCGTTTGTTTGAACGCCAACTAATCCCTCAGTTTTAGAGATATCCGAATAAAATTTGGTAAGTGCGCGTCTTTTAATGAGATATTAATCACTTGTTGGAATCACTACAACAAATAGATCCCATACAACTGACTGTTCCGATTTGGGATTTTGAGTTATAACTTCTCCACTTGGGCAGCTAAGAGCAGAAAATTTTGCACTACTTTCACTTATCACTAACAGAGGTTTTACTGTGTAAATCATCAAGATCCCATTACTATCAATTATAACTCCCATATGACTGATTGTTCAGATTTGTATGAAGTCTTCAGCATAGCCGAAGACAGCACTTTCCTTACTTGTTTTATTTGACTTAAAACCCATTCTATAAATTCATTATCTTTTTATATGCTTTATTGAAATGTATACCGAGCTACCCTAATGTAAATGCCTATGTACATATTAATAATCAGTACGCAGAAAAGGCCTCCAGGCTGCCGATAAATATAAAGATATGACGCCTTAAAACAGAAAAAATGCACACCAACCGTTCCAAATTTAGAAGAAAAATAATAGCATTTTATAAGTAGTACAGACTAGAAAATAGGCAACATTAAAAATAATGCCACAGTGCCAATTGAAATTGGAGACCGACCCTGTCTGCGATGACGGCAATGATAAAGCAAAAATAAAGAACAGAAGGCACAATTATGTTGTACTAAATACATATGTATGTATATAATTATGGGTCTAGTTTCAAATATGCACATACACAGGTATGTATATGTGTATCAAAAATTAGCTGATGATGTTGAATTTTGCTTTGATGGGGGTCGTTGACAAATGCATAAGTTGGTGGCTTGGAGACAAAGTGCCAAAAAACAAGAAGCTTAAAAAAATATTTACTTGTATAAGTAGTTCAAATTTTTTAAATTTTAATCTCTAAAATATTATGTTGATCTGCGTCGAAATTCGACCATTTTTCTACTCTTTTTAGAACCCCGGTAATTTTTCAAACATAGCACGTTGATTAAGTTATAAGAAACAATTGATTTGGAACAAAATGTAACTAAAAATGTGTGTATCTTTTTTATATTTTATTAGCGTTACAGTTTAACGGGGCAAGAATTTCTTTTAATTTTTTTATAAAAAGCCTTTGGTCGACAGACAAATGACATTGGTTTGAAGTAACTCAAATTTAAAACCACAATCTTTCAAATAAACGAAGTCTACTGGCGGTAGCTTCCAAAAATATAAGTCATACAAAAAGTGGGAATGATTGGAAAGTGTGTACGCTAGACCGAAAGTGTCAAAAGAGTACCGAAATAGGGTAAATGAATGCGAGGGATTAATATTCCAAGGCACTTGAAATGACAGTTAAAACTTCACAATTTAAAGAGCTTTTATGCATTTGATTCCCACTCACGCGAGTACCATAAACGAAAGGGTTTTTTTTGAGTTTACATTGCGTATAAGTAATTCAATGCAAATGTACCACTTTGTGTAGAGGCAATCCGCTGACAGTTAAATCGTCCAAAGATTCAATAGGGTAATTGTTATACTCCTAAAAATTATCAGAATTAATTTCGCAATCTGCACTGATATAAGATCAATCAACATTTTAAGTATTTCACGGAAACTCTACAATTTGAATTTCATATTTATTACTCTGCAAAGTGAAATGATGGAATGGGGAAAATTTTGACCAAGATTTAACACAATTTACAATAAGGGTAACACGGAAACTATGGGGCACTATGTATATCGATAATTCTCGATAACTCGACAAATTTTCAAAAATGTATGAATTTAGATAACTCGTTACATATCATTTGGTCGAAAAATTTCCAAAAGTCGATACGTGTTTATAGCTCAATGAATTTCAAAAACACATTAATTCCGATGACTCAATAAAATTCGAAAAATGTAAAAATGTCAATAACCATCGATAATTTGGATAACTGTGCGTTTTTAAAACATAATAAACTACGATAACTCAAAAATTTACATATCTCGACACATAACGATAACTCGCTTTTGTTAGGTCCAGAAATTTCCATATCTATAGACAAATTTCGATAACTCGATACACTCTGGTAACTCCATAAATTCTAGAAATTTCGATAACCCGATATGCCTTCAAAATTCCAACAGCTTCGATTACATAAACCAACAGATTTCGATAACTGCCAACAAATTTCGATAACTCAATAAATGCCATTATATACTCGAAAATTTTAAAGAACTCGATTTTCGATGATTATTCAATAAATTTCGTATAAAATAAAATTTCATTAACTTGATAAACTGCGATAATCCGGTAAATTTTTATAACTCGATAATTATCGGTACATTTCGACAGCTAAATTTCGGCGTCTGGATAAATTTCGGTAACTATAAACTTCGCTGACAACTTTCGATAACTAAATTTCTGATGACTGGATTTATTTTGTTTCTTATCGAAATATTTCAATGAATTTTCTTTCCATTTCAATTACCCTAATTCTTAGAGGGAGACAGTGGATGCTCGCTTTTTGCCGACGATTTTGAAGTCCGATCGGAAAAAAAATATAATAATATATATATATACGAATTCGCCTTTAATCAAAATAAAAGAATTGAACTTGAGGAGTTTGTTTGTTTCAGTGTCTCCTGAGTTTCCACTGAGAATTAAATTAGCGTTGCGCCAGTTGTGCAGTTTAGTTGAAATATTTTGACCTAGTTATTAATTGTCGCTTCTTGCAGTAGATGATTCCGCTTTAGTATGTACCTCCCGAAAGTTGTATGTCCTAAGAAAGTCGTACAGGAAATACTCTTTCCTCGCTGCCATCCAACCACCCGCTATGGCTTATTCTGTTGTAGTGGCCAATTACCGAATACGGTTATATTAAAATGAGTTGTGCACTGCGACCTGGGCGGTCTATTGTGCCCAGTACCGGGGACAATAAATACCTTCATCCTTGACCAACTTAAAAAACCCATTGTTCTCCTCCTGATTTAGTCAGGCTCACCTTCTTTCGTATAAGTCTGAGTATCTGACCACCTCTTTTTGTTGCTTCAGGAAGTGCACACGGAGTTATGTTTGTATTTGTCAGTGGAGGCATTTTAATATCATCGCTACATATTTATTCAAAGAAGCTCCCGCCTTGGCCAAATTGTTCGCTCTCTTGATGCATTGTATACCCCGATGGCCGAAAACCATGGCAAGAGAGATGAACATTGACTGTATCACCAATGTCAGTAGCCAAGTAGCCAGTAGTAGTTAGCCAATCGAAAATGATTGGAAAACCAAACGTTTTTTCGAGTCTTAAATTCGATTACGAATGTGGATTAGGTTAGTATTCGATTCGAGAACTAAGCCATTTTTCAGCGGAACGACACCTACGTTATCCAAAGTATTTTACCTTCGTTATGAATTCGAAATCCAGCCAATTATCGAATTCAATTTTATTGTGAGAAAGAGATTGTCTTCTATTTCCCTTTGAAAATGAGGTGGATTTCACTTTCTCTCTTTTTACTATGGTTTTAATTTTTTTTCGAACCCATTTCGAGTGTATTTCAAATTTACTGCGGACGTTGGAAAACCAAGCATGGTTATGACCTAAGTGGATCTCCCGTTTTTTTCTAAAGAAATTTCTCTTTAATTTTATAAAAAACTTTTGAATTAAAGAAATTATTTTAATATCTGAAAAACTAGTACACTTATTGAAAAATGGTAAATGTTCGTGAGCTACTAAATTTAATAACCCTTAATTTGATATATCGTCCAGTTTATAACAATGACACTCAGAGGTGTTGAGATTTTAAAGGCTTTACTCGTCGCCCTGTCTTAATTTCGTATTATTTATCTCAGCGATTGTCGTCATATTTTCGCTTAAAATTTTGTTTAATTTTTTGATGGGAGTTTGGTAGGTTTTTTGTGGAGAACGACACTTACTTTAACTGCAAAAACTGATAAGAAGTAAATGCATAAATCTTACTTTTCGTACACTAATATTAGTCTTGAGGACTGGCACCATCCTCTTTGCAGTTAGTTCGTTCTAGCGCTGAACAAGTTTGAGTAACATACTCATATATTGCTACATCACTGTTATCTTGTTGAGGTATGTATCCATATGAATATTATAACAAGTTTTTCAAAAAATTACTGATATGTAAATCGAACTTGATATAAAATCAGTTATCATGAACATTTTATTGCCTCTAAACATCTCAAATTATTGGCGATAACAAATTTCCCATTAACACTTTGGATGCACCAATAAATCGTTTAATTACTAATTAATTATGGCTTATACTCAAAATACTTATCAAAAGCGGTTAATGTTAAGTGATGTTATTATGTGTGCGCCCACCTGTCGGCTGCGGGCAGGCATGCGATTAGCTTTTTGATTGATTTCATGTTTTTGTAAACCTCAGGCTGTAATATGTAAATATGTGGTCATACCTGTTAAATGTGCTAATATCAGTGGGCTAACAATTTCAACACGTAATGCGCGCGTTTTGCTATAAATGTTTGAAATACAAAAATAAGGGGAACAAAATTATGAATTTCATATCTCAAACAGGAATCTTTGCAATTATAATAAAGAATTGGTTAAACTTATGGGCAGATTTCATCAGAGAAAGTCACTCTGACAACTAACAAATATTTTGCAATCATAATATTTTTTTTACTCAATAGACAGGAATCAAAATAATATTGAGTTGCATGGTATTATAAAAAAAGTCATGTAATCTTTTTTACTTTTTATATCATAGAGGTGTTAGAACAGGTCTAGAAAACAATTTTGTCATAAACAGAATTTCAAATATATTTCCCGAAATCTTAAGTCATGATCAAAAAACTGAAAATCAGGATATTGGATTATAACACCGGACATAAATTGGACAGTTTTCAATGGGGAAGGTTGTGTCTTTCTACTGACTTTCGGTAGAGAAGTTTTAGAAAGGACCGATAAAAATACTAATGATGAATTTTAAAATACCCATACCCAGTGCTTTATCTGAAACAAGCTATATTTCTCCCTTTGAAGAGAGCAATTCCAGACCTTAATTAGGCAGTGGAATTCCATCTCTCAATGACTTCATACCGCTGCGGAAGAGGTTGTTGCTTATTAGCAGTCTCGTAGAAACAACTGATAGGACGAGGAGTGCCATGATCGTGCGTTTAATGAAGAAGAACACGAACCTATATATAGAGACGAAGCTCATTTCCCAAGACTCGATCAATATGAGGTGAGAACGGCGGCTTAAAAATATAAAGACCCCCGGAGCCGATGGCATACCGGTTGAACTTTTCAAAGCCGGTGGTTCGCCACCTTGGTCGAGTTCACGTACCAGCCTATTAAGAACAAATGGGTCTGATGAATACATGCCCGAGGATTGCAATCTGCGTCTCCTTTATCTAATCCACACGAAAAGAGATCGCGCCGTTTGCGTCAATTATCGCACAATAATGTGTGTGAAGCCTTTCATGAACCAACTAATTGGCCATTCTCAGTGTGGATTCAGATCTGGTAAGTCCACCGTTGACCAGATTTTAACAGCACGTCAAACCCTGGAGAAGACGTTCTTCGCAAACGTTTTTACATAAAGCCGAAGGTCAATAATTCAATGTCAAAACGTTATCGAAATCGATAAAAAAAAATTAAACTTGCGCCAGCAGCGATTCGAACCGCGGCGCCAACGCCGCATATGAAAATCGTTGATCGTTGATCGTTAGTCATGCCCATTGTCCGCTACTGCGTAACATTGTAACCAATTTTAGAACAAAACTCATACTTTATGCATTACACATTCGGACCGCCTTTAGTACAATTGACCCGTTTTA
>NW_023458558.1:44247462-44284622 GCF_013731165.1 Rhagoletis pomonella
TCGGTTAACCGATTAGTCGAATAGTCGGATAATTTTACGAGCCCTAGTATGTAGCATATCGCCGGTGATACTGCAAAACGTTCTATGTCACTTATTACCTCTGGTGCTTGGAAGCTGTCGGAATGGGGGAGTAGGGGGTATGTGGTGTCAACAGAAATTTTGCTATGACCACACAAATTCACTTGTGGGATATTTGTGAAACAGCTAAAGGTATTTAGTTGAATTGAAGCTGGACAGCTCAACACTTGCCTGCCTGTCTCAATATGTCGCAGCTACGAAGCGGTTGACATATGCTTGTGTGTGTTTGCACCCTCTTGTGTTCAGGAAAACTGTTAGAGCGATAAATTTGTAAGTATAACAAATTGAGATAATGAAACAAGCTGAATTTAAATTTAATTAGCAAGCACCCAAATATCCTACTAATATTGTAAATGTGAAAGATTACGCAAATATTATTTAGGAAGCTGCCACCTGTTCAAAAAAGTTAAAATCAGTTTTATTAATAAGCTTAACCAAATAAATATTTTAATAAATATGGTTGTTGAGCGGGAGGGTTTTAAGAAACTTTTATTTCAAAAATATTTTTAGAGGGGCTGCCATCTGTTTGAAAATTCGTTATTAGTTTAATTAACAGGTTAAGCCAAATATTTTAATGTGGGTTTCAGACGATAAAGGTCCTATTTCGAAAATGTTATGGACGGGAGTTGCCACTAATATTATAGATGGGGTTTGTTAGTGAATACAATATAGAATAGTCATACACTTGGTCAAATATATTTTAAATTATAATTATAATAATCTCTAAATTGCAGTGGCTGACTCATAAAAATCGTTAGTGTTAAAAAATGGTAAAATAAACAAAAAATTGTAAATACGGAAGAGAAACCCAGTTCTTCGATCGAAAAATATTTTCAAGAATTCTATACCATTTTTATGAAAAATTGGTTTCTCCCATATAAAATACATGGAAAATTTGAGCGTTTTGAGGACCTCTAAATAATTTTTGATTTAAAAAAGAACAGGGGCATTTTTCCAGAACAGAACAACGCTGGGGGGTGAGGGCATTAAAATTCCAACTTTTGTTTAGACCACCCTAATGTGTTTCAATGCTGATATTTGCATGCGCCCGATCAGCTCTTGGCCGCCTGTGCTCCGTCGGCTATAGGAACCTTGTTGTGTTTAAAGCAATATTATTGTGATCTTACTTTTTCCAATGAGTTCTTTCTCCACACACATCCCATTAGTCGATGATTGGGACGGGGGTAGTGGTTGGAAGGAGGCTCCGGTGCACCTTTAGACGTGTGCGTGGAAGCTTAACAGAATATGTAGCGGCGGGACCTTTTCCAGGGAAGTCTTCAGCAACCTTTAATTAGGTAGTATTTTCCAAGCAAACGTTGCTGCTATTAAGGAAGCAGTCCATTGATTACTGATATACGCGATACGGTAAGCGAGGTTAATATGTACTCAGTTAGCCAGGCGCTAATTATAGACCAGAGCTCGCTTACGGTACGCGCCTGAGTATTGCTTTGTCTGACTTGTATGAGTTTCAGCCCACCTCACCTCTATTCTCGTGATTGCATTCTACTGCACGATTAGGGTTCTCGCAGAGAGATTAATTCTCACACCGGATCCTCATTGTCGCAGCTGAATAAAGGACGAAGAAATGGAGTCATCACAGAACTTTCTCTTAAGCTGGGATCACACGATTTGTACATTAGGCTAAAAATTTGTCAAATTCGTAGACAAATCATGTGGACGCTAAATTACATTTGTTATTTATCAGGAAAGTCAAATATTTGCCTTCTTGTGGCAAATGAAAAACAACCCTGGTGGCCAAATCGTGTGAACGCAATGCTGCTACATAAGCCAAATAAAAATTACGCAAATGATAAAAATAAATAAATAAATAATAAATATAAAAAAAGAGAACCATTTTGAAATATGAGTGTTTTTACTATCTAGATAATAATTTATGTAACCTCACATAGGCGACTTTGCATTTTGTTGATACGCGGTTTTGTACTTTAAACGACGATGTACAGATTATTAAAGACGATCTAAATTACACTGTGTGACAAAAAAAAATTTATATAGTTATTTCGAGGTTCACACTTTTTGTAGGTCTATTCAAGCAGAAAATCTGCATACTCAGAATTTTAAATACACCCTCAAAATCTGGGCTTAAGGTCAAAAACCGCGTTTTTCAAAGGGTGACGCACAGGTATACCTGCATGTAACTTTACTTCTGTTTACCCGGTAAAAAATACGTATTTATGTATGTGATTCAAGATAAGACACTTCGCTGCTTACAACAATGTTTAAATTGATAATTTATCTTAAGAAATGGCAAAGGAATCAGTGATCGGACTAACAAAAAATTTGTGTGGTAGAATCTAAAAAAGATGTAGTAGATTTCATAAAAATGTGGTAGATCTCAGGTTTTCGATCAAACTTTGTACAAAAATTAAAAAAAATCTGCAAGGTTTCTCCTAAATTGCAAACATTTTAATTATAATCTAAAACAAAATTAATTTTAGTATAATAAAGTGCAAGATTGAAGTTGATAAAAATTCCGTTGGTTTTGGCAATTTTTTTCCTTGACAGTTGCGAACATATTTTGAAAGATTTCTGCAACCTTGCAGAGTGCTGCGAGCTTTTCTTTTTATCACATCACGATGTAGCGAACAAATGTACGCTCGTTCCAGAAATGCTACTTGTGATTTGCCGATTTTGACAATTCTCAAGTAAAAGTAAACAACGCTTTATAAATTTGAGATGCACTGAAATTTGCTAATGCTTTCACAAAATCGCCGGTTTTTATCATTTTCGCTATTAATTCTTTTTATAAATCATATATTTTGCAATTTAACACAATAAAACCATGTTTGATGTCGAAAAATTTAATATTGAGAAAATTTACTATTTTACAGTTTATTTTATCCTCCCATTCTGCCTGTTGTTAGTGTTTAGTGTTGGACAATTTTTGCTCTTAAAATTAAGAAAATTATGTTGAGCAAAAATAAAACTACTCAAAAACGCGAGTATGTGGTAGATTTCAGACCTTGTGTGGTAGGTGTGTTCAAAAAGTGGCAGATCTACAACAATGTGGTAGAAGTCCGATCACTGAAAGGAATCTTACAGAGTATATCGATGGCTGAGTGGAAGATCGACCTATCTCGGCAACCAGTTCGAAAACGCCCTATCTCAGAAAATTTTTTAACAACGCGCTATCTCAGAAAACTTTTCAAGAACGCCCTACTTCAGAATTTCATTGAAAAACGCCCTATATCAGCTTATTTTCAATGTATTTTCGTTTGATATAGGGCGCTTTTGAAATGAATTCTGAGATAGGGCGTTATTCAACCAAATTCTGAAATAGGGCGTTTTTCAATCAAACTTTAAAGTAGGGCGTTCTTGAAAAAATTTCAGAGACGGCGTTTTTGAACTGACTTCCGAGATAGGTCGATCTTCCACTCAGCCATCGATATGAAAAATTTAAATTTTTAACTTTTTTTCATTTTAAATTACGACTTGTCCGACTATTTTGTTAACTAGTATACATACATAGGGTGCCCATTCTCAAGACAAATTAACCATTTATAAATGGTTGTAAACATCAAAATGTTTTCTCTTAAATGGCATATGTAAGTATTTTTCATCGGGCAAACAGAAATAAAGTTACGAGCAAGTATATGCTTCAACCTATGAAAAACGCGTTTTTTATCTTCAGCCCAGATTTTGAGGGTGTATTCAAAATTCTGAGTACCTGTGCGTATATATTATTTTTGTTTATTACACTTCAAATCTCACGAAATCATAAATGCAAAAGTATGGTTGACACCGGATCAGCTGTTTAAGTATTTATGACCAAATGGTTAAATCGTGTGAATGAATGTGGACAGTATTTGTGCCAAATGTGTGCCAAATCATTTGGATCTTTGGCAGCCAAATCGTCTGATCGCAAAACAAATCATTTGTACATCGCTATCCAAATGCGCAAATGTGGACAAATCTAAATTTGGCATTTTGTGTACAAATGTACAAATCGTGTGATCCCTGCTTTAGATTACCCAGCTTTTGACTTTGACAGCTGGGATTGCATATCTCTGCAGCAGTTTTCACTATAGACTTAAAGTTACCGTTAGTGGTGTTAACACAAAAGACAAATAACCATTGCCCAAGTGTGCCCCTTTTCTTAAGACAACCACCTTAACCCAGTGCCATCTACCCTGCCTTGGTCGAAAAGATTTACGCATACATATGTAGGTATGTATATTTGCTTCAATGAATAAGCTCTTTGGTATTGTACATACAACCCCGATGCGCTTGTGTGTCCAGTATAATAAATATTAACAATCAAGGCTTTAACAAATAACTACGGTAAATAAGTAAGCATGAAGTTATGCCTAAGCACTCGTTATTAATTCTTTTATGTCCTACCGTCGGTCAATTTTACACCAAAATGAAATGTGAAACATAAATTACACCTACACTGAGGGAAAAAAATTATTAAAATCAAATAGAAACGTAATTGATCTTACTATAAACGTCAACGCAAGTACTGTATACTGGTACATGACCACGTTCGTTCTGAAAAAGCATCCGTGAAGTGAACAATCAATATAAAAACCAAAAAAAAAAAAAAAAATTTTGCATTTGCCTGCAACGGAATTCGCATCCTGACCCTCTCTGGATATCAACAAATTGTGGCAAGCATCTTTGCGTACTCAGCTACACCCAGGCATATACATGTGCTTTCAAATGTTGAATTTCCATCAATAAATAAAATAGATTCCGTGCCGCGGTCCAGATTTGAACAGTCAAATATGTACATAATAAATTTTTGTATGAAAATATTATTTTTATATATGAACATTTTTAAACGGTAATCAAATATAAAGTATTCATTTTTACTATGCATTATTTCGCTCAGTATAGTAATAGCCATAAACTGCCTTCTAATTGCCAGCGTTGACGAGCGTTCATTATGGCTGATGATGGTCAATGGGTGTCGTTGCTGATGTTTTCGGTGAAGATTTTTTTAATAGCAGACGCGACTAACGGTCATTACAAACATTACGACTTGCATGGCACTACTGTTTGATACGCTTGTTATGCTTTTTGTTTGTTATCTTTGTACTCAAATTATTAGTTTTCTGAATGACGACGGATGGTACATATACATGTGTATACATACGTTTGCATATTAGAATTCGCTGGTATGAACGCATGAATGGAACCTTAGCTCATTTGCTCGACATTTTGAACACAGTGCACGTATGTATGAATACTTTAACCGCTATGAAATGTCTATTAATAATATAATTTAGTTAAAAAGCGATAACAGAGCGGACTACTAAAATAAGTGGCATAACGGCAGTATTTATGTGCATGTATATACGTATGTACATAAGTCCATCCAAAATCAAAATACATATATAGCTGAGCACATGTACTTTATATAAGGAGGCGCTGAGTTCATCTTGTAGTGAAAAAAATTTAATTTCAGAATGGAACAGTGGAACAGCGTTGTGCTGTTCGCAAGAAAATTTATGGGCACCGCGTGTGCCGACAAAAGATGTGTATGCAAAGTGAACGATATTACGACAGCTACTAGTGTCTTAAATGTGATGCGTGCATTGAATAAATTTTATTAATACAATATACTTAAAGTGTGTCCAAAAATTGTCATTTATGCAAATACCTGAAGAATATTTAAGTACAGTATGAGCTTTTGTGAGGCAAATATAAGATATCTTAATTATTCTTTCAATCCATTTGACGCTTTGCCCTACACAACAGGCGACATACTCACATACATACATATGTACATTAAAAACATACTCACAAGTAAACATTTGCATGAATGAATTTCAATTTATGGCTAAGTTCATTATTTAAACAGCAATTGAGGCGATAAAGCTTAAGATAACAAAAGAGTAGTTTAAATTTATTGGAAAATAGCCGACAACAAAGTAAACACTCCAAAGACAATATCACTCAATATATATAAGAAAATACATACATACATACATACATACATATGGTTTCAGCTAAATAGTATAAATATTTCCAAAGAACTTTAGTCTGAAATTTTGGATGAAATTAAATATATTCTACTAAGTTTAGTATTCGTTGTTATTCAGGGAGTTGATGTGAGATGAATGTTAAAAATTAATTGCTGCAATTTACATGTGCAAATCATTACATTTGTTATTTATTGCAGGCACTTAAATTTACTGAATAAAGAATCACATTTGGATGAAATCATCAACATCTCTTGTATTAAAGTCTATTCTCTTAAGTGCATACATATAAGTAAACAGTGACTCAATCAAATGACCACATGTAGAGTTTTTTTAATATTCGTAATGTTTCTCGAAAAAATTCTTAAAAATCAACGCGATTGTTAGCCGCTTGAAACTTGCACTAAAATTGTATGGGATATAAAACTGCATACCTTAAAATGTTTTAAAGATTCAGATTTAAAAGTTAAAATTTTTATGAAAATTTGTTGAATTTCCCTGAACTTTGTATAAGTTTGAAGTTGTGATATGTTTTTGGTTAAAGCATTAGGCGGCATTTTTATAGAAAAATAACAAAACACAATTTTCCTCGAAAAACACTACAAAAAAATGACATGTGGTCATTTGTTTTAGTCACTGTATATGTAGATTTATTCCTATCATCAAAATTTTAATCTCAGAAAAATCAAGCCCATTCAAACATTTAAATTTTTAGCTAAAAAGCATTTAAAGTTAAAATACCGTACATTTCTTTGCTTTGTCACGTTCTGCATTATTTTGATGCTTGAATTCAAAAATTTCCAGTCGTTTGTTTGAAAGCTCAATCGAGCAGATTATTTCATTCAATCGCCACAGTTTTTTTTGTTATTTCATTGCTAAAATATCTGGGAAAAAGTACTTATCTATAAATATTCATGCACACGAGTAGGGACAACTGTAAATCATGCTTTTAGTTCCAGGAAATACACTGAAGACCCAAAGAAAAGATTTCTTAACAAAATAAATAACGAGTGACGAACAAAATTGTATTGTTTGTATAGAAAAATGAAGGACTGCATATTTTTTATTTAAAAAAAAATACTTTAAATGGTTATTTTACAAAAATACGTTTCGATAATACTACTATAGAAAGCTGTAGTAAAACAAATAGAAAACGAAGATTGTGCTAAGAGTTTTTTCTTCTGTGGGTAATATTTGTATAGGAGTATTGACCAGGACCCCTCCCGATCATAAAAGGGATGTTTCGGATTCTGTTTTCATATTTAGGACATGATAAGGCAGTGGCAGAGGAAGTGCAAAGCGCTATTTACCAGAAAGCGAGATTACTTTTCAGGAATAAAATGAGAACAAAAGGTGCAGGAACTTTTCCGTAAAGAACAAAATACGATTAAATCTCTCGGGAACGTTCTTAAAAAGAACAGAACGAGAACGAAACTTTCGGAATGATATCAATGCGAACCAAATGAGAAGGAAAGTATCGAGATCGTTTTCAAGAAGCATAAAATAAGAATAAATAACAACAGTTTTGAGAACTTAACGTTAAGAATGAGGGGGGCCTCTGCGTGTTGGAATGAAAAATCGTTTCGGTATGAACCATGGTTGTTAATTCTAAGCCAAAGGAAAACGGGATCATTTCAACTTCCACATCGTTTATCATTTTTGGAAAAAATTTCCATTTTCTGTGCAAGAAAAGTATGTGTTTTAAGTCTTTTGTTCACTTAATTTCTTTCAGTTCTTTTTGATTAATTTCAATATTCAAACATTTCAAACTAATGGAATGCTATGAGAAAAACTTTGTTCTCGCTTCCATTCTTCGCGGATTGCTCAGAGAAGAGTTCTTTCCGTTTGGTTTTCTGTCAGAAAGTTCCTGAGGCTTTGCTTTTGAACGTTTCTTTGCTTAGCGTTCGTCACCGTACTGTGAGCCCAAAGAAAATAATAAGCCCTATGTCAGCTGTGTATAGCTGAGGCATTCTCAATACTTCTGCACTATATACCGGTACGGGCATAATGTGCTGCTGTGGGCCGTTTTTACCATCACTGGGTAACACTAATGCATGGAGTCTACATCGTTACCGACGTTACTGACTAAATGCATATCGCATTGTGTCCATAACGTCGGTAACAACGTTTAACTGGAGATTAGGGTTAACCAGAAATAGTGAAAACGGCCCTATATATATGTAGGTTAGGTTAGGTGGCAGCCCCGGAGCTCACTTAGATATAATATTTTTTTCATGAAGACTTCAAGCCCGTCTTATTTATTTATTTTTCGTCAGTTTACCTGAGGAAACAATAAAGAGTTCTATGAATTTTTGAAGCCATGCTAGACCGTTCAGAAAGTTTTAATGCATTTGTGTAAGAAATCAAAATATTGAAGATATAAGACTTTCCTTTAGTAGCCAGCATTGTAGCCTCTAATACGAAATCCGTTACGAAGCTAAATAGGTGCAAGTGCTTTTCTCCAAACCTGAACTACTTGTATGCAGTGTTACTTAAGTCCTGATTACAATGCTACATAATTGGCTTTCAATTTACTTCACTAGGAATTGAATTTAATCACATCTTTGTATTCTAACCTATTACATTGATTTTCTTATCTATTAATCGCTTTATTTGCATCTTACATATATGTACGTAACATGTTCTTACACACTAACATGCATGTGTTTATTTACAATTGAGAAATTTCACATTTAACGCGCGTACACTCGATTGGTGCTTTACGAGTTTCCCATTTCTTAGAATACATTTTTAGTAACAATTGAGTGCATTGAATGTTAATTTAACCTTTTGCATTATTCATCATTCGCGTGCGGCCTTTATTAGAATTGTTGCTGTTGCTATTTCAATTGCATATGCACTGAATGATAAAGCAGATATGATGCACATCTGGTAAGTGCATATCAAATGCCCCTCAATCAGATGCTACCACTCCACATCAATATTGTAGCACTAACATGTATGTAAACTAAGCATACTAATGTTCTCATGATTTCAATATTTATGATTTTAAATAAATATGTGTGTAAGAAAGTGCAAGATTAAAGTAAATATGTAGTATGTGCATACCAGTGGCTGATCTAGGATTTTACTATGGGGTGTGGGGATTTTGGATTTTGATATTTGATTTTTTAAGATAGTTAGCAAGAGCTATCAGGAAGTATATTTTTGATGTATGTAGTTATAGATTGTTCTAACCTTTATGGCCAAGGATATGATGAACCGCCCGCGATTAGGAGTGAATTGCACGGAGACCAAGCCTGCATACAATTGTAATTATTTTCCTCTTCTTATTTGTGTGTACTGTGCTTGTGATGAAGCTGGCATCAATAATGCATTGGAGACTCTTGCAGCGGCTTCGCAGCTCGTAAAGAGATAGCAGCATTGAAAAACGACAAATCAGCAACACCAAAATCGCAGTTGATGGCTGCTTTTCGACTTTGGAATTTTAAATGACTTGCAAAATAATGCAGTCAGTTCACTCCAAGGTTTTTCCTTTCAGAATAGGGACACGCAATTCCATACGATACGATAGCATACCGATATTTTTGTCATTCGATACCGATACATTTTACTCGACAGTTTTCAAATGATATTTTTTGGAATCGAGTACCAGGACCCTTGTATCGTATCAGCGGATTTGTTTTTGCAAATCTGCATCATGCGATGGCCTTCCACAATATGTATGTAAAGCAATATGGATATGTTTTGAGCAGGTATCGTAAATAGCAGTTATATTTTTCAACAGTTAAACTCGGCCAGATATATTTTGAGTCCGTTAGGATTTGACTCACTGACCTTGATTAGTCGTTCAAATGCTGATGCACGCAAAATATTTATAAAATAAAGCTGCTGAATTATCAATTTAATGCAATCAAAGCAAATAGCTCAAAAAATTAAGCTTTCGGACAAAACAAAAAACGTCTCACATGCTGATCCAATGAATTATTGCATGAATGCATTAAAAAATTTAAAATCAATCGTAAGCAATTATATTGTATGAAATTTTAATATCTTTCTGTACAACCTTGGTTTTTTTGGTTTTTATATTAATAAATGTAGTATGTTTAAATATTAAAACCCAGTGCAACGTACTCGATTATCAAGCAAACGAATTTCACTACATTCCATTTTTTTGCATTCTACTCATAATTGACTTGATTGAAATTATAGCCAAATTTCATTAGAGATTCGAAAAAGAAAATAAATGGCAATGAGCACTAAATCTGCTAACAGCATCAATCATGTCTGCCAGAAATAATAGAATAACAAAGAAAAAGAAATATGAAATTTATGAGTGATTGCTCGGAGCCAGCGGGTGCTTTGACGAAGTAACGCGTCGCGTTGTTAGTATTGTAAGCCTGAAAAAAAAAATTTTAAAAAAAGATGCTTACACACATACACATGAAACATTGAATAATTGATGCAACAGCGAAATTAATAAAAATCTAATTTGAAAAACGAAAAGCAGCAAAGATTGCGTCAAAATTTTATGTGATGCGAGCTCACATGATATAAAATTATTTACAATACGGACAGTCAGTGGGTCGTGTACATTAGAAAAGAGCTGATTTTCTTAGAAAACACCCACGGTTATCAGGCAAAGTTTTCTTTATATTTATCTATACCCCTCTTGAACGTGAAACGGTATTATAATTTTGGTCCGATGTTTTACTAGAAGAAGAAGAGACAGACCCATCAAAAAGTATACCAAAATGATCGGAACGCCGAGCTAAGTGGATTAGGCATGCCCGTACAGATTGTTCAGATTTGTATGAAGTCTTCAGCATAGCCGAAGACAGCACTTTCCTAACTTGTTTTATTTGACTTAAAACCCATTCTATAAATTCATTATCTTTTTATATGCTTTATTGAAATGTATACCGAGCTACCCTAATGTAAATGCCTATGTACATATTAATAATCAGTACGCTGAAAAAGCCTCCAGGCTGCCGATAAATATAAAGATATGACGCCTTAAAACAGAAAAAGTGCACATCAACCGTTCCAAATTTAGAAGAAAAATAATAGCATTTTATAAGTAGTACAGACTAGAAAATAAGCAACATTAAAAATAATGCCACAGTGCCAATTGAAATTGGAGACCGACCCTGTCTGCGATGACGGCAATGATAAAGCAAAAATAAAGAACAGAAGGCACAATTATGTTGTACTAAATACATATGTATGTATATAATTATGGGTCTAGTTTCAAATATGCACATACACAGGTATGTATATGTGTATCAAAAATTAGCTGATGATGTTGAATTTTGCTTTGATGGGGGTCGTTGACAAACGCATAAGTAGTGGTGTGGAGACAAAGTGCCAAAAAAACAAGAATTTCTTTCTCTAAGCTTGAAAAAATATTTGTATAAGTAGTTAAAATTTGAAATTTTAATCTCTAAAATATTATGTTGATCTGCGTTGATGTGTCAGATACTGTCGAAATTCGACCATTTTTCTACTCTTTTTAGAACTCCGGTGATTTTTTCAAACATAGCACGTTGATTAAGTTATAAGAAACAATTGATTTGGAACTAAAACGTGACTAAAAATGTGTGTATCTTTTTTTATATTTTATTAGCGTTACAGTTTAACGGGGCAAGAATTTCTTTTAATTTTTTGTTATAAAAAGCCTTTGGTCATCAGACAAATGACCTTGGTGTGAAGTATCTCCAATTTAAAACCACAATCTTTCAAATAAACGAAGTCTACTGACAGTAGCTTACAATTGTCCCTGAGAAAATATAAGTCATACAAAAAGTGGGAATGATTGGAAACTGTGTACGCCAGACCGAAGTGTCAAAAGAGTGCCAAAATAGGACAAATGAATGCGAGGCACTAATATTCCAAAGAACATGAAATGTCAGTGAAAACTTCACAATTTAAAGAGCTTTTATGCATTTGATTCCCACACATGCGAGTACCACAAACGAAAGGGTTTTTTTTTGAGTTTACATTGCGTATAAGTAATTCAATGCAGTTTTTTTTTGCGTACCAGTTTGTGTAGAGGCAATCCGCTGTGTAGAGAGCAATCTGCACTGATATAAGATCAATCAACATTTTAAGTATTTCATGAGAAATTGGCTTACTCCATTACCAAGTGATTTGAGAAACTCTATAATTTGAATTTCATGTGTGGGGCTCTCATATTTATTACGCTGCAAAGTGAAGTGTTGGAATGGGGAAAATTTTGACCAAGATTTAACACAATTTACAATAAGGGTGGCACGGAAACTATGGGGCACTATGTATATCGATAATTCTCGATAACTCGACAAATTTTAATAAAAAATTTATGAATTTAGATAACTCGATACATTTCAGTTAGTCGAAAAATTTTGAAAATTCGATACGTATTTATAGCTCAATGAAATTCGAAAACTGTACAAATTTCAATAACCATCGATAAGTTTAGATAACCGTGCATCTTAAAAACTGCATAAACTTCGATAACTCACAAATTTACATATCTCGATACATAACGATAACTCCATTTTGTTAGGTCCAGAAATTTCCATATATATAGACAAATTTCGATAACTCGATACACTCTGGTAACTCGTTAAATTCTAGAAATTTCTATAACTCGATATGCTTTCAAAATTCCAAAAGCTTCATAAACCGACAGATTTCGATAACTACCAACAAATACTCGAAAATATATACTCGAAAATTTTAAAGATAAATTTTCGTTAACTGTATAAGCAACGATAACTATAAATATTGATTATTCAATAAATATCGTATAAAATAAAATTTCATTAACTTGATAAATTGCGATAATCCGGTAAATTTTTATAACTCGATAATTATCAAAATTTCGACAGCTAAATTTCTGCGTCTGAATAAATTTCGGTAACTATAAACTTCGCTGACAACTTTCGATAACTAAATTTCTGATGATTGGATATATTTTGTTTCTTATCGAAATATTTCAATGAATTTTCTTTCCATTTCAGTTACCCTAATTCTTAGTGGGAGACAGTGGATGCTCGCTTTTTGCCGACGATTTTGAAGTCCGATCCGAAAAAAAATTTAATAATATATATATATACGAATTCGCCTTTAATCAAAATAAAAGAATTTAACTTGAGGAGTTTCCACTGAGAATTAAATTAGCGTTGCGCCATTTTGTGCAGTTTAGTTGAAATATTTTGACCTAGCTATGAATTGTCGCTTCTTTTTTGCAGAAGATGAGTCCGCTATGCGTTTTATTATGTACTTCCCGAAAGTTGTATGTCCTAAGAAAGTCGTACACGAAATACTCTTTCCTCGCTGCTATCCAACCACCCGCTATGGCTTATTCTGTTGTAGTGGCCAATTATCGGATACGGTTATATTAAAATGAGGTGTGCACTGTGACCTGGCGATCTATTGTGCCCAGTATCGGAGACAGTTGCTATAATCCTAAATACTTTCATCCTTGACCAACTTAAAAAACCCATTGTTCTCCTCCTGCTTTAGTCAGGATCACCTTCTTTCGTATAAGTCTGAGTATCTGACCACCTCTTTTTGTTGCTTCAGAACGTGCAAACGGAGTTATGTTTGTATTTGCCAGTGGAGGCATTTTAATATCATCGCTACATCTTTATTCAAATAAGCTCCCACCTTGGCCAAATTGTTCGCTCTCTTGATGCATTGTATACCCCGATGGCCGAAAACCATGGCAAGAGAGATGAACATTGACTGTATCACCAATGTCAGTAGCCAAGTAGCCAGTAGTAGTTGGCCAATCGAAAATGATTGGAAAACCAAACGTTTTTTCGAGTCTTAAATTCGATTAGAATGTGGAATAGGTTAGTATACGATTCGAGAACTAAGCCATTTTTCAGCGGAACGACACCTACGTTATCCAATGTATTTTACCTTCGTTATGAATTCGAAATCCAGTCCATTATCGAATTGGAATTTTATTGTGAGAGAGAGATTGTCTTCTATTTTCCTTCGAAAATGAGGTGGATATCACTTTCTCTCTTTTTACTATGGTTTTAATTTTTTTTCGAACCCATTTCGAGTGTATTTCAAATTTACTGTAAACGTTGGAAAACCAAGCATGGTTATGACCTAAGTGGATCTCCCGTTTTTTTCTAAAGAAATTTCTCTTCAATTGTATAAAAAAAACTTTTAAATTAAAGAGCCGGATTACAAAAAAGTGTGCCAGGGAGTGACTTTTTTTCGTTCAAGCTGAATGCAAAGCAATATCGTCCAATTAGAGAGTCCTCAAAAGGATTTCCCAGGATATGTTAAAGAATATCACATTTATTTTTTAGCTAAAATATTTATGTATATCTAAGCACTTAATGCCCTACTTTCATATAACGGTAAATTTAGAAACCGCGAAAAATGTGCTTCTTCGGTGACTAAGGAAACCATTCCGCACCAATTGCCAAGACTGCATAAATGGACTCACCCTAATTGTATTATATTAATATGTGTAAATACTTATATGCTTCAAACTACTATGAACTTATCAAACGATTCCTAATCTTTGACTAAACATGTCTGACTTCATTCACCAAAGTCCACGGTCCTTTTAATATTATATAAACATCCAAACACATTAAAACGTTTGAAAAAAATCTCGTCTTACTTTTTTGTATTTATCACTTGGTTGCTGAAGTAATGAAAAATTTAAAATTCATAAGGGAAAATTAAAGCTTTTGTAGGTTTTATTTTAATATCTTAAAAACTAGTACACATATTGAAAAATGGTAAATGATCGTGAGGTACTAAATTTAATAACCCTTAATTTGATATATCGTCCAGTTTATAACAATGACACTCAGAGGTGTTGATATTTTACAGGCTTTACTCGTCGCCCTGTCTTAATTTCGTATTATTTATCTCAGCGATTATAGTAATATTATTACTTCAAATTTTGTTTAATTTTTTGATGGGAGTTGGGTCGATTTTTTGTGGTGAACGACACTTACTTCAACTGCAAAAACTGATAAGAAGTAAATGCAAAAATCTTACTTTTCGTACACTGATATTAGTCTTGAGGACTGGAACCATCCCCTTTGCAGTTAGTTCGTTCTAGCGCTGAACAAGTTTGAGGTATGTTGTTGAGGTATGTATCCATATGAATATTATAACAAGTTTTTCAAAAAATTACTGATATGTAAATCGAACTTGATATAAAATCAGTTATCATGAACATTTTATTGCCTCTAAACATCTCAAATTATTGGCGATAACAAATTTCCCATTAACACTTTGGATGCACCAATAAATCGTTTAATTACTAATTAATTATGGCTTATACTCAAAATACTTATCAAAAGCGGTTAATGTTAAGTGATGTTATTATGTGTGCGCCCACCTGTCGGCTGCGGGCAGGCATGCGATTAGCTTTTTGATTGATTTCATGTTTTTGTAAACCTCAGGCTGTAATATGTAAATATGTGGTCATACCTGTTAAATGTGCTAATATCAGTGGGCTAACAATTTCAACACGTAATGCGCGCGTTTTGCTATAAATGTTTGAAATACAAAAATAAGGGGAACAAAATTATGAATTTCATATCTCAAACAGGAATCTTTGCAATTATAATAAAGAATTGGTTAAACTTATGGGCAGATTTCATCAGAGAAAGTCACTCTGACAACTAACAAATATTTTGCAATCATAATATTTTTTTTACTCAATAGACAGGAATCAAAATAATATTGAGTTGCATGGTATTATAAAAAAAGTCATGTAATCTTTTTTACTTTTTATATCATAGAGGTGTTAGAACAGGTCTAGAAAACAATTTTGTCATAAACAGAATTTCAAATATATTTCCCGAAATCTTAAGTCATGATCAAAAAACTGAAAATCAGGATATTGGATTATAACACCGGACATAAATTGGACAGTTTTCAATGGGGAAGGTTGTGTCTTTCTACTGACTTTCGGTAGAGAAGTTTTAGAAAGGACCGATAAAAATACTAATGATGAATTTTAAAATACCCATACCCAGTGCTTTATCTGAAACAAGCTATATTTCTCCCTTTGAAGAGAGCAATTCCAGACCTTAATTAGGCAGTGGAATTCCATCTCTCAATGACTTCATACCGCTGCGGAAGAGGTTGTTGCTTATTAGCAGTCTCGTAGAAACAACTGATAGGACGAGGAGTGCCATGATCGTGCGTTTAATGAAGAAGAACACGAACCTATATATAGAGACGAAGCTCATTTCCCAAGACTCGATCAATATGAGGTGAGAACGGCGGCTTAAAAATATAAAGACCCCCGGAGCCGATGGCATACCGGTTGAACTTTTCAAAGCCGGTGGTTCGCCACCTTGGTCGAGTTCACGTACCAGCCTATTAAGAACAAATGGGTCTGATGAATACATGCCCGAGGATTGCAATCTGCGTCTCCTTTATCTAATCCACACGAAAAGAGATCGCGCCGTTTGCGTCAATTATCGCACAATAATGTGTGTGAAGCCTTTCATGAACCAACTAATTGGCCATTCTCAGTGTGGATTCAGATCTGGTAAGTCCACCGTTGACCAGATTTTAACAGCACGTCAAACCCTGGAGAAGACGTTCTTCGCAAACGTTTTTACATAAAGCCGAAGGTCAATAATTCAATGTCAAAACGTTATCGAAATCGATAAAAAAAAATTAAACTTGCGCCAGCAGCGATTCGAACCGCGGCGCCAACGCCGCATATGAAAATCGTTGATCGTTGATCGTTAGTCATGCCCATTGTCCGCTACTGCGTAACATTGTAACCAATTTTAGAACAAAACTCATACTTTATGCATTACACATTCGGACCGCCTTTAGTACAATTGACCCGTTTTATATTGCATTGCTTTAAATTTTTGGACTATCTTTGGTCTAGATAGAAAACTATTACACCTACGACTATATTTTTCGAGCAATTGGACCAATATTTCCTTCAGGGGAGTTGTCGACCGAGCCGCACATAAGAAATATGTATGTATTATATTTACTCGTATTCAATTCTAATCAATGAACCAACCTTCATAATACCTCTTTTACTCGCCCCTTAACCACGAACTTCGCGAAGTTTAAATGCATGCTTTACAATTTGCGTAAAACAGGTGTTTCACAATGATTTATTTACTAAGCGAGATAAGGGATTTCGGTATGTACACATTTATGCATACACACATACACACGTACGTACCCAGCAAAAAACACGAAATAAATGGGGAATCGAAAGAAAAGTTGATAAGCGCTTTTCTTTGCGCTTCCAGCGGGCATTACTTTAACATGGGCATGCCATTGGCGGGAATGGCTTGCAGACGACTTTGCATTCCGCCTAAAGCGTTGAAGTAGAAAAAGACAATTTACACATTCCGAAGTAATACCTTCTGGAATACGTTTCCACATAAAGCGATTCCAGACATGCTAATGTTAAAATAGTGCATCAAGGAAGCGAGATGAGAAGCGCTTACCGATTTATTTCCATTCCACAGTCTTCTCTTAGGTAAACACATTACCATAAGAAACGCTTCCAGATTTTTTGCTGGGTACCTGAACATATATGCATATATATGTGCACATCCTCACAACATATACATACATAAGTACACATATTGAATGTCTAACCCCAAGGTCGCGATTATTGAGCGTCGAAAAGTGGCGAACTGCGGATTTTGTGGTTTGTAATGCATAACCAACTGAGAGATTTGCATATCTACATGCATGGGCGTAGCCAGGTAGGGGCAGGGGGGTGCTTGAGCCCCCCTACATTTCAAATTTTCCTTATATATATATAAAGTAGTACCCTAAAATGCCAGCTTAATAGGGTCGAGCGCCCGCCCCTAAATTTCATTCTGACTACGCCGATGTCTACATGCAATCCATAACAACATCTGTTATTTTTTGCACTGTTGTTTCACATTAAGCAATATGTACGTATGTATATGCTATGTTTTATGTATTTTGTTACTGTAATTGTGCAGTCAAGCGAACTAATTCCGCAGTGGAGGAAATGCTGATGAGTATGATTTTTTTCTTCACAGCCATACCTAAACTTTTCAAGCAGTGTTGATGAAGACACATTCAAAATGTCAAGTGAGGCACGTGTGTTGTGGTTAGATCAGATGGAAGTGTAACTGTGATTGAGTGCGTGCTAGCATTTTGACAAACAAGTATCCAAAAGCGCGAGAGGCGTTTGTTTGCCGGTTTGTCGTTGGATTATGTCAAGTTTTGAGGTTTATGACATCGGAAGGGGGGGGCGATGATTACAAACCGGTGTTGATGCTTAGTAGGTGGAAACATTTCATCTCGTGCAATATTAAATTTGCTACTCTACAAATGTATATATGTATTTATATGTTGTTCACTGCTAATTGTTGGTATTTTTATTTATAGATTGACAAGGTAATCACTCAAAACTTAAGTACTATACAATAACTTATTCGCATTTTCGTTGTTGGTGTTTCCGACAGGGTAGGAATATGATGATTTTACATCATTCATTGCCAAATTTGGTTTGAAGACAAACCAGTTTCGGCGTTTTGCCACCTTCAATGTAATTTTTCGTTGTAAATAGTTTCTGGTTGTCCGTCTTTATTTATAGCCGTGCCAATTGGTTCTTAGTCAGGTACGTGTTAACGGATTCTACTTTTTAGTCTAGCCGGTAATTGTTGTTCTATGTGTGCATCCTTAGGTAGATGAAGTCAGCTGCTTAAAGATTTCTTATGTTGAGCTTCTTGAAACATTTTTCAAATAATTTTAAAAAGCTCTTCTGAGCTTACTTTTGTGTAAAGAGAGTTTTTAATAAAAAATGTATGATGAAAATAGCGATGTTAAGAGACATTTTCAATGATCTGCAGCTAAATATTACCGAATTAAGCTAAAATATTTGGTGGGACTTATAAAATGGACCAGATTTTGTGATTTCAAACATTTTCTCGTGAGGCATCTTAATGTTCATACATACTTATGTATATGTACAATCGGTATCAAATGTTAGTGTACACCTTGTTCTAATATTATTTATTTATTATTATCTAATATTTATTATTTATGAAAATATATATGAACTCTGGATATAAAATATATAAATCAAAGTTTCACACTTTTTACAAAGTTCACAAAAATGCAACAAATTTCCATCGAAATTTTAAAAATTAATTTTTCAGAATTCCAGAAAAAAAAATTCTAAAAAATCGACAGTAATTTTTAGCCAAATTTAGTGATCTTCAAAACTGCTAAATCGACACTTTTCTAGAAATTCTGAATAAATTTTTGAAATTTGTATGGAAATTTTTTTAATTCTCGTGAAAATTATATAAGGTGTGAAACTTTGATTTATATGGTTTATAAATAATATTTATTAAATATTATAGAATCAACTCTATTTTCTTAAATAATTAATGAAAAAAAATTTCTATCAAAATAATTGTGAATATTATCAATATTAGAACAAGGTGTACACTAACATTTGACACCAACTGTATATATGCATGAGAACATTACGTATATGCTCCACGTCCGTCAATCTCCACGCTACCTACTATTTAGTCAATTACGCCCACTTTTATAGCTTTCAACGCCAACTTCCAACCTACTTAACACCTACTTAACGCTATGATTGCATTTTAATCCTGCAGCAATATTTCATGCACTACATTTATGTATGTACATGCGTACACGACTGCGATGCCGCCTAACTACTTGATGTGTTTCCCATTTCGTTTTGTTGGATGATTTTTGAAATTTTGCGGTTAATATATTGACTGCAGCTGTGTGGTTGATGTGTAGCCGAGTGCAAATTGCATGAAATTGTGTGCACATGAAATTATTTTTGCTATGTGCATATACAATATGTATATATATATATAAATGTATATATATATATACATTTAAAGGTATGTGTATGCACTTTCTAATGCGGTTCACCATTACATCGGGTTTAATTAACGTTTATTTAGCAAATTAACTTTTATTTAAGCATATCTGCTCAAAGCAACTCCAGCCACTGCTGCAGCAGATACATATGTATGTACTATGTACGTAATACTCACAAACATTCGAACCTCTGATTAAATTCCAGTTTGTCGTATCTTATTTTCAATCAACTTGTGTTTCAAATACTTATACTTACATATCCATTTTAGATTCAAGCGAAGATGTAAGCAAAGTATTGAAGCATATTTTGCTATGCATTTACAGAGTCACCACTACAGAACGTCAAAACTTAGTTTATTTGCCGCAAAAATATATACATACATGTATTTATGTATTGGCAGGTGCAGGAGTTTTTTTTTTGCAGCTAAGGGGCTAGTAAGTAGGGCTCTTGTTAGAATGGAGGAACCAGTTGAAATATACAAAAAATTATGAAATCTAGTGAAAGCTTCTATTGAAAAGCTGGGTCACCAGGATATTTGGCAATGTTTTGAGGAAATCACTAACGGCTGTGACGCTGATACCAGTTTTTGTAGTGATGTGGATATACTACAAACGATGGGCAGACAAGACAGCGACCGTAGAAATATTTACAGCTACACTGAAAATAAAATTTCGTAAAAGTGCTACGAAAAAATTTCGTATCATGTTTTTTACAGTGTGGATGAAATGAAAGCAATCGCACATTCTACGAAACAAGTGCAGATTTTTTTTGTGCATTTTACAAAACTTTCGTAAAAAAACAAAGAAATAGCACGAAATTCTTTAGTATTTAAATAGTATGAAAGTCGTTAGTAAATAGTACGAATACATTCGTAAAATATACTAAAGATCTTATGTCTCATATTTTGGTAGTATATACGAAAACGGTTTTGTACAATCAACGAAAACATTCGTGGCTCAAAATAACGAAAAATTTCGTATGGTGTACGCATATATTTATATTTATGTTATATTTACGCAGATTTTATTTTCAGTGTAGTGCGTCGAGTATAGTTTATTTTGAAAATAGAAATAGGTTATTACCCGATAATTCAGAAATGCATCTTTTCATAGTGAAAAATATGTAAATTGTTAACTTTAATTACTAATTAGATAAATCAAACTTGATTATAAAAACACCCAAAAAAATTGTGTACTAGATTCTTAAATTAAATCTTTTATAATCGAAATCCGGCCGGCTACTGGCTAAAATTTAGCCAGATAACAGAAAAAACCGATTGGTCGGATTCCGGATACCTACCGGATACGCGGCACGAATAATATTCAAGGAGTGTGAATCTTTCAAATATTTGCATATATCACATTAAATAAGCTCATATTTATCTGATCCCTTATCTGGGTGAGCCCACATTCCGCTGGACTTTTTTAATAGACCAGCCAAACTAAAGGGTAAACCATTAAAATTTTCAAATCTTTTAAAATTTCTTAAAGAGATATTTAGTAAATTTCAACTAAAAAACTGATGTTCTTGCTGTGAAGTACGCGGCCGAGCTTTTCCTTCAATTTATAATAAAGCTGTATTTTGAGCCTCCAGTTATTGCCGACTCCAAAATGCACTTTGGTGAGCATATTTCTAGTGGCTTTACGGCATACAAATGCCAAAGTATGACTGTTATTTTTTTTTTATCCTTAGCCTTATTATACACATTCAAACCTGCTGTCCTGAAATCAGATTCCGAAAAATTTTATTTATTTTCTTAATTGCTCTCTTCCGCTTGAAGAATAATTGACGACCTTTTATGTGCAAGCACACCGTTGTTTAAAATCTTCTTGCAATTAAGGAAATCAAAATTTTCTTTCTACTATCTCACTCACTGTTTCTTACCTACCAACGCGGATGGGAATGTGGACAGCTATGTCCAATAAATAAAATTCACACGATCCTCAAGCACATATACTTAAACATATTTATTTATGTATCTGTGTAGTGCAATTAATTCAAGGTACAACTCCTCGGAAGCCTGCTTGCTGGCGTACGCAAACACATATGTATGTACTATATGTATATACGCTCTTGGTCACAACAATAGGTACGCATACAACATTTTGGACACTTTTGGCTACTATGTCCTTGTTTGTTTAATGTTTATTAAATTTTAGAAAAGTCTAACTCATTATGCGAGTATACATAACAAACACCATATCGACGGCTGAGTGGACTATCGACCTATCTCGGCAGCCGGTTCGAACGCCCTACTTCACAATTTGGTTGAAAAACGCCCTATCTCAACTTCCGATTCAAAAACACCATATTTCAACTAAAGATATATTGAAAAGATGTTGAGATAGGGCGTTTTTGAATCGGAAGCTGAGATAGGGTGTTTTTGCATTGGGCAATCTTGAAAAGTTGTTTGGTATAGGGCGTTTTTGGAACCGGCGTTTCAGACAGGTTGATTTACCAGTCAGCCGTCGATATAATAACATATTTTAATCTTTGCAGAAATATTATAAAAATTTAACAAATTATCAACAAAATTTCACATTTTTATTCAAAACATTTTGAAAATTTTTGGGTATGCTGTTTTATAGCGCATTAAATTTTAGAACATTAAAAGATAAGCTTGAAGTTGCTAACAAAATCCTGTTGGTGACCGACAATTTTTTTCAATTTGGATTTTTTTTTTTTAAATAATGCATATTAAATAAACAAACCAAAATAGTCAATACAAAATGTAGTGAACCTATTATTATGGCTAAGGGTGTAAATAGATAAAGTTAGATCAGTGCAAAAAAAAATATGTTTGGTGTTCAGGCGGACACTCGGACTACGGATGCCATTTCACATTTTTCATTTATGCTGCTCGTATTCTTACATAAGTATTTACTACTATAGCTGCAAATAGTATAAATTCTCTGACTGCTCATTTAATGCCACTGACATGTGCAACAACAATAACGTTAACTACATACATACATATGTATGTATAACAAAAGCTGGCACATTCATTCTGCTAATGAAAAATGCACTAAAAAACTTAAGATTACTTTCAGGCATTATGTGTAATGAAGCATTTCATGTTGAAATTAAAACCGCCAGCAAAATTAAACACGCGAGGGCTTATGTGAAAGCATGTACAATGGTGGTAGGTAAGTATGTACAAATATACATATATGTAAGCATTGTCGACACATTTCAATGGCTACATTAAAATTCCACTTTCAATTAATAATAATGAAATAAACCGAGAAATCATTTGCACATTTCGTATTTATAGTCGACTGTATATGTATGTATGTTAACAAATATGTATGCACAGCTATGCATACATATGTATATGCATATACTGCTTACGTTTGCATATTTCCATGAACGTCATTGGATTACAACGGTCTTTAATTTTACTAAATTGATTTTATGCTATCACAAATTTATATTATTCAAAGGCACTGAGTTGGAGAAAGAAATATATTTGTATGTATGTAGGTATGTATAACATACATGCACATTAGACCGTACCACCTTACGAAAGACAACCACGAAAAAAAATTATTTTTGGTCAAATTTTTGGTCCGTATAACAGTGGCAAGAAATACTTCGAAAAATGTTCTACTGAATAATCAAATAATATCCTCAGCAAAATTTTAATAATTTCTGGATAGCTTTAATTTACTGGCATTCGGGTGGTACGTTAGGGTCATAAGAACCAAGATCTGGTGGGTAAGTACTAGCACGGGGTACATGAGTTCAATGAATTTTGGAACAAAAACATTTTCTCCTCAACACAAAAAACATCGATATATCATACATTAAGATCCGGCTGTAAATACCGAAGATATGTGTGTACTTAAATATGCACATTCGGCAAAAAAAAAAATTCTTGCAAAAATATTTTATACCCAGGGGTGTACGGCGAACTCTTTACACTGGTACGGTCTAATGTACATTACTACAAACCAGGGATGGAATCTAAAAATGTAAGATTGTGTTGAAATCGATATTCCACCATGCTTGACAGTATGCACCGGATCGTCTATTGTTTTTTCCCCATACCAAATACATGAAAAATTAATTTTCAGCGCTTTGAGGGAATTCTAAATATTTTTGATTTCGAAATAAGAAAAAAACAAGACTATAATTTTTCGATATAGAACAATCCTAGGGGATGTGAGCATTAAAATTTGGACTTTTCATAGTTCTCGTGCATGTTTCGACCACCCTAATGTACATACACTACAGAAACTAATGCACAAAAACCTCGTCAATTTGGTTCCACTTATTCCCAGTCGGACTTGGTTCTTTCAAAATGCACATATAGCACTGTTCTTTTGCCACAGAGAGGTATGTCCAAAAACGTTAAGTCTTTAATTCGCTTTTATACAGGCGTGAAACACCGCAAGAACCGTTCTTTAGGAAAGCAATTTTTCTTTCATTGGTTGTTATTACTTAGTTTGGAGAGCTTTTTGTAGAGTTTTTTAATTCTCGTTCAGTGTTATTCGCTAAAGTCGAAGCATTACAAAATGCTTATTTAAGCAGTGAAGTTTTCACCATCTATAGATATTCACTAAATTTTCATATGGAATTTAAATGTGCTTCAAATTTCTCTTGAAGAAATTATTACTAAAATCTCGCTATTATAATTTATATTCCTACTGTCATAAGGTATGTAACTTGAGAATAGAAATCGCTGCATCTTTTAGGCGCATCATTATTACATAGGTACATCCCGAGCTAATAAAAGGGAGGTAATAATAATAATAAAAAAGGCTTTCTTTTCGTGACAACATTCTGCACAGTCCGACTGCTTTTGCTCGCACTTATGTATATACGTATATTGAATATTCAATCTCAACCTCTAACACTAAGTCACAGTGTCACACTTCACATACATACTTATGCATATGTATGTATATATGTATGTATTGTATTCTTTTCTGGTTCATGTCGAAGTTTAAAGTTCTCAATTTGATTGATTGAGCCATGAACTGAATGACTTGTTCCTGAGCATCACATTACCAATTTAGCAAGCTATGTAAGACACCAAAGCAGTTGACTTCACTAAAACAAAACCAGAAATGGTGCTCTTATAAGTAGTTACATAAGTATGTACCTTATTACCTGTGCATCCATACTTTTGATAAATAATTACACAACGATGGTGTAGTCAAGCGTCTTTTACTGCCATAGATTGAACCTCAGTGTCATCTTGCATGTACGGGTATTCGTAGCTGTAAATTTAGCTAAGCATCATAAATCGATGAAGCCAGGAAAGCACATGGGAAATTGCTTCGTCATGTCCTGCTGATATGAGATGATTGCGGGCAAATGAGCAATTTACATTTGACAAATGACAAGGGGCCAACAAGCGTTTCGAATCAAACGTGTTTGCGCAAACATGCTAGCACTCGCACAAACAAACTAGCAGCACCCCCACTAAGCTATCGAATGCGAATAACAGTCTGAGAGGATTCTCAAAAATACACTTAGCCGTTAGGCGGCGTCATAAAATAGTATGTTCCTTCGTTTGTATGACATTAAAACGCGCTACATATTAGAGGAAGAAGCATTGCAAGATACTTAACAACATATGTGAGTGCCAAATATATAACTACGTTTTTTTACAGCAAATGTATCCATATTCAACTTTAGATAGTATATCCTCGGGAGATAAATATCTGAACAGACTACATTTCTTTACTTGCAAGTTCATGATGTGAAATTTCATGTCCATTGGCCTTTTGCGTCCGCGCAAGAATATCTAATAATAAGAAAAGTGCAGCGTCACTACTAAATAGGCGAAGGATAACGGAGCGACAGGAGAAGCAAAAAACATTATAAAATGAGTATGAAATACAGGTACGGCTTTTGGATAAGTATAATGTAACTGCGTTGTTTTTGATACTAACACTTCAATTTTTTTACTGAAGGTTTATTTTAATACATCCTACCAAATTCTGTGAAAAACGCAAAAGTGTTGGTTAGGGCCTTTGTGAGTTAATGTAACGATATGTAAATTCAAAACTTCAAAGTCGTTTTTCCTGAGCTTAGCGTTTTTGAGTTATGACACTATTGAAGTAAATGATCGATATGTGAATGCCAAAAATACTACTACTTTTTCCAGCAAATGTCTCTATACTATATCCATATCTAGTATATAAATAGATAGAGATAGAGATAAATAACTGAACAAATTGGCAGTCTGTGTCATCTATTACAGCTGCAATATTCAGCTAGAATTGCTTAAACTTTGTGTGCCCAATCGGTTACTCCCGGGTACACACCGACACATATTGTATCAAATAACATTTTTCTTGGAAAAATTTTTTAAAATCCTCCCAGATCCCCACGATTTGACTGAGTTTACACAGACAAATGTATTTATATTTCTTTTCAGCACAGAAAATTTTGAATTTGAAAATCGGTTGATACTAAAGTAAACTGGTATCTGAACATAATAGCCTATTTCCACTAAACGCTTAACTGCAGTTAAGAGCTCACATAAGTGGGAATTATTTTAACAAGAGGTGTCGGCAAGTTTTGTTTTTTAATTTTTGCCTTATTCCTTTCGTTTGCTTGGTGGAAATGAACTGTAATTTGCTTGGTGGAAATGAACTGTAATACGTACGTATGAAAGAACATAGCGACCTTGCTCTCCTTTTCAGTTTAATGTACCAGGCCTTCTCGGAATTTGCAAGTACACGTTCTGGCCCATTACAGATTATACCGGACTTTGTATTATAAAGGTCTTTGTATATAAAACTATTGTTGAATTTGTATAGAAAGATCTTCGTTAAAAATAAATAAATTAGTATACATCTAAAACCCAAGATTATACTAAGTCACAGCCGACCTTTAGATATAAATCCATAAATGGGTACCCAGGTACCTCGGTTTGGCAACAACGTTAAAAAATTTAGTTGGGCACACAAGAGTTAAGCAATAAGGTTCAAATTGCGCTAATATAAAGGAGCAGTGAAAATTCATCTGCATTGAATTTCATCGTCCGCACAAGAATATCTAGTAATACAAAAAGTGACGTTTCGCTGCCACGCGAGGGACAATGGAGCAATGAAAAAAATGGCAGAGGGACAAATTTTCAAGAAGTAGTTAAATGTCATTATAGATAGCATGTTTGACATGAAGAAACTAGGCCAGTGTATAGGGATAAAGTTCATGTCCCTTCACTAGTCGAAATCTTAGGAAGATAACGTTTGGGAATGCCATTTACCACCTAAAATTTACTATGGACAGATAGAACTAATTTCGTCTTCCGAAGATCCCTAGAAACTCTACAGCAACACATAAACAATCTTTGAGAGAGTTACAATGGCAGGCACCAACAACAGCTGGATTAATCTGCCCACCTGCATGGTATCGCGGTTGATCTGCAAACAAGTTAGGCTTTTCACAGAAATAATAACGGCCGCTGTGGTGTAGTGGTAAGCAGTGCGCGCTTCCACTCCGCAGCACCTGGGTTCAAGCCCTGGTCAAAGTAGCATCGCAAAAAAAAATTAAAAAAAAAGGTTTTTTCTTAGCAGTGGCAGGTAATGGCAGGCAATGGCAAACCTCCGAGTGCATTTCTGCCATGAAAAACAGCTTCTCATAAAAAATACAATCGGCGTTTGGAGTCGGCGTAAACCTGTAGGTCCCTCCGCTTTGTGTGACAACATCAAGGCGTACGCCACAAATCGGAGGAGAAGCTCGGCGAAACACTAACATATGTGTAAGCGCCAATCTATTATTGTTATAACGGAACACTGAACCATTGGCCACGTGGCCGCTAGGTTCAGATCGCCAAATAATGATTTCTGCAGAAGCTGTAGAGTTGAGGAGGAGATAGAATCCGTCCAGCAATTAATCTGCGAGTAACCAGCACTGCGAGCAAAACGCTTCAAATTTCTTGGGCGCTACTTCTTCGCGAGCCTAGATATTTTAGCAAAAGCTCCGCTGGAAGGGCTGCTAGAGAATCATGATGGTTCAAAGACATGTACGGTTAGGCTTGGGGAAACCCCCGTGGCATCACAATGAGTGTTTGTGGGCTCCGAGTGAACTACTTTCAGTGCTGCCCGCTTAACCTAACCTATCCTTCTATAGCATTAAAATAACTGCATATTTCGATCATCCTATTTCACTTAAACTGAAAACTGATACAGCTATGTACGTAAATCACTGATGCCAAAAATTACCATTGCTGCTAGCTCACCTTCGGCAGTGAGTTAAAGCAAAGCAGCTTCTCTCAACCTAAAAGATGCTGCGCGGCTAGAAAGCTATAAGCTGAAGTAAAGTGAAACCTTTGAAGCAAAGTTTTCCGTTTGAGCAATCGCCTTCAAAAATCCTCTATTTATATCTAAAAAATTAAGATACCATGGCATATCCCTCTTAAAACCGAAAGGAATATCGTAGATAGTTTGGCCTGCCCAAACGCAAACCGCATCTACCCCACCTTTCGTTCTATGTAATGAGCTTCTCTGAATATTTTTTTTATTCTCCTATTATTTATGTATACTTAAATGCAACAACTAATTACTTCTTACTCCTATCATAAACCATTTTCCAGACTTATTAATTATGTATACGAAAAATCCTTAATTAGCAGCGAAAACTGTGGTGCTTTCGATTGACTGTTAGCTGACAATTTAGCTGACAATTTACTGACCAATTTACAATTGTATTACAACACTACTACATAGTAGAAATGTTAGTAGAAATGTGTAGTACAAAGCCGCAAATTCGGCACACGATAAATGTGTTTGTAGATTGGCTGCCCTAATGACGAAGTGGCCTAAATAGTCCAAAATAACCGCGCAAGCAGTAAAACAATTGGTAAATAGATGAGCAGTGCGAGTCGCATCTAATAACGGTAATGCACCTAATGAAAACTTCACATCAATGCTGTTCACTTTGATTCTGTTCAGGTCATCCGATTTGACAGTGAATCGAAATTCATTAATGGCGAAAAAGTTACCACAAAGCATTGCTACATACATACATATACGTATGTCTAGCTTGGGATGGTTAGGGAATATTTTACAGTCAATACTTGACTAAAAACATTGCTCTAAATTAGCTAGAATTTAGTGTTCAAAGGTTACCAATTCAAAATTTTATCATTTTTCATTGCTTCTTCATTTAAAAACATCAAAATTTTAATAAATGTTCTTTTTTTTACAGGAGTAGGCTCTCGCAGTTTTTCTAATTTAAAATGCTATAGTTTTGTCTATTTTGTTTTCTATTTATATAGAAACTTCATGTAGGCACCTTTAGCAAGGATAATAGCATCGAGTCTGTCCGGGAATATTTCACAGTTTGCACGAATGTGGTCTGGCGGCATTGTTTCCCGGTGTCGGCGAAGAGGAGTCTTCAAAACGTTTACAGTCACATATTTTTTAGTTGATATGTTGGCTTCGAGAATGGACCATATGGGAAAAGCTATTGTGTGAATATGGTGGCCATTGTTGCGAAGAAACTACGTTTTTATGATGAACTGATGTTTTTAAATTAAAAAAATTAAAAATTATACAATTTTTTAGTAGGTAATACTTCGAGCGCCTACCCCTGTACTGACTTATTTATTTAATTTTTGTGAAAAGAATTTTAAATAATCCTTTTCACTGACTCTTCCATGTTTTTCGGTCAACACTTATTGAATTAGCCAACGAAAATCCACTAACCAACCCGTATTATCTTCAAGTGAAAATAAACAAACAACAAAGCAAAACAATTTAATCAGCGCCGCGTCGGGTCAAGCCAAGAAAACAATGCCAACCGCAAATCCGCACAGAACTTAAATAATTCAATTATGGTCATTAGGGTGAATTCAATTAATTATTTGCGACATCAACAAACAGCCAAATTTCAGGTTCAACATAAACAGTAATGCCAGTTTACTTTGCTTATGGCAAAGGCAGTTTCGGTTCGCTTCGCCAGATACACTTTTGGCTTCATGAAATTTTAATTGACATTAGGCTAAATTATAAGCGTTAAATCTTGCTTTTAGTTTTAAAGAGAAAATAATGAAGTTAACCTTCAAATGGGATGTACAAATAGAGTGGCTGAGGAAAAAGGTTATCATGGCTTGCTTAATTACAATTGGATAAATATTATAAAATAATATTATTTTGCTCATATGCAGGGCAATTTTCTGTTCGGGTATTATAAAGCTACACATTTGTTCGGTTACCCTTGGTCAAACAGTGCTTGACGAAGTCAAATATCTCAGGATTGCCCTGGATAAGAGACTAGGTTAGAATTCCCAGCTGGACAAAACTCTTAGCAAAGCCACCCGATTCGAATGGGGCCTTTCGAAAACTTTTCGGTCGAACATAGAATAATAGAATGGATATACCGAACTATAGTCCGTCCGATTTTAACTTACGTCTCTAAAGCCTTCTGGCCAAAAATGCTGCAAAAAACTGTCCTTTCACGTCTGAACAAACTCTAAGGGATGGCTCTACTGTCGGTGGCAGGAGCAATGAGAACGTGTCCAACCCTGGTCTTAGAGTCGCTCCAAGGCTGGACCTCACTACTCATTTTTTTTCAAGCAGTAGTGCAAAACTCTATGCTACGCCAACGAAAATCTGCTTTGGAAGGAAATTTCAGGTCAAAATTCCAGACGGAGGTGTCTGGTCAAATGGTTCACTAGAACTAGATCCCAGATATGTACACTGGTACACGAAGGAATCAAGGATGGAGGGAAGAGTCTTTAGACCTGACACCAAACTTCCTTTACCAATCTCAATTTGTGCCACACTAAACCTTGAAAAAGGGTTTAAAAAGCGCATTCCTAGTTATATTTTGAGATAGCCTGGTGGCTATAAGGACCCTTTCCAATAGGACGATCACCTTCAGGCTCGTCAAGAAGTGCTTTGACACTATTCAACTCCTGTCAGCAGGGAACACTGTATTACTCTCTGGCTTATCGTCTGTACCTATGGAGCCGGAACCGTTTTGCGTACTCATTTAGTCCTCCTCGAGGCTTAAAATTTAATCGTGGGTAAACTCAGAACGTATTAAGTACTGGGGAGAGGTAGAGATTTTTTACGAAAATTTCCGGTATGCAGTTTTATAGTCCATTGAATTTTAGTGTAGCAGTGTACAAATTTGAAGTGGCTGAGGAAGCACATTGATTTTTAATAAATTTTTTGCTAACGGCTCTACGTATTTTCTTCCATATAACAAAACATTCATACCTTGTATGGAGAAAAATGTCTAGCAAAAAAAAAAAATATTAAAAACCACCATATTATATTAAAATGAACCATATTTTTGTACAAGAATAACAAAGAAATGATAGCTTAGCAAAACATTGTGAATATTTAAAAAAAACAAGGGTGAATGCAGATATAGTGGAGCGAGCATAGACCTGCTAGGGTGTGCTACTAGAGAAAGTCGTGTGTAGGTATTTATCAGTAGAGTAAACGTAAGCAAAGTATAAAGTAATATTTTAAGATAAACTCTAGGTGGCAACTAAAATTCGCATATTTTTACTTCAGCTAACCGCACCGATCAATTAAAATTTCATTATGTCTCGCTTGCCTATCTTCGTTAAGTCATATTTAAAATGTATATTTTAAAAAGCACTAAATTCTTACATAGAAATTTAATATTACACACTGAAAAAATTACGGTATCATTAAACGACCATTTGGTTTCTTAACACTCACCGGGGAGTCGAAAAAACCAAGCATTAATTATTACACTACAACAAATTATATTTTGCTCAATTCAACCCAAACGATATGATCTTCTTCGCACCACCATGGCTTAGATTCTCGTTTAATTTCCCTTAGCCCAAGCATAATTTCTAAACAATTTTCACCCCAACGGCAAGGCCAAGTTAACGCCCAACTCTTTTCGGTGGTTTAAATATTGTTGCTCCTTAAGATATATTGCGGGAACAAAGATAAATTGCAGGCCACAAACGGTCGGTTAGGTTGATAGGAGAATAACGAGAACACGCATAAATACGTACATATAAGGAAAGGCACACAAATGATAGCTACCATTTGTGTGTGTGTGTGTGTATACTATTTTTCGCTAGGTGTTTGACGCCCTGGCCAAATTCACCGCTTAACTCGTAAATCATATTAACGAGTTCGTTAATTAGTTAGGGAAAATCGATAAATTTCAATTTGCACGAAGAATTGTGTGCGGGCAGGTTGCATGGAAATATATTACACGCATATGCAAATAAAATCCGAAAAAAATAGACTAAACTTGTTAATGGAGACAAACAAATCGGCTCATTTATAATTTAAGCCAGCCTAACACTTTTATGGGTAAACTTTATTGCAGTTTAAAAAAGAAATTACAACCTTTGTTCAAAAAAGGCTATGTTTTGTTTTGATCTAGGTATCATCGTTTACCATAATGTTGATATTTTTTTGTCTATCAAGTTTTACCTATTTCGAGAATGGAGTGATTTGATATAAAAAACTAAGCAAATTGGACCAAAGTATATTGAACAGCTAACACCGTGCGACAGTCAATTTTACACACAAAAAATTAATATATTCGCGAAACTAGTGACCAAACATAGTAACACTACGTTTTTAGTCTTTCTCTCTGACGTCGGAATTTTTCTTGAAAGGTCTGTGGAAGGTCTGTCAAAAGTATGGTAAAAAAAAATAAAATAAAAAAAAATCAATGCACAATGCAATACAAATTTTATGCTTGAAAATTTTCAAATATGTATTTTTGGAAAAAATGTATGTCTGTTAAGGCCTAATACAACCACGAAAACATTCTCGAATTTCGCCATTCTAGCCTTGTAGCTTATAAAGATACAATTAATTATAAGGACATTTTCACGAATAAGATGCAAACGTTTGTACGTTATTGTAAATCAAAAACTTAAATTTTTTTCAATTCTACAGAATTTTCATTTCCATTTGGTAAGCATATAGTCTATGATCCGAATAAGGCATGATCTTCAGCCATCTGTTTAATAAATAAAAATGTAAAAATAAAGATTAATTCTTGGATAGTTAAATAAAATTATCCTGACCAGGATTTTTTCATTTAATCCACTCGCGAATTATTTCCTAACACATTAAATTGCATATAAAACAGATTTCATCTATTAAACAAATGGGCGTAGCGGATGCTGCCTTTAACCCTATTGGCGATTACCTTGAAAATCATTAACTACTAAAAATGGCACGGGAATTTCTATGTAGTTTTCCTTTGTTAACACGCTTTATTAGCTTCACCTACATGTAGAAATTTAGAGCATTTCGATTATATCTCTTAGAAATATTTTGAGTATGTAGTTTTGTAGAACATCTTTTTTTGCGAAGGTGTTTCTCATTTTCTCCATATAAAAAAAATCATCGTATGGAAGAAAATGACTGACACTTCCCAGTACGTCAGAAACTGCGTGGGTGGGCCATAAAACTGCGTACTAAAAATCTTTCTAAGAAATCTTATTAAAAAGCTCGAAAATTTTACGTATATTTGGTGAGATTTTTATTTTTTTTTTTTAATATTGCAAAAGTTTGAAGTTCGGATTTAAGTGGTCCCACTTAAAGAATAAACTATAGTTTTATAAAAGAAATAAACAAAATTAAATAACAAAAAGATAAATTTCTAAAACTTTCCAATATGTGGTGCGCTTACAGTTATGACAGGGAGTGTATTTTTAATTTTAATAAAAAATATTTGAGACGATTTAAGAAATATTTAATGTTTTCGCACACTTATGTATTATTGCTAAATTTCTGATAACTTGAAATTTTTCTCATGACCAGATGCCATATTGTATCCGCCATTTAGAATTTTGCATTTCCGACAGCGGATTCACTGTTGGAAAATCCGCAAACCTCCTAGTACGAAATCGAGAATAATTTCCTTTTGGATTTCGGGAGCACTGTGCAGCGGCCCCTAGTTATAAATATGTTTTTTAGATTTTATTTACAAAAATACTAAGGAGTTCGGTATTTAGTAGATACGAGTACCGCTTTGCTTTCCTCGTTGAGTTTAAACGGCAAAAATATGCACGAGCTTTTTTTACTTGCGATAGTTAAATTATTTTTGAATACTAACAGTAATAAGTAAAAAAGGAAAAATAGCTGCTAACAAAAAATTCTAATTTTAAAAATTGTCAATGGATCTTTCTTCTCTTTCTCTTCACTCACTATTTTAGTTTTTTTCTTTTCGTTTGTAGTCACTTGTTTTTGTTTCAACTTTTTAAATGGGTAATGGGCGATTAGCTCATTTGTTTACTTTGTTGCCATTCACGTGCAGGGTATAGTCATGAAATATTGTGCATTCGATGGGTTGGCAGTCGAAACAATAAACTTACAAAAATATTTGAACACACATGCATACATACATACATATTTCGAAAGCAAGCTATAAATTAAAATAGAGGAGGTTTGAGATTCCACAACAGTACTTCTAGTATTCTGATTTATAATAGTAATAATAATAATACTTTGGCGCTTAAACTTTGTTTGGCCGAGCTTGTCCTCCAACTTGTGGTGAGCGTCTTGATGTTGTCACACAAATGGAGGAACCTACTGCGCTATTGAGATATCTCATACATTTAATTTCGTTGCAATGCTATTAGTATTTGAGAGACCTCTTAGGGCATTGGCACCGACGCACCGACACACCAACCACGTGCCCAAGAGAGAAGCAATTTCAAAATAAAGTAGCTCTAAACAACAAATGCGTTTCCAATGGAACACCCACGGAGAGTAATTACAAAACATAAACTGCAAACATTCACAAATACAAAAGGAGAAAAATTATAGAATAAGCTGCGAGAGAGCAATTGTATAAAAGTGTAACGAATTATACATAGTACAAGCAAAACAAAAGTGTCAACAACAAAAAGTGTACAACTCTGCATAACTTGTAGAACTTAATTTACAGGCAATGACAACGACAACAGACGCCTTTATTTACTCGGATGAATTTGCAAAATCTTTCAGACACTAAGTGCCGTTTTCTCAATTGACCTTTAACTTTAAAGCTCACTTTATATTTAAAGGTTGCTTTGAAATATATAAACAGCTATGTCTAAAGTAAAGCATTTCTATTATGGGTTTTTAACGTATGTATGTCTTTTGGGTGTAAACCAATATAAAATTGATAATAAAATGCTTTACTTTAGACACCACTATAAATTTCTAGGCAACCATTGAATATAAAGTGTGCTTTAAAGTTAAAGGTTACATGAGAAAACAGCCCTAAGTTTTTAAAATGAAAATCATGCCACTAACTCAACTGAAAATTCGGATTAATGGGTGGGAAGAGTGGCATAGGCATTGAGATTTAATACACAATGAGAAATAAAAGCACACACGTAACCACTAATATACTACATACATATGTACATATCGCCACACATAGATCTAAAGTGCGATCAACTAAAAAAAAAATAAAAATTGGGCATTAATCAATTACATCCTATTAATGCAAATACTTTTTTCTTCATAATTACATATATACATTAACTAAAAAACGGCTGTTATGCTTGTTTTTGTATTAATTTCGTTTAATCTGTACAATCCACAAGCAGTTAAATTTCCCTCTCTGAATTTTGAGTTAGCTCACTTTAGATCTAGGTGCGCGATATGTAAGCATATATTTGTACACTGACATAAGCATGTTTATATGGCCACATCCATGTACATACAAATGTATGTGTGTATGTAGTATTACAAATTTATTTGCATTTTCAACGGCAGCAAATGTACAATGGCAGCTGTTGACAGACGCTGCATGAGCCCACATGACAACGGAAGCGAGAACGACATATGTACATATGTATTCATATAAATAATAAAAGAAAGCAAATCTCTTCAGTTAAAAGTGTTGAACGAGAAAAGTTGACGCCCACGGCGGGTAAATGCATTATTTCGTACCGCAATCAAAACACTTTTAAATAGCCATAAACTTCACTGTTGCAACGAGAGAATTGCGGTAGAATACATATCGCACACGGTCTTCAAAAGAGTCGCAACTCAAAATAATGCGTTTGTCAGAAAATGCGAAAAACAATTTCTTAGCACATTATAATCATATGAGCAAAGCCGACTTTACCTTAGATTTTTTTTAACAAATTATAACAAAGATTTGGTCCAGCTTTTGCTGAAAGCAAAATAAAAGCTCTGTGTACACTTTTAGCGCATGATTTGAAAAATGCTAAATTTTGAGATGCGATTCTTTTGGAGACGGTTTGCGATATGTATGCAGCTGTACTGCCGGCATTTGGTTTGTCAGTGCTGTCTCTAGTGATTAATTTTGAAACCAGAAAACTAGTGGCACAGTTTTCAAGGATATATGATTTTTGTATAATGTCTGAGACAGGCACAGAAAATGCACTTTATATTTAGACATATTGGTGAGAGACCTACATATTACATTCAATCCTTAATAAAAGCGTCAGCGTCGTCTAATAATCATAGTATTTTGTCGCCAGCACTTTTGCCAGGTATTTGGCCGAGCTTCCCCTCAACTTTGTGGTTTGCGTCTTGATATTGTAAAACAAACGGAGCAACCTACAATCTTCTGACATGCTTTTTTATGGCAGAAAGACACTCGGAGGCTCACCACTTGGCTGCCGAGGCGCAACCATACATCAGTCGCGGAACGCAATAAGCGGTAAATGTGGTTTCACTTCTCGCATATGTCGATTTGTTGAATAGTTTTTTGTGAGAGCATGCGTGAGCATAGGATGGCGAGTAAACTGTTGTGCTTTAGCACTTTGATCTTTCCTTGAATTGCTGGGCGCACAATTTTTTCTACAAAGAAGCGTGTATAGTCTTAGGCCAGAAGGAGCGATTATTCAAATTTCAATGCAAATATATATATTTTTCCCATCTCCCCTCGGTACATAAACAACTTTTAAACTCAAATTATTGCGTCAATGTAAGCTTGAAAAAACGCCAATACAAACTGTGAGCGAAATAAGTAAATTAAATACTAAATATGTACGCAAAAAACGTGATCTCAACCACACACATTAATGTGCAAAAACGGCCTGAAGAAGAAGCCGCATTATCGGTATATGTGGCGTGTAAACGATTCGAAACCAAATCAAGTAAAATAAAATTTTCCTAAATATAGAAACATAAATTTGCGAATAAAGATGTAGACTGTAAACACAAAAAAAAAACATCTGCAGACACTCGCGCCATGAACTTGCGCCAATGGCTCGATTAAATTAGAATTATGTACCTACATATGTTACAATTTAGTCACAGCAAAACACTGAGTAAAAGAAAATAATAAATAAATTGGTGTAGTTAAAAAAAAAAAATCGTTCATCACTCAATGCCCAGTATAGTATAGTATAG
>NW_023458558.1:44284722-44309413 GCF_013731165.1 Rhagoletis pomonella
TATGCATTACACATTCGGACCGCCTTTAGTACAATTGACCCGTTTTATATTGCATTGCTTTAAATTTTTGGACTATCTTTGGTCTAGATAGAAAACTATTACACCTACGACTATATTTTTCGAGCAATTGGACCAATATTTCCTTCAGGGGAGTTGTCGACCGAGCCGCACATAAGAAATATGTATGTATTATATTTACTCGTATTCAATTCTAATCAATGAACCAACCTTCATAATACCTCTTTTACTCGCCCCTTAACCCTGACTTCGCGAAGTTTAAATGCATGCTTTACAATTTGCGTAAAACAGGTGTTTCACAATGATTTATTTACTAAGCGAGATAAGGGATTTCGGTATGTACACATTTATGCATACACACATACACACGTACGTACCCAGCAAAAAACACGATTACCTCCGAAATAAATGGGGAATCGAAAGAAAAGTTGATAAGCGCTTTCCTTTGCGTTTCTAGCGGGCATGCCATTGGCGGCAATGGCTTGCAGACGACTTTGCATTCCGCCTAAAGCGTTGAAGTAGAAAAGGACTATTTACATATCCCGAAGTAATACCTTCTGGAATACGTTTCCACATAAAGCGATTCCAGACATGCTAATGTTAAAATAGTGCATGAAGGAAGCGAAATGAGAAGCGCTTACCGATTTATTTCCATTCCACAGTCTTCTCTTAGGTAAACACATTACCATAAGAAACGCTTCCAGATTTTTTGCTGGGTACCTGAACATATATGCATATATATGTGCACATCCTCACAACATATACATACATAAGTACACATATTGAATGTCTAACCACAAGGTCGCGATTATTGAGCGTCGAAAAGTGGCGAACTGCGGATTTTGTGGTTTGTAATGCATAACCAACTGAGAGATTTGCATATCTACATGCATGGGCGTAGCCAGGTAGGGGCAGGGGGGTGCTTGAGCCCCCCTACATTTCAAATTTTCCTTATATATATATAAAGTAGTACCCTGAAATGCCAGCTTAATAGGGTCGAGCGCCCGCCCCTAAATTTCATTCTGGCTACGCCGATGTCTACAAGCAATCCATAACAACATCTGTTATTTTTTGCACTGCTGTTTCACATTAACCAATATGTGTGTATATGCTATGTTTTATGTATTTTGTTACTGTAATTGTGCAGTCAAGCGAACTAATTCCGCAGTGGAGGAAATGCTGATGAGTATGATTTTTTTCTTCACAGCTATACCCACACTTTTCAAGCAGTGTTGATGAAGACACATTCAAAATGTCAAGTGAGGCACGTGTGTTGTGGTTAGATCAGATGGAAGTGTAACTGTGATTGAGTGCGTGCTAGCATTTTGACAAACAAGTATCCAAAAGCGCGAGAGGCGTTTGTTTGCCGGTTTGTCGTTGGATTATGTCAAGTTTTGAGGTTTATGACATCGGAAGGGGGGGGGGGGGGGATGATTACAAACTGGTGTTGATGTTTAGTAGGTGGAAACATTTCATCTCGTGCAATTTTAGATTTGCTACTCTACAAATGTATATATGTATTTATATGTTGTCAACTGCTAATTGTTTGCATTTTTATTGATAGTTTGACAAGGTAATCACTCAAAACTTAAGTACTATACAATAACTTATTCGCATTTTCGTTGTTGGTGTTTCCGACAGGGTAGGAATATGATGATTTTACATCATTCATTGCCAAATTTAGTTTGGAGACAAACCAGTTTCCGCGTTTTGCCAACTTCAATGTAATTTTTCATTGTAAGTAGTTTCTGGTTGTGCGTATTTATTTGTAGCCGTACCAATTGTGGTTGGTTCTTAGTCAGGTACGTGTTAACGGATTCTACTTTTTAGTCTAGCCGGTAGTTGTTGTTTTATGTGTGCATCCTTAGATAGATGAGGTCAGCTGCTTAAAGATTTCTTTGGTTGAGCTTCTTGAAAAATTTTTCAAATAATTTTAAAAAGCTCGTCTGAGCTTACTTTTGTGTAAAGAGAGTTTTTAATAAAAAATTTATGATGAAAATAGCGATGTTAAGAGACATTTTCAATGATCTGCAGCTAAATATTACCGAATTAAGCTAAAATATTTGGTGGGACTTATAAAATGGACCAGATTTTGTGATTTCAAACATTTTCTCGTGAGGCATCTTAATGTTCATACATACTTATGTATATGTACAATCGGTATCAAATGTTAGTGTACACCTTGTTCTAATATTATTTATTTATTATTATCTAATATTTATTATTTATGAAAATATATATGAACTCTGGATATAAAATATATAAATCAAAGTTTCACACTTTATACAAAGTTCACAAAAATGCAACAAATTTCCATCGAAATTTAAAAAATTCTTTTTTCAGAATTCCAGAAAAAAAAATTGTAAAAAATTGACAGTAATTTTTAGCCAAATTTAGTGATCTTCAAAACTGCTAAATCGACACTTTTCTAGAAATTCTGAATAAAATTTTGAAATTGTATGGTGTGAAACTTTGATTTATATGGTTTATAAATAATATTTATTAAATATTATAGGATGAACTCTATTTTCTTAAATAATTAATGAAAAAAAATGTTCCATTAAAATAATTGTGAATATTATCAATACTAGAACAAGGTGTACACTAACATTTGACACCAACTGTATATATGCATGAAAAGATTACGTATACGCTCCACGTCCGTCAACCTCCACGCTACCTAGTATTTAGTCAATTACGCCCACTTTTATAGCTTTCAACGCCAACTTCCAACCTACTTAACACCTACTTAACGCTATGATTGCATTTTAATCCTGCAGCAATATTTCATGCACTACATTTATGTACATATGTAGATGCGTACACGACTGCGATGCCGCCTAACTGCTATATGTGTTTCCCATTTCGTTTTGTTGGATGATTTTTGAAATTTTGCGGTTAATATATTGACTGCAGCTGTGTGTATGATGTGTAGCCGAGTGCAAATTGCATGAAATTGTGTGCACATGAAATTATTTTTGCTATGTGCATATACACTATGTATATATATATATATTATATATATATATACATTTAAAGGTATGTGTATGCACTTTCTAATGCGGTTCACCATTACATCGGGTTTAATTAACGTTTATTTAGCAAATTAACTTTTATTTAAGCACATCTGCTCAAAGCGACTCCAGCCACTGCTACAGCAGTTACATATATATGTACTATGTACGTAATACATACTGGTATATGTACTCACAAACATTCGAACCTCTGATTAAATTCCAGTTTGTCGTATCTTATTATCAATCAACTTGCGTTTTAAATACTTATACGTACATATCCATTTTAGATTCAAGCGAATATGTAAGCAAAGTATTATAGCATATTTTGCTATGCATTTACAGAGTCACCACTACAGAACGTCAAAACTTAGTAAAAATATATAAATGCGTTTATGTATTGGCAGGTGCAGGAGTTTTTTCTTTCAGCTAAAGGGCTAGTAAGTAGGGCTCTTGTTAGAATGGAGGAACCAGTTAAAATAGACAAAAAATGCCGAACCCTAGCAAAAGCTTCTATTGTCAAATAATTTTTAGCAAAAAAAAAAACCGACTTCAACTCTCATATAAAAAAAAAAATATATATATATATCTCATGATCCACTGATCGGATCTTAACCAAATTAGTATGGGACCACCTCTGAGACACTACCTTTCCGATGCAATTATCGAAATCTGTTGACGTGGTCCAAAGTTATGCGGTAACATACATTAAAAAAAATAAATAAATAAAAAATAAAAATGGAAAATAAAAATATTCCGACGAACTGATAACCTCCTCCTTTTTTGGAAGTCGGTTAAAAATCGGGGTCAACAGGATATTTGGCAATATTTTGAGGAAATCGCCAACGGCCCTGACGCTGATACCAGTTTTTGTAGTGATGTGGATATACTACAAACGATGGGCAGACAAGACAGCGACCGTACAAGAAACAAGTAATTTTTGGCAAAAAAAAACCGACTTAAAAAAATATATATATATCTATATATTTCTTGATTCAATGATTGGATCTAAACCAAATTAGTATGGGACCATCTCTGAGACACTTCCGTTGCAAAATTATCCAAATCGGTTGACGTGGTCCAAATATATGCGGTAACATACATAAAAATAAATAAAAAAATTTCAAAAAAAAATATTCCGATGAACTGATAACCTCCTCCTTTTTTGGAAGTCGGTTAAAAAGGCAACGATTTAGAAATGGAGAAATATTTACAGCTACACTGAAAATAAAATTTCGTAAAAGTGCTACGAAAAAAATTTCGTACCATGTTTTTACAGTGTGGAGAATGAAAGCAATCGCGCATTCTACGAGACAAGTGCAGTGTTTACGAATTAATTTTGTGCATTTTACAAAAATTTCGTAAAAAAAAACCAAGAAATAGCACGAAATTCTTTAGTATTTAAATAGTATGAAACTCGTTAGTAAATAGTACGAATACATTCGTAAAATATACTAAAGATCTTATGTCTCATATTTTGGTAGTATATACGAAAACGGTTTTGTACAATCAACGAAAACATTCGTGGCTCAAAATGACGAAAAATTTCGTATGGTGTACGCATATATTTATATTTATGTTATATTTACGCAGATTTTATTTTCAGTGTAGTGCGTCGAGTATAGTTTATTTTGAAAATAGAAATAGGTTGTTGCCCGATAATTCAGAAATGCATCTTTTCATAGTGAAAAATATGTAAATTGTTAACTTTAATTACTAATTAGATAAATCAAACTTGATTATAAAAACACCAAAAAAAAATTGTGTACTAGATTCTTAAATTAAATCTTTTATAATCGAAATCCGGCCGGCTACTGGCTAAAATTTAGCCAGATAACAGAAAAAACCGATTGGTCGGATTCCGGATACCTACGGGATACGCGGCAGTAATAATATTCAAGGAATGTGAATCTATCAAATATTTTCATATATCACATTAAATAAGCACAGATTTATCTGATCCCTTATCTGGGTGAGCCCACATTCCGCTGGGCTTTTTTAATAGACCAGCCAAACTAAAGGGTAAACCATTAAAATTTTCAAATCTTTTATAATCTCTTAAAGAGATATTTAGTAAATTTCAACTAAAAAACTGATGTTCTTGCTGTGAAGTACGCGGCCGAGCTTTTCCTTCAATTTATAATAAAGCTGTATTTTGAGCCTCCAGTTATTGCCGACTCCTAAATGCAGATTTACTTTGGTGAGCATATTTCTAGTGGCTTTACGGCATACAAATGCCAAAGTACGAGTGTTATTTTTTTATCCTTAGCCTTATTATACACATTCAAACCTGCTGTCCTGAAATCAGATTCCGAAAAATTTTATTTATTGTCTTAATTGCTTACGCTTGAAGAATAATTGACGGCCTTTTATGTGCAAGCACACCGTCGTTCAAAATCTTTTTGCAATTAAAGAAGATCAAAATTTTCTTCCTACTATCTCACTCACTGTTTCTTACCTACCAACGCGGATGAGAATGTGGACAGCTATATCCAATAAATAAAATTCAGAAGATCCTTAAACACATATACATATTTATTTATGAAACTGTGTGGTGCAATTAATTCAACGTACAACTCCTCGGAAGCCAGCTTGCTGGCGTACGCAAACACATATGTATGTACTATATGTATATACGCTCCTGGTCACAACAATAGGTACGCATACAACATTTTGGACACTTTTGGCTACTATGTCCTTGTTCGTTTAATGTTTATTAAATTTTAGAAAAGTCTAACTCACTCGACGGCTGAGTGGACGATCGACCTATCTCGGCAGCCGGTTCGAACGCCCTACTTCACAATTTGGTTGAAGAATGCCCTATCTCAGCTTCCGATTCAAAAACACCATATTTCAACTAAAGATATATTGAAAAGATGTTGAGATAGGGCGTTCTTGAATCGGAAGCTAAGATAGGGCGTTTTTGCATTGGGAAATCTTGAAAAGTTGTTTGGTATAGGGCGTGTTTGAAACCGGCGTTTCAGACAGGTTGATTTTCCAGTCAGCCGTCGATATAATAACATATTTTAATCTTTGCAGAAATATTATAAAAATTTAACAAATTATCAACAAAATTTCACAATTTTGTTCAAAACATTTTGAAAATTTTTGGGCATGCAATTTTATAGCGCACTAAATTTTAGAACATAAAAAGTTAAGCTTGAAGTTGTCAACGAAATCTTGTTGATATCTGACAATTTTCTTCAATTTGGATTTATAAACAAGTGTTTGTTATATAATGACTAGACTTTTTTAAAAAAAATAATATCAATACAAATAGTCAATACAAAATGTAGTGAACCTATTATTATTGTAAATAGTGTAGGGTGTAAATAGATAAAGTTAGATCAGTACAAAAAAAAACATATATGTTTTGTGTTCAGGCAGACACTCGGACTACGGATGCCATTTCACATTTTTCATTTATGCTACTCGTATTCTTACATACGTATTTACTACTACAGCTGCAAATAGTATAAATTCTCTGACTGCTCATTTAATGCCACTGACATGTGCAACAACAATAACGTTAACTACATACATACATATGTATGTATAACAAAAGCTGGCACATTCATTCTGCTAATGAAAAATGCACTAAAAAACTTAAGATTACTTTCAGGCATTATGTGTAATGAAGCATTTCATGTTGCAATTAAAACCGCCAGCACAATTAAACACGCGAGGGCTTATGTGAAAGCATGTACAAAGGTGGTATGTAAGTATGTACAAATATACATATATGTAAGCATTGTCGACACATTTCAATGGCTACATTAAAATTCCACTTTCAATTAATAATAATGAAATAAACCGAGAAATCATTTGCACATTTCGTATTTGTAGTCGAGTGTATATGTATGTATATAAGCAAATATGTATGCACAGCTATGCATACATATATATATGCATATACTGCTTACGTTTGCATATTTCCATGAATGATATTGGATTACAGCGGTCTTTAATTTTACTAAATTGATTTTATTAATATGCTATAGCAAATTTATATTATTCAAAGGCACTGAGTTGGAGAATGAAATATATTTGTATGTATGTAGGTATGTATAACATACATGCACATTAGACCGTACCACCTTACGAAAGACAACCACGAAAAAAAATTATTTTTGGTCAAATTTTTGGTCCGTATAACAGTGGCAAGAAATACTTCGAAAAATGTTCTACTGAATAATCAAATAATATCCTCAGCAAAATTTTAGTAATTTCTGGATAGCTTTAATTGACTGGCATTCGGGTGGTACGTTAGGGTCATAAGAACCAAGATCTGGTGGGTAAGTACTAGCACGGGGTACATGAGTTCAATGAATTTTGGAACAAAAACATTTTCTCCTCAACACAAAAAACATCGATATATCATACATTAAGATCCGGCTGTAAATACCGAAGATATGTGTGTACTTAAATATGCACATTCGGCAAAAAAACAAATTCTTGCAAAAATATTTTATACCCAGGGGTGTACGGCGAACTCTTTACACTGGTACGGTCTAATGTACATTACTACAAACCAGGGATGGAATCTAAAAATGTAAGATTGTGTTGAAATCGATATTCCACCATGCTTGACAGTATGCACCGGATCGTCTATTGTTTTTTCCCCATACCAAATACATGAAAAATTTTCAGCGCTTTGAGGGAATTCTAATTATTTTTGATTTCGAAATAAGAAAAAAACAAGACTATAATTTTTCGATATAGAACAATCCTAGGGGATGTGAGCATTAAAATTTGGACTTTTCATAGTTCACGTGCATGTTTCGACCACCCTAATGTACATACACTACAGAAACTAATGCACAAAAACCTCGTCAATTTGGTTCCACTTATTCCCAGTCGGACTTGGTTCTTTCAAAATGCACATATAGCACTGTTCTTTTTCCACAGAGAGGTATGTCCAAAAACGTTAAGTCTTTAATTCGCTTTTATACAGGCGAGAAACACCGCAAGAACCGTTCTTTAAGAAAGCATTTTTTCTTTCATTGGTTGTTATTACTTAGTTTGGAGAGCTTTGTAGAGTTTTTTATTCTCGTTCAGTGTTACTCGCTAAAGTCAAAGCGTTACAAAATGCTCATTTAAGCAGTGAAGTTTTCACCATCTATAGATATTTACTAACTTTTCATACGGAATTTAAATGTGCTTCAAATTTCTCTTGAAGAAATTATTACTAAAACCTCGCTATTATAATTTATATTCCTACTGTCATAAGGTATGTAACTTGAAAATAGAAATCGCTGCATCTTTTAGGCGCATCAATATTACATAGGTACATCCCGAGCTAATAATAGGGAGGTAATAATAATAATAAAAAAGGCTTTCTTTTCGTGACAACATTCTGCACAGTCCGACTGCTTTAGCTCGCACTTATGTATATACGTATATTGAATATTCAATCTCAACCTCTAGCACTAAATCACAGTGTCACACTTCACATACATACTTGTGCATATGTATGTATATATGTATGTATTGAATTCTTTTCTGGTTCATGTCGAAGTTTAAAGTTCTCAATTTGATTGATTGAGCCATGAACTGAATGACTTGTTCCTGAGCATCATATTACCAATTTAGCAAGCTATGTAAGCCACCAAAGCAGTTGACTTCACAAAAACAAAACCAAAAAGCAATGGTGCTCTTATGAGTAGTTACATAAGTATGTACCTTATTACCTGTGCATCCATACTTTTGATAAATAATTACACAACGATGGTGTAGTCAAGCGTCTTTTGCTGCCATAGATTGAACCTCAGTGTCATCTTGTATGTATTCGTAGCTGTAAATTTAGCTAAGCATCATAAATCGATGAAGCCAGGAAAGCACATGGGAAATTGCTTCGTCATGTCCTGCTGATATGAGATGATTGCGGGCAAATGAGCAATTTACATTTGACAAATGACAAGGGGCCAACAAGCGTTTCGAACCAAACGTGTTTGCGCAAACATGCTAGCACTCGCACAAACAAACTAGCAGCACCCCCAGTAAGCTATCGAATGCGAATAACAGCCGGACATGATTCTCATAAATACACTTAACCGATGGGCGGCGTCATAAAATAGTATGTTCCTTCGTTTGTATGACATTAAAACGCGCTACATATTAGAGGAAGAAGCATTGCAAGATACTTAACAACATATGTGAGTGCCAAATATATAACTACTTTTTTACAGCAAATGTATCCATATTCAACTTTAGACAGTATATCCTCTGGAGATAAATATCTGAACAGACTACCTTTCTTTACTTACAAAAGCAAGTTCATGATGTGAAATTTCATATCCATTGGCCTTTTGCGTCCGAGCAAGAATATCTAATAATAAGAAAAGTGCAGCGTCACTACTAAATAGGCGAAGGATAACGGAGCGACAGGAGAAGCAAAAACCATTATAAAATGAGTATGAAATACAGGTACGGCTTTTGGATAAGTATAATGTAACTGCGTTGTTTTTGATACTAACACTTCAATTTTTTTACTGAAGGTTTATTTTAATACATCCTACCAAATTCTGTGAAAAACGCAAAAGTGTGGTTAGGACCTTTGTGAGTTAATGTAACGATATGTAAATTCAAAACTTCAAAGTCGTTTTTCCTGAGCTTAGCGTTTTTGAGTTATGACACTATTGAAGTAAATGGTCGATATGTGAGTGCCAAAAATTTTAACTACTTTTTTCCAGCAAATGTCTCTATACTACATCCATATCTAGTATATAAATAGATAGAGATAGAGATAAATAACTGAACAAATTGGCAGTCTGTGTCATCTATTACAGCTGCAATATTCAGCTAGAATTGCTTAAACTTTGTGTGCCCAATCGGTTACTCCCGGGTACACACCGACACATATTGTATCAAATAACATTTTTCTTGGAAAAATTTTTTAAAATCCTCCCGGATCCCCAAGATTTGACTGAGTTTACACAGACAAATGTATATATATTTCTTTTCAGCACAGAAAATTTTGAATCTGAAAATCGGTAGATACTAAAGTAAACTGGTATCTGAACGTAATAGCCCATTTCCACCAAACGCTTAACTGCAGTTAAGAGCTCACATAAGTGGGAATAATTTTAACAAGAGGTGTCGGCAAGTTTTGTTTCTTAATTTTTGCCTAATTCCTTTCGTTTCCTTTTACTTAATATGAGCAGCAAGCTTCTTCGAACTGTAATTTGCTTGGTGGAAATGAACTGTAATACGTACGTATGAAAGAACATAGCGACCTTCTTGTTGCTTTCCTTTTCAGTTTAATGTACCAGGCCTTCTCGGAATTCGCAAGTATACGTTCTGGCCTATTACAGATTATACCGGACTTTGTATTACAAAGGTCTTTGTAAATAAAACTATTATTGAATTTGTATAGAAAGATCTTCGCTAAAAATAAATAAATCAGTGTACATCTAACAACCAGGATTATACTAAGTTACAGGCGACTTTTAGACATAAATCCGTAAATGGGTACCCAGGTACCCCGGTTTGGCAACAACGCTAAATAATTTACTTGGGCACACAAGAGTTAAGCAATAAGGTTCAAATTGCGCTAATATAAAGGAGCAGTGAAAATTCATCTGCATTGGATTTCATCGTCCGCACAAGAATATCTAGTAATACAAAAAGTGACGTTTCGCTGCCTCGCGAGGGACAATGGAGCAATAATATGAAAAAAATGGCAGAGGGAAAAATTTTCAAGAAGCAGTTAAATGTCATCATAGGTAGCTCGTTTGACATAAAGAAACTAGGCCAGTGTATAGGGATAAAGTTCATGTCCCTTCACTAGTCAAAATCTTAGAAAGATAACGTTTGGGAATGCCATTTACGAGCTGAGATTTACTATGGACAGATATAACTAATTTCCGCTTTCGCAACACATAGTCAATCTTTACGAATTCTCGGATGTAGTGCTGTACCGGGAAATGAGGGATCTGTGATGGGACTTGGGGAAAGATCCAGATAATAAAATCTCCACTGAGATTTCTATCTTCAAAATTTGAGAGAATCACAATGGCAGCCACCAATAATAGGTGGAATAATCTGTCCACCTGCATGGTATCGCGGTCGAGCTGGACACACGTTAGGCTATTTACTAAAATAATAACGGGACACGGAACAATTGGCCACATGGCTTCGCGAGTCTAGATATTTTAGGGAATGCTCCACAGGAAGGGCTGCTAGGATTCGCTAGAGAATCATGATGGTTCAAAGACATGTAGAGATAGGCATGGAGGAAACCCCCGTGGCATCACAATTGGTCATTGTGGCCTCCGAGTGAACTACTTTCAGTGCTGCCAGCTTAACCTAACCTACCCCTCTATAGCATTAAAATAACTGCATATTTCCATCATCCTATTTAACTTAAACTGAAAACTGAAAACTGATACACCTATGTACGTAAATCACTGATGTCAGAAATTACCTTTGCTGCTAGCTCACCTTCGGCAGTGAGTTAAAGGAAAGCAGCTTCTCTCAACCTAAAAGATGCTGCGCGGTTAGAAAGCTATAAGCTGAAGTAAAGTGAGTCCTTTGAAGCATAGTTTTTCCTTAGAGCAATCGTAAATATATCCATTGGCCTTCAAAAGTCCTCTATTTAAATCTGAAAAAATTTAAATACCATGGCATATTCCGCTTAAAGCCGAAAGTAATATTGTAGATAGTTTGGCGTGCCCAAACGCAAACCGCATCTGCCCCATCTTTCGTTCTATATAATGAGCTTCTCTGAATATTTTGTTTATTCTCCTATTTTGTATACTTACATACAACAACTAATCTTATCACAAGCCAGTTTCCAGACTTATTAATTATGTATCCGAAAAATCCTTAATTAGCAGCGAAAACTGTGGTGCTTTCGATTGACTGTTAGCTGACAATTTACTGACCAATTTGGTGGTACAAAGCCGCAAATTCGGCACACGATAAATGTGTTTGTAGATTGGCTGCCCTAATGACGAAGTGGCCTAAATAGTCCAAAATAACCGCGCAAGCAGTAAAACAATTGGTAAATAGATGAGCAGTGCGAGTCGCATCTAATAACGGTAATGCACCTAATGAAAACTTCACATCAATGCTGTTCACTTTGATTCTGTTCAGGTCATCCGATTTGACAGTGAATCGAAATTCATTAATGGCGAAAAAGTTACCACAAAGCATTGCTACATATATATACGTATGTCTAGCTTGGGATGGTTAGCGAATATTTTACAGTCAATACTTGACTAAAAACATTGCTCTAAATTAGGTAAAATTTAGTGTTCAAAGGTTACCAATTCAAAATTGTATCATTTTTCATTGCTTCTTATTTAAAAACATCAAAATTTTAATAAATGTTTTTTTTTTTTTTATAGGAGTAGGCTCTCGCAGTTTTGCTAATTTAAAATGCTATAGTTTTGTCTATTTTGTTTTCTAATTATATAGAAACTTCATGTAGGCACCTTTAGCAAGGATAGTAGCATCGAGTCTGCCCGGGAATATTTAACAGTTTGCACGAATGTGGTCTGGCGGCATTGTTTCCCGGTGTCGGCGAAGAGGAGTCTTCAAAACGTTTACAGTCACACATTTTTTAGTTGATATGTTGGCTTCGAGAATGGACCATATGGGAAAACCTATTGTTTTTATGATGAACTGATGTTTTTAAATAAAAAAAATTAAAAATTATACAATTTTTTAGTAGGTAATACTTCGAGCGCCTACCCCTGTGCTGACTTATTTATTTTATTTTTGTGAAAAAAGTTTTAAATAATCCTTTTCACTGACTCTTCCGTTTTTTCGGTCAACACTTATTGAATTAGCCAACGAAAATCCACTAACCAACCCGTATTATCTTCAAGTGAAAATAAACAAACAACAAAGCAAAACAATTTAATCAGCGCCGCGTCGGGTCAAGCCAAGAAAACAATGCCAACCGCAAATCCGCACAGAACTTAAATAATTCAATTATGGTCATTAGGGTGAATTCAATTAATTATTTGCGACATCAACAAACAGCCAAATTTCAGGTTCAACATAAACAGTAATGCCAGTTTACTTTGCTTATGGCAAAGGCAGTTTCGGTTCGCTTCGCCAGATACACTTTTGGCTTCATGAAATTTTAATTGACATTAGGCTAAATTATAAGCGTTAAATCTTGCTTTTAGTTTTAAAGAGAAAATAATGAAGTTAACCTTCAAATGGGATGTGCAAATAGAGTGGCTGAGGAAAAATGTTATCATGGCTTGCTTAATTACAATTGGATAAATATTATAAAATAATATTATTTTGCTCATATGCAGGGCAATTTTCTGTTCGGGTATTATAAAGCTACACATTTGTTCGGTTACCCTTGGTCAAACAGTGCTTGACGAAGTCAAATATCTCAGGGTTGCCCTGGATAAGAGAGTAGGTTGGAATTCCCAACTGGACAAAACTCATAGCAAAGCCACCCGATTCATATGGGGCCTTTCGAAAACTTTTCGGTCGAACATAAGGTCTAAACTCCAAACTAATAGAATGGATATACCGAACTATAGTCCGTCCGATTTTAACTTACGTCTCTAAAGCCTTCTGGCTAAAAATGCTGCAAAAAACTGTCCTTTCACGTCTGAACAAACTCTAAGGGATGGCTCTACTGTCGGTGGCAGGAGCAATGAGAACGTGTCCAACCGCGGTCTTAGAGTCGCTCCTAGGCAGGACCTCACTACTCATTTTTTTTCAAGCAGTAGTGCAAAACTCTATGCTACGCCAACGAAAATCTGCTTTGGAAGGAAATTTCAGGTCAAAATTCCAGACGGAGGTGTCTGGTCAAATGGTTCACTAGAACTAGATCCCAGATATGTACACTGGTACACGAAGGAATCAAGGATGGAGGGAAGAGTCTTTAGACCTGACAGCAAACTTCCTTTATCAATCACAATTTGTGCCACACTAAACCTTGAAAAAGAAAGCTATAAGCTTAGACCTCCTCGAGGCTTAAAATTTAATAGTGGGTAAACTCAGAACGTATTAAGTACTGGGGAGAGGTAGAGATTTTTTACGAAAATTTCTGGTATGCAGTTTTATAGTCCATTGAATTTTAGTGTAGCAGTGTACAAATATGAAGTGGCTGAGGAAGCACGTTGATTTTTAATAATTTTTTTGCTAACGGCTCTACGTATTTTCTTCCATATAACAAAACATTCATACCTTGTATGGAGAAAAATGCCTAGCAAAAAAAAAAAATATTAAAAACCAACACGATTTCTAAGCCACTTCAAGTTTTTACATTTTTATATTTGAATTCAATAGGCTATAAAACTGCATACCAGAAACTTTCGTAAAAATCTGACTAAAAAGTTTAAAATTTTAATGAAAATTCGAAAATTTCTGGTATGCAGTTTTCTAGCCCATTGAATTTTAGTATAACAATGTACAAATTCGAAGTGGCTGAGAAATCGTGTTGGTTTTTAATATTTTTTTGCTATACATTTTTCTACATACAAGGTATGAGTGAATGTTTTGTTATATGGAAGAAAATACGTGGAGCCGTAATCTGAGTAAAAAGGTTAAAATTTTGATGAAAATTCATTAAATTTTCCTTAATATTTTACACACATTTGATTTATATGGTTTTGTTTATAGCATGAACCATATTTTTGTACAAGAATAACAAAAAAATGATAGCTTAGCAAAACATTGTGAATATTTAAAAAAACAAACAAGGGTGAATGCAGATATAGTGGAGCGAGCATAGACCTGCTAGGGTGTGCTACTAGAGAAAGTCGTGTGTAGGTATTTATCAGTAGAGTAAACGTAAGCAAAGTATAAAATAATATTTTAAGATAAACTCTAGGTGGCAACTAAAATTCGCATATTTTTACTTCAGCTAACCGCACCGATCAATTAAAATTTCATTATGTCTCGCTTGCCTATCTTCGTTAAGTCATATTTAAAATGTATATTTTAAAACGCACTAAATTCTTACATAGAAATTTAATATTACACATTGAAAAAATTACGGTATCATTAAACGACCATTTGGTTTCTTAACACTCACCGGGGAGTCGAAAAAACCAAGCATTAATTATTACACTACAACAAATTATATTTTGCTCAATTCAACCCAAACGATATGATCTTCTTCGCACCACCATGGCTTAGATTCTCGTTTAATTTCCCTTAGCCCAAGCATAATTTCTAAACAATTTTCACCCCAACGGCAAGGCCAAGTTAACGCCCAACTCTTTTCGGTGGTTTAAATATTGTTGCTCCTTAAGATATATTGCGGGAACAAAGATAAATTGCAGGCCACAAACGGTCGGTTAGGTTGATAGGAGAATAACGAGAACACGCATAAATACGTATAAGGAAAGGCACACAAATGATAGCTACCATTTGTGTGTGTGTGTATACTATTTTTCGCTAGGTGTTTGGCGCCCTGGCCAAATTCACCGCTTAACTCGTAAATCATATTAACGAGTTCGTTAATTAGTTAGGGAAAATCGATAAATTTCAATTTGCACGAAGAATTGTGTGCGGCCAGTTTGCATAGAAATATATTACACGCATATGCAAATAAAATCCGAAAAAAATAGACTTAACTTGTTAATGGAGACAAACAAATCGGCTCATTTATAATTTAAGCCAGCCAAACACTTTTATGGGTAAACTTTATTGCAGTTTAAAAATGAAATTACAAGCCTCGTTCAAAGAAAAGTTGTTTGATCTAGGTATCATCGTTTACCATAATGTTCATATTTTTTTGTCTATCAAGTTTTACCTATTTCGAGAATGGAGTGATTTGATATAAAAAAACTAAGCAACTTTTACCAAAGCATATTGAACAGCTAACACCGTGCGACAGTCAATTTTACACACAAAAAATTAATATATTCGCGAAACTAGTGACCAAACATAGTAACACTACGTTTTTAGTCTTTCTCTCTGACGTCGGAATTTTTCTTGAAAGGTCTGTCAAAAGTATGGTCAAAAAAAAAAAATCAATGCACAATGCAATACAGAACAACAAAACAAGAAAAAATTCTGCAGCATTAAAAAGTTTACATTTCTTGGTGCATAAGGACAAACAGGTACTGAAAAAGTCCTTTTCAAATTTTATGCTTGAAAATTTTCAAATATTTATTTTTGAAAAAAATTTATGTATGTTAAGGACTAATACAATAAATATATTCTCGAGTTTTTCCCTTCTTGTTTTATAGAGATAAAATATAAATATAAAGATAAAATTAATTAAAAGGATTATTGTAAATCAAAACCTTAAATTTTTTTTCAATTCTACAGAATTTTCATTTCCATTTGGTATCCATATAGTCTAAGATCCGAATAAGGTACCATCTTCAGCCATAAATAAATAAATATGATATTAATACTTTAAATTAGTTATTGAATATTTAATTAAAATTATCCTGACCAGGATTTTTTCAGCCAACCGACTCGCGAAATATTTCCTAACACATTAAACTGCATCTATTAAACAGATGGGTGCAGGTCGTGCATTATTTGGATTATCTACTAATAGGTACTGTTATTCTGCATTGCACTGAACTTTTTATATTTAATTTATCAAATCAATATTAAAAAAAAAACTGTGGAGAGAGAGAAAAACTAGAAACGCAGTTTCACTATATCTTGCCCATAGTTTCGGGAGTATATTGACGGTTTCACGTGTTTTGAATTTTTTTTTTTGTCGCACGGTGTGATCAAAGAAATGTAAACGCCAAATATTCGCCTCTAGCGTTTTTGATCGAAATTGCATCACACTTTCACATTCACATCACTTCTTGATATCCAGCTCCTGTAAATGGTATCATTAAGAATTTAGAAAATTACTAATTTTAATTTGCATTATTTTCTAGCATATACGCAATTTTGAATTTTGCAAATCAAAACGGTGGAAAATCGTTCTCAGGAATTTCACTCCTCAATCCTTCAGCCACAGTGTACAGTGCGGCTGAAATCTAAAAGTTCCGCCGAAATTCCAAAAAAAAGTTTCTAGATAGGGCTGTTTCATCATTCAAAAAGGGATCCTCTAGGAGGCGGAAACCGTTCGCAGAAACAGCCTATGTAAACTCCAAGGACTCTCTTTACTTTCAGACGGAATGTGGCCTAACGTTATTTTAGATTCAAAGGGAAAAGTAATAAACGTGCAAATAATGTACCTTGATTAAAGGAAATCCAACAAATCCAAATGAAATCTATGACTGTAGGTTAGTAAATCACGAAAAAAATGTTGTTAATATCAACACTGTAACAGAATTTTTTTTAAATCCAAATACATATGCATACGTATGTACGGTTAATTTTTTTTACAACATTTGTGATGTTAAATGAAACAGATAAAACACGCTGTCGTATGCTGCCTTTATAACTATTGGAGATTAAATACTTTGAAAAGCATTAGCTACTAAAAATGCCACAGGAATTTCGATGTAGCTTTTTTTTTTGTTAACAGCTTCACCTATATGTACAAATTTAAAGCATTTTGACTACTCTTAGAAAGATTATGCAGTTTTGTAGATCATTAAATTTTCTTATAACGACTAACTTGGACTTACAGTTGTTTTTTGGCAATTAATTTTTTTTTTTTTTTTTTTTTTGGCAATTTTTTTTTTTTTTTTTTTTTTTTTGGAGAAGGTGTTGCTCATTTTCTCCATATAAAAAAATATCGTCGTATAGAAGAAAATTACTGACACTTCCCAGTAGGGCGTAGCTCAACCAATTACCTCCGAAACTGAGTGGGTGGGCCATAAAGTTGCGATAGTTAAATAATTTTTGAATACTAACAGCAATAAGTAAAAAAGGAATTAAAATAGCTGCTAACAAAAAAGTCCAATTTTAAAAATTGTCAATGGATCTTTCTTCTCTCTCTCTTCGTTCACTATTTTAGTTTTTTTTTTCGTTTGTAGTCACTTGTTTTTGTTTCAACTTTTTAAATGGGTATGCGATTAGCTCATTTGTTTACTTAGTTGCCATTCACGTGCAGGGTATAATAATGAAATATCGTGCATTCGATGGGTTGGCAGTCGAAACAATAAACTTACAAAAATATTTGGTCACACATGCATACATACATACATATTTCGAAAGCAAGCTATAAATTAAAATAGAGGAGGTTTGAGATTCCACAACAGTACTTCTAGTATTCTGATTTATAATAGTAATAATAATAATACTTTGGCGCTTAAACTTTGTTTGGCCGAGCTTGTCCTCCAACTTGTGGGGAGCGTCTTGATGTTGTTACAAAAATGGAGGAACCTATTGCGCTATTGAGATATCTCATACATTTAATTTCGTTGCAATGCTATTAGTATTTGAGAGACCTCTTAGGGCATTGGCACCGACGCACCGACACACCAACCACCACGTGCTTAAGAGAGAAGCAATTTCAAAATAAAGTAGCTCTAAACAACAAATGCGTTTCCAATTGAACACCCACGGAGAGTAATTACAAAACATAAACTGCAAACATTCACAAATACAAAAGGAGAAAAATTATAGAATAAGCTGCGAGAGAGCAATTGTATAAAAGTGTAACGAATTATACATAGTACAAGCAAAACAAAAGTGTCAACAACAAAAAGTGTACAACTCTGCATAACTTGTAGAACTTAATTCACAGGCAATGACAACGACAACAGACGCCTTTATTTACTCGGATGAATTTGCAAAATCTTTGAGACACTAAGTGCCGTTTTCTCAATTGACCTTTAACTTTAAAGCTCCCTTTATATTTAAAGGTTGCTTTGAAATATATAAACAGCTATGTCTAAAGTAAAGCATTTCAATTATGGGTTTTAACGTATGTATGTCTTTTGGGTGTAAACCAACATATTGATAATAAAATGCTTTACTTTAGACACCACTATAAATTTCTATGCAACCATTGAATATAAAGTGTGCTTTAAAGTTAAAGGTTACATGAGAAAACGGTCCTAAGTTTTTAAAATGAAAATCATGCCACTAACACAACTGAAAATTCGGATTAATGGGTGGGAAGAGTGGCATAGACATTGAGAAGTGAGACAGTGAAAAATAGAAGCACACACGTAACCACTAATATACTACAGTATATTTTGCTTTGCTGCCTCTATGCTTAAGTGCACATTTAAGATACCTACCCCAAAATGCGCATCAAAAGCATTATTTTTAACATTTATAAGGAAACTGCTCCGATAGATGCATTCAACATATCTGCACATTGGCGATACCTGCCTTAAAAATTGTGCGACTAGTAGTGAAAGTATTACGTTTACCTGCACTGGCCTCACAATTACCTAATTTTACAAACTTTTATTTATTTTGCTAATCTCGCAGAACAACGAAAATGGCTATCAATTTATGTATTTATATAGATAATTAGATAACATTCGGTAAAAATTTCGCTTGCAGTAATTTCTACATGGTAAGTGCTCCGCCAATATTTGGTTTCATAGGGATTCGGATACCTTCCTCATTGAAGTAGTAAAGAAAATTCGCTTAAGTGCCTTTTTCGGTTACGTGCACAAGTTTTTCGTGCAAAGAAGGATGTGCAGCTAAGCAAAATATACTGTACATATGTACATATCGCCACACATAGATCTAAAGTGCGATCAACTCAAAAAAAAATAAAAATTGGGCATTAATCAATTACATCCTATTAATGCAAATACTTTTTTCTTCATAATTACATATATACATTAACTAAAAAACGGCTGTTATGCCTGTTTTTGTATTAATTTCGTTTAATCTGTACAATCCACAAGCAGTTAAATTTCCCTCTCTGAATTTTGAGTTAGCTCACTTTAGATCTAGGTGCGCGATATGTAAGCATATATTTGTACACTGACATAAGCATGTTTATATGGCCACATCCATGTACATACAAATGTATGTGTGTATGTAGTATTACAAATTTATTTGCATTTTCAACGGCAGCAAATTAAGTATGTACAATGGCAGCTGTTGACAGACGCTGCAAGAGACCACATGACAACGGAAGCGAGAACGACATATGTACATATGTATTCATATAAATAATAAAAGAAAGCAAATCTCTTCAGTTAAAAGTGTTGAACGAGAAAAGTTGACGCCCACGGCGGGTAAATGCATTATTTCGTACCGCAATCAAAACACTTTTAAATAGCCATAAACTTCACTGTTGCAACGAGAGAATTGCGGTAGAAGACATATCGCACACCGTCTTCAAAAGAGTCACAACTCAAAATAATGCGTTTGTCAGAAAATGCGAAAAACTATTTCTTAGCACATTATAATCATATGAGCAAAGCCGACTTTGCCTTAGGTTTTTTCTAACAAATTATAACAAAAATTTGCTCCAGCTTTTGCTGAAAGGAAAATAAAACCTAGTGTTATCAACTAATAAAATGTTATATTATATCATATGTAGCCCGCCAAGTACATGAGAACTCGTCTAGAGTCATTGTATAATTGTATTATTAAATGAAAACTATTGTTTATTTTAGTATATAAGATCATCAACATTGAAATAAATAAACAAAAAAAAAAAAAAAAAAAGGAAAATAAAAATAAAAGCTCTGTGTACACTTTTAGCGCATAATTTCAAAAATGCTCAATTTTTAGTTGCGACTCTTTTGAAGACGGCTTGCGATATGTATGTAGCTGTACTGCCGGCATTTTGTTTGTCAGTGCTGTCTCTAGTGATTAATTTTAAATCCAGAAAACTAGTGGCACAGTTTTCAAGGATAGATGATTTTTGTATAATGTCTGAGACAGGCACAGAAAATGCACCTTATATTTAGACATATTGGTGAGAGCCCTACATATTACATTCAATCCTTAATAAAAGCGTCAGCGTCGTCTAATAATCATAGTATTTTGGCGCCAGCACTTTTGCCAGGTATTTGGCCGAGCTTCCCCTCAACTTTGTGGTATTGTAAAACAAACGGAGGCACCTATAATTTTCTGACATGCGTTTTCATGGCAGAAAGACACTCGGAGGCTCACCACTTGGCTGCCAAGGTGCGACCGCTGTTAGAAAAATAAAACGTTTTCTTATTTAGATGTTGCCCCGACCGGGGCTCGAACCCACGCACTACGGAGTGGTACACACCTCGAATCACTCTTCCACAGGGGCCAGCGTTGTCCATCTCTCCAAAAGTTCTAATACTCCAACAATTTGTATGAATCAGACCAAAATAACGCCTTTTTTAAGTCGAAAACTTCGGGGTTAACGCTAGGCGGCAAACAACGCTCCACTCAACGTTTTTATTTAGATATGGCAGTTAGACATAGTCAGCTAATATAAGCTCTGTTCGTGTAGTTGATAGTTTGTGCGAATTATCATAATTTTTATCGAATTGCTTTCGTGCAGCCTTAAAAATTTACAAGGTAGGAAAAGTGATAGCGCAAAGTGAAAGTTGCAAATTCAGGCTAGAAAAATTTTCGACAGCAAAAATTTTCAAACAATATTTTTAGACATGGTTGCACATTAGTTTGTTAACAATAATTTAAAAAAAAAAACAAAACAAGCTCATTAACCCTTTGTTATCAATTTCTAAACTAGCCATCCAAAAAAATCCAAACTCAAATTTTCAAGACTACTTTGTCTAAAACAACTAGCAATAATAGGCATGTTTTTTTTACATGCATACGTATCTGCGCTTAAAATTTGTATGGAGCAGTAAGCGACAAACTTTATATGCGCTTATGAATAATTGTCGTTAAATCAAAATTACATGTTTTCAATTGGAAATTGTCGATGCCTGCTTTTTCAAACGTTAAGCGTAGATGTATTTGTGTTGTCTGGGCGTGGTCTACGGCCCATTGAAATTTGTGTCAAGAAAATGGTATTTTCAGCTAAAATTACATTTCTATTCTTAACTATGTAGTTGCAATAAAATGAAAAATAATGCATACAATTTGCATGGAGTAGTTGACGTAAGTTAGCAAATGAAAATCTATTGTATGTACATATGTACGCGTGTATAGTAAGTAAGTATAATTCTATTTTTAATGTTTTTTGGTTGTTTAAATACATTTTTTTATTTTTTTTTTTTGTTAAAAAATATTTTATTTTTAATTTTTATGCTAATTCTCTTTAAACAAATATCTCTTATAGCGCAATTCTGTATCGGTGACAAAAATTTTTTACTCACAAATTTAAAATTTTTCATATATTTTTCCTAATAAAAACTGCGACAAGAATTAGGCACTGATACAGAATATTTAGAACCGTTAACCTCAGTTACATTGTGTCTTTAAATAAAAAAAAACGACAAATTACACCGAAGATGGCACAACGCCGAAACCGGTTTGTCTCTAAACCAAATTTGAAAAGGGACGACGGAAAATCGTTCCACAATACATCATACTCCTACCCTGTCGGAAACACAAACAACCAAAAAGAAAAAAAATAAACCTTGAAGTTGTTTCAAAAACATTACTTCAAACAAAAAAAAAAAAAGATTTTTTTTTTTTGTGCTGATTCTCTTTCATCAAAAAATACCTTGCCTTCAGTGGCACCATTCAAACTAACACATATGTATATTTAAGAGGTTGTGCTATACAATTTTTAAAAAATTTCTATGTCTTGCAATAGGTAAATGAATATTACATTTTTGGGATACAAAATATTTCCGCGATGTATAGACTGCAGTCTTGCAAGGTCATTACATCTCATTTACCTACTTATTTATGCACAACGCCATAGCAGACCAACAACCTCCTCTACCATTTGGGCGATATATTGACCAAATTATTTATGAATTCTTGGCTTATTTTTATAACTAAAAACTTTTATAAAATAGATTCACTAGGCTAATAATAGCTATTAAATTTTATAATTTTGAGCATTCTTGGCTGCTAGTATGACGTTATAAGATGGTAAATAGCAAATATTGCAACCAACTCTAGTATGGATGAATTTTTTAATAAAAGGGTCTGCTAAAAATGCAAATATATAAAAAAAAAATTGTTTTGTTTTGATTTGTGAAAGTTTTTATTTTGAAAAGATAAAAAATCTTTTGAATATGAGATGCACTTTTTGGCATGTGACGTTCCAATAAAAAATTAAAAATCATCAAAAGTTGCCAAAAATTTGTACGATATATCGTACTTTTCGGCCTCATCGGATGTGTTCTTTGTACATGCTTTTACGCCATATAGTACATCGGGTATAGTGAGTGACTTATGGAGTGTGATTTTTGAACGACGAGAGAGGAATTTGCTTATCAATTACCTTCACAGTACAGAGTTGCACTTGTTGCCATTATTTTCGATTTTAGTGCTGGTTCGTGAATAAAATAAGTCGTCCACTTTTTAAAACGTGTAACTGTCAACAGTGACGAAGCTGGTGGTATTCTTCGACAATATTTTCCACAGCGTTACTGATTTCGCGGGATACCTAATTCGGACACCGTGGCATAATGGAAACACCTTTTGGTGCTACGAAAGCAGCTTTGAAATTGATAACAAGTAGGGGTCTGTCGAACCTATTCTAGCGGGCATTCTCCAATATTTGGCATATTGAGAAAAACTTGTCTATGGTGTTAGATCTAAAATCATACTGCTAAGGTGCAATCAGTTTGTTGAAGATGCCTTCGCACAATAAGTCGTCATCGACTGAGGGCTGGGGTTCACCTTCGCCGCTCCCTGCTCCTTTCAGTGCTGCTGGCATTCAATAGTAGATTATAAAAAGTGGAAACGTGTTTTCTCCATAATTTAAGTAAGTTCTGTACATCGGTCACTAGATCGCCGGGGTTGTTCTTAGAGGAGTTCGCCTTGGTCTTGAAACTTTCTACAAGTCGCCTAACTCACTGATAAAAATCTCAAGCGGTTTTCCTGACGATCAGCATTTCAAAATTTTCGCACTCCTGTACGTCGGCTTCTCTTTTTTATTACGGAAAATATGTCTCGCCTTCCTCTTCAGCTACCAATATTGATACCATACATTCCTCAACGCACTAGTTTTTCTTTCAGGCTAGATTAAATCCAACTACCTCTTCAGTCGCGGAACGCAATAAGCGGTAAATGTGGTTTCACTCCTCGCATATGTCGATTTGTTGAATAGTTTTTTGTGAGAGCATGCGTGAGCATAGGATGGTGAGTGAACTGTTGTGCTTTAGCACTTTGATCTTTCCTTGAATTATTGGTCGCACAATTTTTTCTGCACGGAAGCGTGTGTAGTCTTAGGCCAGAAGGATTGGTTATTCAAATTTCAATGCAAATATACATATTTTTCCCATCTCCCCTCGGTACATAAACAACTTTTAAACTCAAATTATTGCGTCAATGTAAGCTTAAAAAAACGCCAATACAAACTGTGAGCGAAATAAGTAAATGAAATACTAAATATGTACGCAAAAAACGTAATCTCAACCACACACATTAATGTGCAAAAACGGCCTGAAGAAGAAGCCGCATTGTCGGTATATGTGGCGTGTAAACGATTCGAAACAAAATCAAGTAAAATAAAATTTTCCTAAATATAGAAACATAAAGTTTGCGAATAAAGATGTAGACTGTAAACACAAAAAAAAAGAAAAACATCTGCAGACACTCGCGCCATGAACTTGCGCCAATGGCTCGATTAAATTAGAATTATGTACGTACATATGTTACAATTTAGTCACAGCAAAACACTGAGTAAAAGAAAATAATAAATAAATTGGTGTAGTTAAAAAAAAAATCGTTCATCACTCAATGCCCAGTATAGTATAGTATAG
>NW_023458558.1:44309513-44315470 GCF_013731165.1 Rhagoletis pomonella
AAAAAAAAAATCGTTCATCACTCAATGCCCAGTATAGTATAGTATAGGGCACTTCACCTTGTGCTGGTAAACGAATATTTTTCGTTTTTCTGTTTACAACATGTACATATGTATAGTATGTATATTTACCTGTGTAAATTTATATTAGCAATTATGTGTGCAAACATGTATGTATGTACATATGTACCATGTTACCGTTTAGTTATGCAGTATGTACTTAAGCATGTGTGTACATATGTATGTACATATATATATATGTACCTCAGGTGGTTCCGATTTTCAAATTGGGTGGCGCAGCGTCATTTCGCAATTTTGCACGTCAAACGTGATTTATTGCTAAAACGCTGAACTCAACTGCAAAGCAATTTATTCATCCATACCCTCTTTGGTGTTTTGCTTTTGCTTTAGTTTTTAGTGCTTAATTTTACTCTTTGGTTTTTTTTTACTACTTTTTTGCTTGTACCCTGAAATTTTAATGAGCGAAACAACAACAGCTGTTAAATGTGTATAGCATAGCAACAATTTGTGTTGTTGACAGCTCGATAGTCGAGTGCAGCATTCGAACTCTAGAGCTATGTACCTATGCATGTAAATAAATTTTGTTTTTCTGTGAAAGTGGAAGCCGTACCTATATATTGTGGTCATAATGCATTTTGTTAAAGTGTTGCAATCCATAAATTTTAAAGCAAATTAAGTTAAAGTGTTGGTAAATGCTATGAAAATATTATGAAAATATTTTATAGAGATGCAGGTGAATCCATTTGGTGGTCAGCATGGTCTCGAAATTTTTTAGCAGTTTAATAATAATAGATTGGCGCTTACACATATATTAGTGTTTGGCCGAGCTTCTCCTCCGATTTGTGGCGTGCGCCTTGATGTTGTCACACAAAGCGGAGGGACCTACAGTTTTACGCCGACTCCGAACGGCGATTGTATTTTAATGAGAAGCTGTTTTTCATGGCAGAAATACACTCGGAGGTTTGCCATTGCCTGCCGAGGCACGACCGCTGTTAAGAAAAACCTTTTTTCTATATTTTTTTCGATGTTGCTTTGACCAGGGTTTGAACCCAGGTGCTGCGGAGTGGAAGCGCGCACTGCTTACCACTACACCACAGCGGCCGAAGCGTTATTCTAAGTGTTTCAAAAATACCGTTTAGGGCAGCCCATTGCACGCGCTCTAGCTACTAAGCTAGTTAAGCTTTCTCTAGTGTATTCAGCAAGACAAGTCCTCGCAATAGTTTTAACAAAGGTGTCGCAGAGCCAATAAACTACTTGATGCGAAAGATCCCATCTACTATCACCAATATCTCTCGTGCAATTTTATAAGGCAACCGATGCCTTTTCCACCGTTTCTCATTGGTTTACTTACCCAGACCAGCTCTAAAGAAGCCTTGCGGGTTTAGTTTCAACACTCAGCTTATTTAAATAAATATATTACAGTTGCCTCTGCCACAAAATATTTGTGAGTGAAGGCTTTCTCTGAAGGGCCGCTTCCGTTTCCATTTCTTATGTGTATGCCAATCAGTCTCTGTGAAATTTTTAGCAAAACAATGACGGTCTGAAAGGTCTAAAGCCTGACCATTCTTCTAGTTGTACGGTGACCATCCGTTCTGTTTTTTGCAGGACCGTACTGTTTTTCAAAGGTCGGTCCTGCGTAGTTTTTCAAATCTGAAAAACCTGAAAATGTACTGATTTTTTCCAAGTGTCCTGCATTTGTCCCGCATTTTATTCGTTATTTTAAAATTATTTAAAATTATGGATGAATTTAAAAAAAAAGTGTTTTTTGGTACTTTTCGTAGCTTTTCTTCAATATCTCATGAAAAAATCTGCAAATTAACGTAAGCGACTTACAGCTCGAAGGGTATTGATGTGCCTCTTACCAAAATATATAACTTGTGGCGACTTCAATGAAAATTATTAGTGCTACAGGCGAAAAAAGTGAGATTTTCAATCAAATACGCAGTTTCATTTGATTATGTTTTTTCATTATTTAAAAAATTCGATAAAGAAGACATATCATTACAGTAAACTTTGAGCCAAAGATAATGAAAATCGGATTAGAAATTTAGATGCTATGGAGCGCAATCTGCACAAATTATATATTTTTGTAAAGCGCATTTTGTAACTCGTCATTTACGTCGATTCATTACGTCGATTTTTGACAAATAACTGCGAAAAGTACCAAAAAAAAACAAAAAAAGAAGGGTATTGTTTTCGTTTTGAACGACTCAAAATTTGCATATAAAATAATCTTTTAAAGATTTTCACTTTTCGTGTAAGCTATTGTAATTATAATATGTTTTACTATACTTTTATAAACATTCATGTAAAAAAAGATTATTGTCAATGAAGAAAACGTGATTAATTTTTAAAGTTTAAAATGTATTAAGAATTTAGAATCATAAATACTCTTTTGATATTTTTATACTATTTACGTAAATATATGCAGGCATATTTTTGAAAAATTGTCCTTCATTTTGAATCCATATTTATGGTCACCGTAAATATAGGGGTTGTACAAAGAAATACTGCTTTAACTTTCCCAAGGAGGTAAGTATGTGTGGAGTCAAGGTTTCTAGCATGGCAAATAAAAACTTTGAATTTTTTTAACCAATGTGCGTTGCGTAGCTTTTTGAACTTTATCATTTATTTCTATGTATTTATGTACACATGTATTTGCTTACACCCATAATATTAGTATATAATAATGGTTGCAAGCCACTGTGCGCCACATCATTTTAACCTCTGTATTAATTATATTACAGCGTTAATCGCAATGTCAAGCCACAACAACTTAAGCTCCAGGGATTATATCAGACTCATGACATTTACGGCTGGTATTTAAATTTATGTATACTATTGTATTAGTTTGTAACGGCAGATATTCTTGACTTGATTTAAAATGTCCCAGAAAAGTATTTAAGCCAAATTGCAAATAATTCATATTCGTATCCTTCGCGCTAGCTAATTTCTGGTATTTTCTGGTTTGCTTAATACTTCAGTACGAGAAGAGCAGATTTTTATTTTAGGTAAACTTATCTATTTATTTATATACATTTTTTTCATTCATGCAAACATTTGTGGTTGTTGTTGTTGGTATGATCATGCATTTCAATTTAATTAACTTTAATTGCAAGGTCTACAATTGTCATCACATAATACATTTACATATACATATATATACAATAGGGTGGTCCTTAAATGTAGGAAGCAAATTTTTGCATCAGATTTCCTAAGCCTCAAACCCTACGCAACAAAAAACTTTGGGCACGTATTAATTGATGACTCAATTCCTCAATTACTAGTATTTAGTAGTATTTACTGATTATCTGATGAGGCGGCTCTTGGAGTTTTCGAGAGAAAGATTCTGCGAAAGATTTACGGACCTTTACGCGTTGGTGATGGCGAATATCGCAGACGATTTAACGATGAGCTGTATGAGCTTTGCAACGATATAGACATAGTGCAGCGAATTAAAATTCAGCGGCTCCGCTGGCTTGGCCATGTCGTTCGGATGGACAGAAACGCTCCTGCTCTGAAAATATTCAACGCGGGCCGCGATGCTGGTAACAGAGGAAGAGGAAGGCCTCCTCTGCGTTGGAAAGACCAGGTGGAGAAGGACTTGGCTTCACTTGGCATTTTCAATTGGCGTCAGTTAGCACAGAAGAGATATGACTGGCGTGCTGTTTTGGTCTCGGCCAAAATCGCTTAGGCGGTTACAGCGCCAATTAAGAAGAAGAAGAGTAGTATTTACTACCTAATCGATACAATTTCATTTTTTTCGTTTAATTTTGAGTTCAAAGAAAGAACACTCACACCCGAGAAAAGAGGTTAGAAGAGCCAAAAATACAGACAGTAACCAACAAAATCTACATAAGACATACGCATCATTCATTCATCAATAAACATTGTGCGGAAAGCATGGCTTCCCCTCCCTTATTGATATAATTGGCGTAGTTCTCAGAAATATTGAACTTCGTATCTCCGCAGGCATTGAAAAAACACGATGGTTTGAGGTTTATACGTAGCTTTCAAAATTGCAGGTTTTTACGGATACGTGCCAGTATTTCAATGATTTGAACGTAAAACTTGAAAACTCTAATAAAACTATTATAAGATCTCATTCGCGTTTTTTAGGCTAAACTGAAAGTTATTGGTAAAAATAAATTAAGCTGACTCTGAATTTAGTAGCAGCTTTTTTGGCAGATATTGCATTGATAATTATGTCAAAAAGCTGTAACTAACTTTAGAATCAGATTTGGATTTAGATAAAAAACTAGACGGAGAAGAGTCATTGAGAAGTTTTCTTTGGTAATAAGCCCTCATCGGTGAAATTTCATCGGCGTTATCTGAATTCAAGGAGTTATCGGAAACACCCAAATTTATTATTTATCCTGATGTGACTTCACTTGATAAACTGAACTTGTATTAATTCGATTGGCTCGAAATCGAAGATTTTGAAATGCAACTGATTGAGTTCCAGTGTAATTCGACATGGACTAAAACTTAGTAGAGACAAGTAAATAGTCAGAATAAATCGAAAAGGTCAAAATATGGAAACTTGGAATTTAATTCCAGACATATTAGGTGTCTGCACAAGCTGGCGTTGGCTGTCTCCAAGAATGGTGATAAGTCATGATTTCTTTTTGACACGCCATGTCTACATTAAATTTTTAATACTTTATAAATAATAGCACGTGTACGTATAAAGGATCCCCGGCCCTGCCCTAAGTCGATGATAATATAGTCGAAGATATCAGATATAATTTTTGATATAAATTTTATAGAAAAGTAATTTTTTTTAATTTTTATATTTTTATTTAGCTTTGTACCACGATTGTTTATTAGGAAAAATTTAAAATGCATCAAAGTCTAAGCCGTAGCAGTTATAGCAGCTATTTCAGACTTCTGCTGAAGTCTAGAAAAAAGAAGTCTGATGAGGAGATGTGGTGATCTCCGAAATAGCTGCTATAACTTCTACCGCTTCGACTTTGTTGCTTTTTTTCAATTTTTCCTAATAAACAATCGTGGTACAAAGCTCAATAAAAATATTTAAAAAAATAATTAAATATTAATAAACCACAATAACATTGACAAAAGAAAAATACTTTTATTTAGAGAAAAAAAGTTTTTAGAAAATAAAATATTTTTAAAGGAAGAAGTAACTTTTTTAGAAAAAAAGGAAAAATATATAATTTGTAGGAAAGAATTTATTTATACAAAAAATTAAATTTTTAGAAAAAAATAATTTTTTTGGAAAAAAAATTTTCAGAAAAAAATATATATATTTATTATACCTAAGGATAAAAACAATTCTCAGAGAAAAATTTTGTAAAAAAACTGAGAGATTTAATTTAAAAAAAAGAAAATTCTATAATTTGTTACGAAGAAGGTTTTTTTTATCGCCAATGGAGACATACTATTAGAAAATTTTTAAAAATAAGTAAGAGGAAAAAATTCCCAAACACACTTTACCTTTTTACCATATCCTTTTAGTAACGTAACGTAAAGTAACGTAGTAGAGTAAAAAAGTTAATGAACTTTAGGTAAAATAATATCAGTAATATTTTAGTGTGAAATATCCAAAACAACTTTAGGAAATGGTGCGCATTTAAAATTATCTAGTTTTAAAAATAAATTCTTTGATTTGTTTATGTTTAAATACTTTTAGATCACGCTGTCAATAAAATTTAATGATGCTTGCAAAAGCACTTCAAAATCCATACACACATTTGTATGTGCACTTATAAATACATAAATATGTATGCACTATATTGATATTTGCACAATAGTGCACAATTTGAGTGTCATTAAAATAAACATCAAAAATTAAAAAAAAAAATCGCAGCAGCAACGTTAAAACTGGCTATTAGTCGCCAGCCATTCTCCTTATTTTTTTTTGTATTATACTTTATACTAACGGGTGATTTTTTTGAGGTTAGGATTTTCATGCATTA
>NW_023458558.1:44315570-44327219 GCF_013731165.1 Rhagoletis pomonella
TTTTAAAAAAAAAGTTATCAAGCTCTTAAAAAATCACCCGTTACAAGCACATACATACATGCATACATATGTAGGTATGTATGCATGTATTTTTAATTTTCATATTTTCATGCTTTCGTACATATTTCCTGCTAGCCGTGCTTCTTTTGTTGGGTTCAGTTGGTTACTCTTCTTTTTTCTAGTAAATCACTTGCGCGCATTTTCGTAAATATTTTTGTTGCTTCCATCGCTTTGCGATATGCTGTGGGTATTTACATATTTTCGCATTAAAAAATATATAAAAATAAAAAATTAGAAAAATATTTATTTTTTAATTAATTTTAAAAATTACAATAAAAACCCTAAATAAAACAAAAAAATAAAAAAATAAATAAATAAATTTAAAAAAAATTAAAATTCAAAAATTTTCTTGCCCTGTTTCTTCAAAAAAGTATTTAAGTGTATTTTATTTTTTAAGATTCCCACACGATTTTCAACCCGGTAAGATTAAGAAGGTAGCCCCCTGTCGATAAGCGGCGGAGGTTTTTCCATCTACACCGATGGCTCAGAGAAGAAAAAAGTAGTCGGTTCGGTTCTGTACTCCAAGTGTCTTCAAATAAGGCAATCATACCGCCTGCATGATAACTGCAATGTCCTTCAGGCGGCGATATTTGTCATAGAGAAGGCGGCTCGGAAATGCAAATTAGCGAAGCGGACAACTCCCTACTGTCACCGATTTCTCTTCTGCTAAGGGGGATTGAAGAATACACCACAGCAGTAACCTTTGGATCAATCGGGACGACTGTGAGGTCCAAGATCTTTGTGGCCGAGACGAAATAAGAGTCGTACGGAGGATCAATTGAGACTTACAAATCTGCAGTAAGGGCTCTTAACGGTCTCATTACAGGGTACTCTGCTATAGCCCCGATGCTCCATCAATGGCGTATACCAACAAGCTACCTCTGCATATGTTGTCGGGATGAGGATGAAGATGAATCGTTTCACCACTTCCTATGTCAATGCCCAGCTCTCCAGACAAAGCGTCTCAAGCATTTGGAAGCACGTTTGTTCAATAGCTTGGGGGAGATAGCGGTGGAGAAATTATCGAACATCTACGGCTTCTTCCGGGATATTAAATGGTTAGGCAGACTTTATATTGACATTATGGATTAACCTCCTCCTTCTGGAAGGATCTGCCACCGAGTGGAAGTACGAGCCATTCGTTTTTCATTCATTTTTCCTCAACGATATTTTAAATTATATATGCTTTAACAAGGATTTTTAATTTGATTTATCCTTTTACATTTTTTAAATTTTAATCGTCATTTAAGAATTTTGTATCTTTTTTATTTAAGGACATTATTATCATTTTTAAGGATATTTTTTATTATTTATACTTTTATAAGCATGTTTTAAATTATTTATACTTTTGTAAGGACTTTTTAAGCTTTAATCCTCTTTTAATGATATTTTGTGCTAATTTTAACGAAATAATTGTCTTTTTTTTAGGATATTTTAAATTATTTATCCTTTTATAATGATTTAAAAAAAAAAATCCCCCTTTTATAAAGACTTAAAATTATTTAAGCGCATTATTGATTTATTATCCTTTTATATGGACTTTTTGAATCCCTTTGCTGCTTCCTCACACTACCAGGATGACAGTAATCAGCATGCCATGTAAAAAGTGAACCATAAGAAAGTATGAAACAATAGGTGACTAAAAAAGTAAGTGACACGTGAAACCACATCCGTATAAAGAATGTTTCTTCCATGAAACGGGCGCCCCTCAGTTTTTTTCCTTTTAATATTTGTAATCTCTATACCAACTTTCACTCTTACTCTCGCACTCACTCATAAAATGTTCTCACATACATATGTGTATTAAAGCAGCTGTTCTTGGCAAAACCACCTTATATGAATTCGCCTTGGTTTATTTTCGTATCCTGTTCAAAACTGAAAGCACTGAGAGAAACCAATTTTATTTTCTATATATTTTGATATTTCGTATAACTTGTGTATAAGTAAGCTAAATTCGACATTTCAAGTAGATGGCAACCCTCTTTAAAATATTTTCATACCACTACATTCTGAAACCCCTTTAGTTTGGTACCTATGTATATGGCGATACATATTTCTCTTATCTAATATGATGTTTAGACAGGTGGCAACCCTCCTATAGTTTAGCTAAGAAACAAAGCTTTCCAAAACTTCCAGGTTTGTAATAATTGATTTATTACTTAAACTAATTTGAATATAATTTTTTTAACGGTGGCAATTCTTTTCAAAAGAAGTGAAACTTTATTGCTCATCTACAGTCCAATTCTTTTATTTACGCCAGTTTGGAAAATCTAACGAACAATGCCGATTTCATGGCATTGATTATTAAAAATTTGAATTTAATTTTTTAACAGATGGCAAGTTTTTTCGAAAAACTAAATCCAGTTTACACGTCTACATAGATGCAAAGCGCTTTCATTTGACATCTCATTTTAGAAAATCGGGCGAACGGTATAGATCTCTTATCCCGAATAAAAAATCCCTTCGCGTATTATATATACAGTGATTAGACGTTTAATGTACTAATATAAAATAAAATTCAAGAGAAACTTATTTTTCTTTTACTCAAGGTCAAGGCTTTCAAAATCATTTACGTTCATTTGATAAAATGTCACAGATAAAAACACACAAAACAAAGATACTATATAACAGCAGTCTATGATAACAGCTGTTTATATGTATACGTATACATATTTTCATTCAGCTTAGCAGCAGTTTGGTCTGGAGAAAAACCATCGAAAACCATTTTAACCGTTATTTTACCTTGAGAAATTGTTTCACTTTAAGAGACTAAGGATGCTTAACACGTGTTGTGAATCCCCTAAATATGTATCTAACCCTCCAACTTCCTTCCAGACAAATTTGGGACGAAAATATTTAATAAGGACCGTCTGCAAAGTCATCAAAAATTAATGTACTTAGACGCAATGTTTTGATGCATTTAACATTTTCAAGCGCACCCAGAATATACAAAGATACAACAATATATATGTATATTAGACTGCACACAAGAATATTTAAAAAAAAATTTTAACGGAATCTATGTACATAAATAATGAAATTTTGGATGATGTTTTTTAACTTTTGTCAAAGATTGGTATAAGAAAAACTTGAATAACTGAACCCAAACTCTTACGAGTTATCATTGGAAGGGTATTTTCTCACCCCTTTCATTTCTTTGCTAGTAAGCTCATTCAAAGGATGAAAGAGAAAGGTAGGATGAACGAACGAAGGTTGAATTAAGATGTGTTGGTATCTGAAAAAAAATCTGGGACACGAATGACTTTTTTTGCACACAAATAAAAATGTTGGGAAAATACCTTCCTACCGAAATTCCATAAGTCAAAATCAGAATACATAGTTTTGGCCCAGTTATTTAAGTTTTTCGAAATCAATCTATGAAGAAAAAAAAAAGATCATCAAAAATCTCATTATTACGATTTCGTTGAAAAGATTTTTAAATATTTGTATGCAGATTTTTTAAGCTTAATCTGTTTTGTCATCTGAGGGGACTTTTTCAAAAAGTTCTTTAAGAAACTATTTTTATGCACAAAAAACTCCATTTTTGAAGGCACTTTCAAATCGGTCCAGCTCAAGTAAATTTTAATATTTTTCCGAAATATTTTGGTGGACGTCTTAAAATGTAACTAATTTTGTAATCCCGGCGGAAGATTCGCCACTTTTTTTGGTGATGCAGTCTAATGTATATACATACGTGTATGTACCCGTATATATGCTTACATATGTACTACATACGAGCACATGTACATATTTTTTTATTTATAAATACTTTAAAATTTACTTTCCACAAGAGCACTAAAGTGACAGTTTTCAAACAGCTTATGTGCTCATGCTTTCCTGCGTGTGTGTATGTGTGTTTTTTTTTTCAAGTACAAGTGGTACACAAATCAAACATCTTGATGTTGACATTATAAAACTTTAACAAAATGTTTACATGACATGAAATCGATTTTTTGGTAGAACAGAAACTTATGTTTGCTTTTCTCTGTATGTATGTATGTTTGTATGTAAATATTTTGGTTGCTGACCTTAATATAGCCAATATGGTGACCATCAAAAGTGTGGATTTGTGAACTTTTATGTATGTTTTCGTGTATGTATGGATAGTACTCAGTTGTGCATTCTGCGATTCAAGTGCAAATAGAACTTTTTAGGTTTATTTTCTTGTTTTTTAGTCATACACTAAGTGACCTGTTGTGGTTATTTGTAGTTCTCTTAAGAAATTAAAGTACTTCATTGGCGTATTTATACGCATAGCTGCTGGTTTTTGTGTAATTGTGTAAACTTATATACATAAGTAAATTAAAAACTGTGACGTTTTACCACTCATTGCTTTCTAACCTTGAAAGTAGGGGCGAGATGCACAAGAACTTTCCATTTCAATTGGTTGGGTGCGCCCCTGCAGGAGAGGTAGGATGATACTGTGTGAAAAACCCCAGCCCTTCATAAACCAACAGATTGCACCTTATCAGTGGGGCTTCAGAGATGGCAAGCCTTGGAGACGACACTAGATAAACAAATCGGCAAACACCACCTTCTCGCCGGTTTCAAAGCCGCTGCCTAGAGTGACGTTGAGCATAATATTCAGCTCCGTTCAAATTGAGAGGGACCTCTTCACACCGTTACGTTGTGGGGTACTGCAAGAGCTCAATATTTCTGGCGTCTGCGGATTGTAAGCATTGAGATCATCTGTCTGAAACTTCGGAACGCCAGCGCAGCACTTTCCAATTTAGCAAATAAAGCGAAAGAGGTTAACGAGGACAGGATGAAATATCTCCTGGCACCACATATGAAGTTTTCGATTATTGAGACACACTTTTGTTTGTCTATCTAGAATCCAGCATAAACACCACCAATAATGTCAGTTTAGAAATAAAGCGAAGCAAAACTCTTGCCAATAGCTGCTACTTTGGGCTCGGAAGGCAATTGAGGAGCGAAGCCCTCTTTCGACGAACAAAAACTACGTTCTCCAATCTCTAATCATGTCCTTCGCTTTATATAGTTCAGAAGCACGAATGATGTCGTACCAAGATGTGATAAGATGAGGCTTTTGAGGGTTTTCGAGAGAACTATTATACGCAAGATCTGTGGCCCTGTTCGCGTTGGCGACAAGATAACATGACGAACTGTGCATAACAATACAACGATGGTGTTTTTTTTCTGCTTTGGCCCTATGCGTATGTTAAACGAATTTACTTTTCAAATGGCTCAATAAGGGATGAAGTTAAGTTGTATGTTTGGGGAGGGTTCTGCCACTTAGTGGTTTCAACTTAAACTAATGTAAACCAATGTAAAAGTTCTTATCAGGCGCCACGAAGCAAGCGGAGATTAGCTAGTTTTCTGAAAATAATAGAACTGTAAGACTTAATTTAAGACTTATTGCCTGAATTTTATTATTAAATAGGTTATACAAGTATCTGGAGGGTTTATTAGCTGGGAGAGGTGGATCAACAACGAGTTGCTCAGAGCAGACTCACACTTCTACACCAAAATCTATCTTGGATGCGCCAGCGTTCACGAAGATAACCTCTTCACCGGTCCCTTGGTTCTTTTTCATTCTCTTGTGCATAGGAATCACGCTTTCATGTTACAGTCAATTACAAAACTGGCCACCATATTTTATATCATCGTTCTCAATTTCATTTCAACAATGATCAGTGGTAGTCCCTACTTTTTCTGACTCTGACTCCCTACTTTTGTCTGAGCACCGATTTCATAGACACTTCTTTCAGGCGCATCTGCCGACCACGATCTTCGTGCATCCCTTTGTACGGAATTTACTCATTTTTGTATGCTTGTTGGTTTACTAAAATAATGTTGTTTTTTTAGAGCAGACCGCCAAGCCAAGGCATCCTGTGTCAAGATTGATCTAACGATAGCGAGTTACTTTCACATCACAAGTTTATATTTAGTACCGAGTGTTTGCTAAAGATTATCTTGCAAGTCTATATGCTACATAGGCTTTCTTTCTTAGAGGTATGTATTTGTATGACTTTACTCATTTTCTTAATTAAAAAGTGTTATCAATCATTTATTAATTCAATATTTCCAAGGCCAAAAGGCATCTACGAATATACGAATATGTGCATTGCCAACGAACACTGATTTTGTAGCCGGTAGAAAATATTTCCTTCCCATTGCCTTAATGACTCATTTCCTGTGTTAAGTGTAAAGTAATAATATATCCAACACTTCCTGTAATTTATTTTAGTTGAAATAGCATAGCTTTTGTATGAAGTCACACACATTTAATTATCATCTTTAAAATCCTTGCTACGGCTTCAACCCATTTAATCTAATCACCTTTCGTAACGGTAAATGTCAAATAATATTATTTGTCAACACCTTGTCAACACAAAAGGCTTGAATTTGACAGCCTTAACTCTGCAGGTACATAAAAGCTGAATTGATAATCTCTCATCAGTTGGTTTGTAAATAATAAATGAAGCAGCAATAAATTATATAAAATTTAGGTAATGTTATTTATTTTTGCGTACAAGTTATAAATTCCTATAAATATGCATGCATATGTTTGTAACATTATATGTACGCCAACATAAATCTTAAACCACACGGATAAATATACACATATACATACAGTGTGTATGTATGTATGAATGCATATATCAAGCGTGTTCCACGTGCTCTATTTTACAAGTTGATTTCTCGTACGTGTACAAGCATACACCACTGCGTATGCGTAACTAAATTGCTTCTCCTTGATTCGTAATACCTTTCCGCTGCTAACTGTGCCTAAGCCACACTTTTTTTTTTGCTGGAACTCAGCTCGATGTTATCTTCATAATAATTCCGCTGTCAATTTTCCTATGTCATCGTAGGGAAGGCAGAAATAACAGCACATTTGATCCCGTCGTCACTACCACAACGACGCTGTAATTTTCTTTAAGCGTGCAGCGAATTTCTTTCCAACCAAAAGAAATTCTATATAATTTTTGCGGATTTTCGATGGCATTCTTTTTCCTTCCTTTCGTTCAAATTTACCGTTTTGTGTGCGTGACAAAATCAGTAAAAGTAATAAAGTACAAAGAAATTTGATAATAATCCAGCCAGCAGGTGGCAAGCCAACACCTACGGCATCGTCTAGTAGGATTTTGTTGTAGACGGATTTATGTTGGAAGTGCAGTTGTCACATCTCTGCTGATAATAAAATTGTTGCTATTTATGTACATGGCAAACTTTACACAAGTATATGTGCATACATATGTATGTGTTTGTGTGCAAACAGCCACATGAAAATATATGTTAGTATGATGGTGGTAAATTTATATTCAGTGGCAGTTTGTTAAACCGATAATTGTTTTAAAAAATGCTATAACTAATAATAAAACGAATTTAAGGCATAACTTAATATGCAACTTGTAATATTCAAATCTAACAAAGTTATTGAATGTTGCGGCAGTCAAAATTCAATTTTCTAATTTAGAAAACTTTTGTGTTTATAAAATTAAAACTTCTCTTATTCGCTTAAGGTACGAAATGCATTTCCATTGTATTTTAAATAGCACACACCAGGTTAATTTTGTACTAAAAATATAGACAAAAGTTAAGTAACAGTCCAAGGCGTTGTACTCTTCATTGATTAATATAAGGAGCGATCATGGAAAGTAATTGGAAATTTTAAAATTAACCGCCAAAATTACAAATGGAAAGAAGTAAATAAAAAGACAATCAAATTTATTTTATGGGCATCAAACGTTTCTGAACTCGAGACACACTATATAGTTCGTTAATTGAATTTTGGAGTTATCCAAAAGAAGAATCATGAGAACCGTGGTTTCTTGGAGACTATTGATTAAAAAACGATAAGCCTTTCTCCGGACCCATTAAGTTTAAGCACATTCTCAGACCAAAGATTAAGGTGTGAGCAACCTGATGAGGTTAGTGGCAATGGAGACTCCATGCTGAAGCTCTAAAGCAATTGAACAAGAACAAGAGGTTGATGAAGAAATCACGAAATATTTAGCTACAACTTGATTGTTTCAATTTCGGGAATTCCCCAATTTCGTATGCACGAAGTGAAGTAAAGCATCGCTCTCGCTAGATCATCTGCTTTCCTTGTTCAAGTACATACCGTGAAGTCATATAAGCAATGCGATAAAAAAATATCCGAAATACAAACCAGAGTATACAAATTTTTGGAAGTTTTAAACTACTTTAAAATTAACTGCATTGAATAAATATTTTCGCAGTTTAGATAAAAAAATATGGACTGTCTCGATCTCGCAAACGACTTTTTCAGATTAGTACACTGCACTGGTACACAGACAGCATGAGAACTCTCTAGGGCATAGGGGCAGGAATTTAGATATTGACCCAGAGTTAGCACAACTTGACCAATGGGAAGGAACCTGGGCATATTTCAGGGCGAAGTCTACGCCACGAATATACATATGCGAGGACACAAATCTGAGTAGGTAATGTTACAACAAGAGAATTGTCACCCTCTGTGAAACACTTTCGTCTTTCAAAGGAACATCATCGCTAGCCGTAGAGTGCGGCAAGAAAATTAACTCCTTTGCAAACTACAATACCATCAATCTATTATGGATTGGACGTTACAAGGGATAATCGAACAGGCTAGACAGGCAAGTGGCGGTGCAAGATAAGAAAACAAGAGAGGCTCAAGAAAGATAACAGAGCAACGAGAGGCAGCACTGGCGGTGCCCAACAGGGCTCAGCCAGGAAAAACACTTACTTGGGGCGTAAATTTAGAAACTTTTCAACTTTTAAAAAATGATTTCTTACAAGACGCAGCATACTGCATGGTTATTTACACAAATTCGGAATTTTGTAAATGATCTCTGCCAGTTCTGCGACTCGGTCATGCAGACACCTAAAACTTCTAGTCGAATGTGATGCTATTTGCAGGATACGAGATATGAACATAGGCGCAATGAAGCACATTCACTCCCGGCCTCTTATAGCCCATCTAAACTTCTTGAGCACCTTGGATCTAACTGAAGTGTTGTGAAGAGAAGAGAGCACAATGAACACATCAAACATCTCGAGAAGAAGAAGAGATAGAGAAGGAAATTTAATGATATTTTAAAGCTTTTGAGATTGAGAATTCAGGCAAAATAGCCTAATGGGTAAATTAATTGCGTTGACCTTAAAAGTGACCTTCAAATATAAAAGGCTTTAAATTTTTTTCTTTTTTGTCCTGAAGCCTGTATATAGTGAACATTTTAAAAGATTTAAACACATAGTTTGCTGTTCTTGAGTGTCAAGGAATCCACTTCCATGTTTGTGAGAACCAAAAAATCTGTTTTAAATATATTTTTTAAATTCATTACAAGTTGTTTTTAGGTCAAAAAAAGGCAAAAAATCAAAAATTTTACTTTTAAAGTACATTTTAAATATCTAGTTCAACGAAAAACGAATTACCATTACCTCCAAATGGACTTTCAATAGCAAAATTTATAATTTTTATTTATTTTCTTCTATCCAACGAAACAATTCTTCCTTAATTTTCCAACTCCAAAAAAAAGAAATAGGATCTACTCCTGAAGTAAAAGTAAAGTTTATATGTATACTCGTCGAATACCATACAACCTTTCAGGCATAAAGATATTCATTGGCCCTTAAAGATGGCATAAAATAACACTAACACAAAGACACTGACAACAAGGTCAAATGCACTAACTAATACTCAAGTGGCCATAAGCCACTGAAATGTTACACCTGAGCATAGACAAAAAAAAAAACAACATAAAAACTATAATACAAAGCGCTTAAAAAGTATAAATACACAAATACATGCATAGGTACGTACGGGTTTAAGCTTTGTTGGCGTCTATATTTCGTTTACTAAACCAGCAAACTGATTCTTGGTCACTTCACAATGGCCATTTTGCAGCTGCTACTTCACCAGCTAACTGCCAGCTGACAGAGAATACAACATTTGAACTGTGAACCTGCAGAACCATCCCTGCAGTAAAATTTAGAGACAGTCTGACAAAGCGCAAGTGCCGAACTATAAAAATAAGAACTATATCTGAACTAGTGCAAAACGGATGCAGACTGGGACAGTTGAAACTTGCGGTGTAAATGTGAAAATGCTCGCTACTATTACATTACGAAAGTAGCTCAGCGAGAAGACCTCCGACTCATCGTTAGTCATGAGTTCAAATTTAAATCGTTGCGTGCAGTTTAAAATATATATTTTCTTTTAATAAAATATGTAACAAAAATGGAATCTGTAAGAGAAAAGAAAAAAATAAAAAAAATATCCAAAAACCGAATATTTAAAACGGTTTCTTAGAAATACAACTGTCCAAAATGGAACCGGTTAAAAACTAGTTGCAAAGTAATGCACTGGGCGACAATTTCCACCACCAATGAAGATGCCGTGTAAAACTGGACAGTTGAAAGCATTGATTGGGTATTGAGCTAGAACTAGTACTTCGGCAAAAGGTCTAGTTCTATGCTAGTTCTGAGCTAGTCAGATTTTCTTCAGGGATTTTAAAGCTTTTATACAAGTAAGTTTACATATATTGTCACGACTGGACTGTTTTATGCTTCCGCTGGGTGGTAAGCTGAAGAAGATACTTGTATAGAACACACCAAGCAACAACGTTAACCACGTTTAAGCGACGTGTCATAATCAGTGTTGCCATTTTAGTCCTTTGCAGCTAGTTTTAGCTTTTTTTATTTGAGTTTAGCCGGAAAAATTCCTGTTTAGCTTCAGCTTTTTTCTTAGCTTTGTCGAATTTCTCAAATTTCCGTTAAATGTCTTGACTTTGGCAAAGGAATTTTCCACAGCCAGACTCTTTTAGGTATCAGGCTATATTGATATTGCAGGGAACCACGTTGCGGATAAGCTGTTACAGAACATTGAGGTGGTATCATCTCAAGACTTTCTCTTAAGCTGCTTTTATTTTACAAAAATATATCATTTTATCTTAAACATTGACTGCTATGAAGTTATAATAACGACCAAAATCATTTGATTTTTTTACCACAACTCAAATTTGATTTAGATTTTTCAGCATTATTTTCTTTTTTGCCCGTTTAGTTTTTTTTCTGAAAAACTTCTGGCAACACTGGTCATAGTGCAAATTTGTGCCACTTTGGGTGCCAGCGCCAACACAAGTTTCCTCCATTGCTCAACATTTTATGTTTATGAGCCGCAACAAGCAGCAGCATTCGCACTTAGAAGCATGCATACTTGCAGGAGCACAAATGTTCCAGGCAATAATGAAATATGTAGCAGTGAACGAGACGCAAAAAGGGAAAAAATAGTAAACAAAAGGTCATGGGAGCACATGGTATGTGAGAGCATCTAATAAGTAAATGTAAAATAGGAAGAAAAGGAAGAAAGAATGTCATAATGGTATACGAAGCGTTGCTTATGGACACACACAAATGCGTAAAAGATGCGGAAAACCATAACAAAATAAAAACAAAAAACACAAATCAAAAAAGGGCTGAACAATATAACAAACGAAAGGAAAGGAAGAGAAAAGAAGATAGATGAAAATAAGAAATAATTTTGCAAATATTAAAGGAGCCGGTTTGAGATATCAGAGACACTGAAAATAATGAGCTGCAAAGAAAAAGTAAAACAAA
>NW_023458558.1:44327319-44350994 GCF_013731165.1 Rhagoletis pomonella
AGATGAACGCATGCCCGACGACTGGAATTTAAGTGTGCTCTGCCCAAACTGTGCCTTAGACGGTCGCAAGCCCGGTTTGAGAAAACAGGAGGGAAGACAGGGGGCTTTGGTATTTCCAGGGTACGAGCTTGACAACCCCGTCTACCCCAGTTAAAGGCTACCAGTTCTGAGTCGGTGGAGGTTCAACTGGAAGAAGTCTACGGCTTTCGAGAGTCATACCAAAGACTTTAAAAATGGTGCCACGGGGAACAGATGCCCCCGGAGTGTTTTCGTCGGCGAGACGAGCAAAACTGGTGACACAAACAAGGCTTGCAAGGCAGGCAAGGCAAACACTGGCATGGCTTACACGACTAGAAAATGGAGAAAATGGTGAAAATGGAGATAATGGAGAAAACAGTTGTAATTGGAGGAAAAGTGTGGTGGAAACCGCTGGAAATGGTGAAAAAGTTGTGCGCAAGTTGAGCAATTCGATCCGTTGCGAAAGCTGAGCCGTGTCACCGCTCCTGGATGTGGAGGGTGCCCACGAGCGAGGCGAGTAGGACGTGTGAGATGAGCAAGACGGAGCATGATGGTGAATGTGTGTCGAGCAACTCGATCGGTCGAAAGTTGAGCAAGTGGTGTCACCGCTCCTGGATGTGGAGGGTGCCCACGAGCGAGGCGATTAGACTTGTGAGACGAGCAAGACGGAGTGTGAATGTGGAGTGAAGTAGTCGTGTAAGTCGTTCTAGTGTGAGCTGAGTCAGTTAAGTGGGTCAGGGTGAGTTGAGCCAGTCCAGCAAATCTCGCCGGCGAGCATTACTCCGGTCTGTTCATGGGTACGGCCCCTTTGGGGAGTATCGTGGTGGCTGTGGTTTAATACCTAAATGCGGGTAGAACCAGCAATGGTTCAATGTGGAGTTGCATTGCAACCGGATGTCGTGATCCACAGATCGTCAGAGGTTTAGGTAGGCCTCGGCCCTACCAAGGTGGTAAGTGTGTCCACCACATACTGCCAATTGGTACTGAAGTGCTTGCAGTTCAGGGCAGTGATTAATGCAAAAAAATTAATCCGTTGTGCCAAATGCGGACACCGTGGTTAAAGCCGTTGGCAGGAAATCACGTAAAGCCTACATGAAATCTCCAGATAAAGCGCTTCAAGCATTTGGGAGCACGTTTGTTCAATAGCTTGGGGGAGATAGCGGTGGAGAAAATATCGAAAATCAACGGCTTCTTCCGGGATATTAAATGGTTAGGCAGACTTTATATTGACATTATGGATTAACCTCCTCCTTCTGGAAGGATCTGCCACCCAGTGGAAGTACGAGCCATTCGTTTTTCATTCATTTTTCCTCAACGATATTTTAAATTTTATATCCTTTAACAAGGATTTTTAAAATCATTTATCCTTTTACACTTTTTAAATTTTAATCCTCTTTTAAGGATTTGTATCCTTTTCCTTTAAGGATATTATTATCCTTTTTTAGGATATTTTTTATTATTTATACTTTTGTAAGCATGTTTTAAATCATTTATACTTTTGTAAGAACTTTTTAAGGTTTAATCCTCTTTTAAGGATATTTAATGGTAATTTTAAGGAAATAGTTATCTTTTTTTGAGGATATTTTAAATTATTTATCCTTTTATAATGATTCCTAAAAATTATTTTCCCTTTTATAAAGACTTGAATTTATTTAAGGACATTATTGATTTATTATCCTTTTATATGGACTTTATAAATCCCTTTGCTGCTTCCTCACACTACCAGGATGACAATAATCAACGTGCCATGTAAAAAGCGAACCATAAGAAAGTATGAAACAAAAGGTGACTAAAAAAGTAAGTGACACGTGAAACCACATCCGTATAAAGAATGTTCTTCCACTTGCAACTATCAGAGAGTTTTTATGTAGTTTTAATTTTTGTGTTTATGTAGGTTCTAAGAAATGTGTTGAGATTCCATGAAACGGGGCACCCCTTAGTTTTTTCCTTTTAATATTTGTTATCTCTATACCAACTTTCACTCTTACTCTCGCACTCACTCATAAAATGTTCTCACATACATATGTGTGTTAAAGCAGCTATTCTTGGCAAAACCACCTTATATGAATTCGCCTTGGTTTATTTTCGTATCCTGTTCAAAACTGAAAGCACTGAGAGAAACCAATTTTATTTTCTATATATTTTGATATTTCGTATAACTTGTGTATAAGTAAGTTAAATTCGACATTTCAAGTAGGTGGCAACCCTCTTTAAAATATTTTCATACCACTACATTCTGAAACCCCTTTAGTTTGGTACCTATGTATATGGCGATACATATTTCTCTTATCTAATATGATGTTTAGACAGGTGGCAACCCTCCTATAGTTTAGCTAAGAAACAAAGCTTTCCAAAACTTCTAGGTTCGTAATAATTGATTTATGATTTAAAATAATTTAAATATAACTTTTTTAACGGTGGCAATTCTTTTCAAAAGAAGTAAAACCTTATTGCTCATCTACAGTCCAATTCTTTTATTTACGTCAGTTTGGAAAATCTAACGAACAATGCCGATTTCATGGCATTGATTATTAAATAATTTGAATTTAATTTTTTAACAGATGGCAAGTTTTTTCGAAAAACTAAATCCAGTTTACACGTCTACATAGATGCAAAGCGCTTTCATTTGACATCTCATTTTTGAAAATCGGGCGAACGGTATAGATCTCTTATCCCGAATAAAAAATCCCTTCGCGTATTATATATACAGTGATTAGACGTTTAATGTAATAATATAAGATAAGATTCAAGAGAAACTTATTTTTCTTTTACTCAAGGTCAAGGCTTTCAAAATCACTTACGTTCATTTGATAAAATGTCACAGATAAAAACACACAAAAAAAAGATACTACATAACAGCAGTCTATGATAACAGCTGTTTATATGTATACGTATACATATTTTCATTCAGCTTAGCAGCAGTTTAGTCTGGAGAAAAACCATCGAAAACCATTTTAACCGTTATTTTACCTTGAGAAATTTTTTCACTTTAAGAGACTAAGGATGCTTAACAATGTGTTGTGAATCCCCTAAATATGTATCTAACCCTCCAACTTCCTTCCAGACAAATTTGGGATGAAAATATTTAATAAGGACCGTCTGCAAAGTCATCAAAAATTAATGTACTTAGACGCAATGTTTTGATGCATTTAACATTTACAAGCGCACCCAGAATATACAAAGATACAACAATATATATGAATATTAGACTGCGCACAAGAATATTTAAAAAAAAAAATGTTAACGGAATCTATGTACATAAATAATGAAATTTTGGATGATGTTTTTTAACTTTTGTCAAAGATTGGTATAAGAAAAACTTGAATAACTGAACCCAAACTCTTACGAGTTATCATTGGAAGGGTATTTTCTCACCCCTTTCATTTCTTTGCTAGTAAACTCATTCAAAGGATGAAAGAGAAAGGTAGGATGAACGAACGAAGGTTCAATTAAGATGTGTTGGTATCTGAAAAAAAATTTGGGACACGAATGACTTTTTTTGCACACAAATAAAAATGTTGGGAAAATATCTTTCTACCGAAATTCCATAAGTCAAAATCAGAATACATAGTTTTGGCCCAGTTATTTAAGTTTTTCGAAATCAATCTTTGAAGAAAAAAAAAAGGTCATCAAAAATCTCATTATTACGATTCCTTCGAAAAGATTTTTAAATATTTGTATGCAGATTTTTTAAGCTTAATCTGTTTTGTCATCTGAGGGGACTTTTTCAAAAAGTTCTTTAAGAAACTATTTTTATGCACAAAAAACTCCATATTTGAAGGCAATTTCAAATCGGTCCAGCTCAAGTAAATCTTAATATTTTTCCGAAATATTTTGGTGGACGTCTTAAAATGTAATTAATTTTGTAATTCCGGCGGAAGATTCGCCACTTTTTTTGGTGATGCAGTCTAATGTATATACATACATGTATGTACCCGTATATATGCTTACATATGTACTACATACGAGCACATGTACATATTTTTTTATTTATAAATACTTTAAAATTTACTTTCCACAAGAGCACTAAAGTGACAGTTTTCAAACAGCTTATGTGCTCATGCATTGCTGCGTGTGTATTTTTTTTTTTCAAGTACAAGTGGTACACAAATCAAACATCTTGATGTTGACATTATAAAACTTTAACAAAATGTTTACATGACATGAAATCGATTTTTTGGTAGAACAGAAACTTATGCTTGCTTTTCTCTGTATGTATGTATGTATGTTTGTATGTAAATATTTTGGTTGCTGACCTTAATATAGCCAATATGAAGACCATCAAAAGTGTGGATTTGTGAACTTGTATGTATGTTTTCGTGTATGTATGGATAGTACTCAGTTGTGCATTCTGCGATTCAAGTGCAAATAGAACTTTTTAGGTTTATTTTCTTGTTTTTTAGTCATACACTAATTGACCTGTTGTGGTTGTTTGTAGTTCTCTTAAGAAATTAAAGTACTTCATTGGCATATTTATACGCATAGCTGCTGGTTTTTGTGTAATTGTGTAAACTTATATACATAAGTAAATTAAAAACTGTGACGTTTTACCACTCATTGCTTTCTAACTTTGAAAGTAAGGGTGAGGTGCATAAGAGTTTCTATTTCAATTGGCTGGGTGTGCCCCTGCAGGAGAGGTAGGATGATACTGTGTGAAAAACCCCAGCCCTTCATGAACCAACAGATTGCACCTTATCAGTGGGGCTTCAGAGATGGCTAGCCTTGGAGACGACACTAGATAAACAAATCGGCAAACACCACCTTCTCGCCGGTTTCAAAGCCGCTGCCTAGAGTGACGTTGAGCATAATATTCAGCTCCGTTCAAATTGAGAGGGACCTCTTCACACCGTTACGTTGTGCGGTACTGCAAGAGCTCAATATTTCTGGCGTCTGCGGATTGTAAGCATTGAGATCATCTGCCTGAAACTTCGGAACGCTAGCGCAGCACTTTCCAATTTAGCAAATAAAGCGAAAGAGGTTAACGAGGACAGGATGAAATATCTCCTGGCACCACATATGAAGTTTTCGATTATTGAGACACACTTTTGTTTGTCTATCTAGAATCCAGCATAAACACCACCAATAATGTCAGTTTAGAAATAAAGCGAAGCAAAACTCTTGTCAATAGCTGCTACTTTGGGTTCGGAAGGCAATTGAGGAGCGAAGCCCTCTTTCGACGAACAAAAACTACGTTCTCCAATCTCTAATCATGTCCTTCGTTTTATATAGTTCAGAAGCACGAATGATGTCGTACCAAGATGTGATAAGATGAGGCTTTTGAGGGTTTTCGAGAGAACTATTATACGCAAGATCTGTGGCCCTGTTCGCGTTGGCGACAAGATAACATGACGAACTGTGCATAACAATACAACGATGGTGTTTTTTTTCTGCTTTGGCCCTATGCGTATGTTAAACGAATTTACTTTTCAAATGGCTCAATAAGGGATGAAGTTAAGTTGTATGTTTGGGGAGGGTTCTGCTACTTAGTGGTTTCAACTTAAACTACGAATTTTTACTTTACAAACCGTTTTTGCCTTTTAACACTATTTTGGCATCGACCAATGCAAAAGTTCTTATCAGGCGCCATGAAGCAAGCGCAGATTGGCTAGTTTTCTGAAAATAATAGAACTGTAAGACTTCATTTAAGACTTATTGCCTGAATTTTATTATTAAATAGGTTATCCAAGTATCTGGAGGGTTTATTAGCTGGGAGAGGTGGATCAACAACGAGTTGCTCAGAGCAGACTCACACTTCTACACCAAAATCTATCTTGGATGCGCCAGCGTTCACGAAGATAACCTCTTCACCGGTCCCTTGGTCATTTTTCATTATCTTGTGGATAGGAATCACACTTTCATGTTACAGTCAATTACAAAACTGGCCACCATATTTTATATCATCGTTCTCAGTTGCATTTCAACAATGATCAGTGGTAGTCCCTACTTTTTCTGACTCTGATTCCCTACTTTTGTCTGAGCACCGATTTCATAGACACTTCTTTCAGGCGCATCTGCCGACCACGATCTTCGTGCATCCCTTTGTACGGAATTTACTCATTTTTGTATGCTTGTTGGTTTACTAAAATAATGTTGTTTGTTTAGAGCAGACCGCCAAGCCAAGGCGTCCTGTGTCAAGATTGATCTAATGATAGCGAGTTACTTTCACATCACAAGTTTATGATTAGTACCGAGTGTTTGTTAAAGATTATCTTGCAAGTCTATATGCTACATAGGCTTTCTTTCTTAGAGGTATGTATTTGTATGACTTTACTCATTTTCTTAATTAAAAAGTGTTATCAATCATTTATTAATTCAATATTTCCGAGGCCAAAAGGCATCTACGAATATACGAATATGTGCATTGCCAACAAACACTGAATTTGTAGCCGGTAAAAAATATTTCCTTCCCATTGCCTAAATGACTCATTTCCTGTGTTAAGTGTAAAGTAATAATATATCCAACACTTCCTGTAATTTATTTTAGTTGAAACAGCATAGCTTTTGTATGAAGTCACACACATTTAATTATCATCTTTAAAATCCTTGCTACGGCTTCAACCCATTTAATCTAATCACCTTTCGTAACGGTAAATGTCAAATAATATTATTTGTCAACATCTTGTCGACACAAAAGGCTTGAATTTGACAGCCTTTACTCTGCAGGTACATAAAAGCTGAATTGATAATCTCTCATCAGTTGGTTTGTAAATAATAAATGAAGCAGCAATAAATTATATGTATAAAATTTAGGTAATGTTATTTATTTTTGCGTACAAGTTATAAATTCCTGTAAATATGCATGCATATGTTTGTAACATTATATGTACGCCAACATAAATCTTAAACCACACGGATACATACATATACACATATGCATATAGTGTGTATGTATGTATGTATGCATATCTCAAGCCTCTTCCACGTGCTCCATTTTTCAAGTTGATTTCTCGTACGTGTATACGCATACACCACTGCGTATGCGTAACTAAATTGCTTCTCCTTGATTCGTAATACCTTTCCGCTGCTAACTGTGCCTCGGCCACACTTTTTTTTACTAGAATTTCGATGTTATCTTCATAATAATTCCACTGTCAATTTTCCTATGTCATCGTAGGGAAGGCAGAAATATGAACAATAACAACAAATTTGATCCCGTCGTCACTACCACAACGACGCTGTAATTTTCTTTAAGCGTGCAGCGAATTTCTTTCCAACCAAAAGAAATTCTATATAATTTTTGCGGATTTTCGATGGCATTCTTTTTCCTTCCTTTCGTTCAAATTTACAGTTTTGTGTGCGTGACAAAATCAGTAAAAGTAATAAAGTACAAAGAAATTTGATAATAATCCAGCCAGCAGGTGGCAAGCCAACACCTACGGCATCGTCTAGTAGGATTTTGTTGTAGACGGATTTATGTTCGAAGTGCAGTTGTCACATATCTGCTTATGATAAAATTGTTGCTATTTATGTACATGGCAAACTTTACACAAGTATGTATGTATATGTGCATACATATGTATGTGTTTGTGTGCAAACAGCCACATGAAAATATATGTTAGTATGATGGTGGTAAATTTATATTCAGTGGCAGTTTGTTAAACCGATAATTGTTTTAAAAAATGCTATAACTAATAATAAAACGAATTTAAGGCATAACTTAATATGCAACTTTTAATATTCAAATCTAACAAAGTTATTGAATGTTGCGGCAGTCAAAATTCAATTTTCTAATTTAGAAAACTATTGTGTTTATAAAATTAAAACTTCTCTTATTCGCTTAAGGTACGAAATGCATTTCCATTGTATTTTAAATAGCACACACCAGGTTAATTTTGTACAAAAAATATAGACAAAAGTTAAGTAACAGTCCAAGGCGTTGTACTCTTCATTGATTAATATAAGGAGCGATCATGGAAAGTAATTGGAAATTTTAAAATTAACCGCCAAAATTACAAATGGAAAGAAGTAAATAAAAAGACAATCAAATTTATTTTATGGGCATCAAACGTTTCTGAACTCGAGACACACTATATAGTTCGTTAATTGAATTTTGGAGTTATCCAAAAGAAGAATCATGAGAACCGTGATTTCTTGGAGACTATTGATTAAAAAACGATAAGCGTTTCTCCGGACCCATTAAGTTTAAGCACATTCTCAGACCAAAGATTAAGGTGTGAGCAACCTGATGAGGTTAGTGGAAATGGAGACTCCATGCTGAAGCTCTAAAGCAATTGAACAAGAACAAGAGGTCGATGAAGAAATCACGAAATATTTAGCTACAACTTGATTGTTTCAATTTCGGGGATTCCCCAATTTCGTATGCACAAAGTGAAGTAAGGCATCGCTCTCGCTAGATCATCTGCTTTCCTTGTTCAAGTACATACCGTGAAGTCATATAAGCAATGCGATAAAAAAATATCCCAAATACAAACCAGAGTATACAAATTTTTGGAAGTTTTAAACTACTTTAAAATTAACTGCATTGAATAAATATTTTCGCAGTTTAAATATAAAAATATGGACTGTCTCGATCTCGCAAACGACTTTTTCAGATTAGTACACTGCACTGGTACACAGACAGCATGAGAACTCTCTAGGGCATAGGGGCAGGAATTTAGATATTGCCCCAGAGTTAGCACAACTTGACCAATGGGAAGGTATCTGGGCATATTTCAGGGCGAAGTTTACGCCACCAAACTATGCGTGGAGATAAATCTGAGTAGGAAATGTTACAACAAGAGAATTGTCACCCTCTGTGATAGCTTGGCGGCAGTCGAAACAATTTCGTCTTTCAAAGGAACATCATCGCTAGCCGTAGAGTTCGTAAAGAAAATTAACTCCTTTGCAAACTACAATACCATCAATCTATTATGGATTGGACGTTACAAGATATAATCGAACAGGCTAGACAGGCAAGTGGCGGTGCAAAACCTAATATTTCCTAAGCCACATCTGGCAATATTTTCAGCACGAACAATCAACATAATATAGCCCAAGAAAGAAAGGAGAGCAACGAGAGAACAGCACTGGCGGTGCCCAACAGGGTTCAGCCAGGAAAAACACTTACTTAGGGCATAAATTTAGAAACTTTTCAACTTTTAAAAAATGATTTCTTACAAGACGCAGCATAATGCATGTCGATTTACACAAATTCGGAATTTTGTAAATGATCTCTGCCAGTTCTGCGACTCGGTCATGCAGACACCTAAAACTTCTAGTCGAATGTGATGTGTTGAGCACCTTGGATCTAACTGAAGTGTTGTGAAGAGAAGAGAGCACAATGTACACATCAAACATCTCGTGAAGAAGAAGAGATAGAGAAGGAAATTTAATGATATTTTAAAGCTTTTGAGTTTGAGAATTCAGGCAAAATAGCCTAATGGGTAAATTAATTGCGTTGACCTTAAAAGTGACCTTCAAATATAAAAGGCTTTAAATTTTTTTCTTTTTTGTCCTGAAGCCAGTATATAGTGAACATTTTAACAGATTTAATCACATATATTTGCTGTTCTTGAGTGTCAAGGAGAACCAACAAACTTGTTTTAAATATATTTTTTAAATTCATTACAAGTTGTTTTTAGGTCAAAAAAAGACAAAAAATCAAAAATTTAACTTTTAAGATACATTTTAAATATCTAGTTCAACGAAAAAAATTACCATTACCTCAAAATCGACTTTCAATAGCAAAATTTATGGTTTTTCTTTCTTTTCTTCTATCCAACGAAACAATTCTTCCTTAATTTTTCAACTCCAAAAAAAGGAGATAGGAGTAGAATCCGTGAAGTAAAAGTAAAGTTTATATGTATACTCGTCGAATACCATACAACCTCCTTTCATGCATAAAGATATTCATTGGCCCTTAAAGATGGCATAAAATAACACTAACACAAAGACACTGACAAGAAGGTCAAATGCACTAACTAATACTCAAGTGGCCATAAGCCACTGAAATGTTACACCTGAGCATAAACAAAAAAAAAAAATATAAAAACTATAATACAAAGCGCTTAAAAAGTATAAATACACAAATACATGCATAGGTACGTACGGGTTTAAGCTTTGTTGGCGTCTATATTTCGTTTACTAAACCAGCAAACTGATTCTTGGTCACTTCACAATAGCCATTTTGCAGCTGCTACTTCACCAGCTAACTGCCAGCTGACAGAGAATACAACATTTGAACTGTGAACCTGCAGGACCATCCCTGCAGTAAAATTTAGAGACAGTCTGACAAAGCGCAAGTGCCGAACTATAAAAATAAGAACTATATCTGAACTAGTGCAAAACGGATGCAGACCGGGACAGTTGAAACTTGCGGTGTAAATGTGAAAATGCTCGCTACTCGTACATTACGAAAGTAGCTAAGCGAGAAGACCTCCGACTCATCGTTAGTCATGAGTTCAAATTTAAATTGTGGCGTGCAGCTTAATATTTATTTTTTTTTAATAAAATATGTAAGAAAAATGGAATCTGTAAGAGAAAAGAAAAAAATTAAAAAAATATCCAAAAACCGAATATTAAAAACGGTTTCTTATAAATACAACTGTCCAAAATGGAACCGTTTAAAAACTAGTTGCAAAGTAATGCACTGGGCGACAATTTCCACCACCAATGAAGACGCCGTGTAAAACTAGACAGTTGAAAGCATTGATTGGGTATTGAGCTAGAACTAGTACTTCGGCAAAAGGTCTAGTTCTATGCTAGTTCTGAGCTAGTCAGATTTTCTGCAGGGATTTTAAAGCTTTTATACAAGTATGTTTACATATATTGTCACGACTGGACTGTTTTATGCTTCCGCTGGGTGGTGAGCTGAAGAAGGTACTTGTATAGAACACGCCAAGCAACAACGCTAACCACGTTTAAGCGACGTGTCATAATCAGTGTTGCCAGTTTAGTCCTTTGCAGCTAGTTTTAGCTTTTTTTATTTGAGTTTAGCCGGAAAAATTCCTGTTTAGCTCTAGCTTTTTTCTTAGCTTTGTCGAATTTCTCGAATTTCCGTTAAATTTATTGACTTTGGCAAAGGAATTTTCAACAGCCAGACTCTTTTAGGTATCTGGCTATATTGATATTGCAGGGAACCACGTTGCGGATAAGCTGTTACAGAACAATGAGGTGGTATCATCTCAAGACTTTCTCTTAAGCTGCTTTTATTTTACAAAAATATATCATTTTATCTTAAACATTGACTGCTATGAAGTTATAATAACGACCAAAATCATTTGATTTTTTTACCACAACTCAAATTTGATTTAGATTTTTCAGCTTTATTTTCTTTTTTGCCCGTTTAGTTTTTTTTCTGAAAAACTTCTGGCAACACTGGTCATAGCGCGAATTTGTGCCACTTTGGGTGCCAGCGCCAACACAAGTTTCCTCCATTGCTCAACATTTTATGTTTATGAGCCGCAACAAACAGCAGCATTCGCACTTAGAAGCATGCATACTTGCAGGAGCACAAATGTTCCAGGCAGTGATGAAATATGCAGCAGTGAACGAGACGCAAAAAGGGGAAAAAAAATAGTAAACAAAAGGTCATGGGAGCACATGGTATGTGAGAGCATCTAATAAGTAAATGTAAAATAGGAAGAAAAGGAAGAAAGAATGTCATAATGGTATACGAAGCGTTGCTTATGGACACACACAAATGCGTAAAAGATGCGGAAAACCATAACAAAATAAAAACAAAAAACACAAATCAAAAAAGGGCTGAACAATATAACAAACGAAAGGAAAGGAAGAGAAAAGAAGATAGATGAAAATAAGAAATAATTTTGCAAATATTAAAGGAGCCGGTTTGAGATATCAGAGACACTGAAAATAATGAGCTGCAAAGAAAAAGTAAAACAAATATTGCATTCCTGCAAAATATGTGTTCAAAGCGAGGACGGGACACTAAACTTTTGTCTCCTTTTCGAGGAATTAACTGCTCACAATACGTTCCTATATTCAGCGAAGTAAGTGTGCAGCGAAGAAAAATAAAATGCGAATGGAGTGTAAGTTCTTCCTGGTAAATGTAACAAAAAAGCGAAAAAATTAAATATACGAATTAATGAAAATAAATAAGTGCCTCAAAGTCATTTCATTTAGAGGCGAAAACATATTTTTTTTTTTCTTTACATTGAAAGTGGTCACACCAAAAAGATTTACAGGTCTGGTGCAGAGTTTACAAAATGTTTAGCTGTTCATGGCTCAATTAATTTTGATCATTACCTTTGAGGGTGTGTTAGTTTTGCAAGAAAACTTCTTTTACCAAAAAGGCGTTATATTATTTACACTTTATATTGAAGAATATTGTAATTTTATTTTAAATAGTTTTTACAAGATCTTTTTTTATTATTAACTGATTTGGTAGGACATCTTTTAAGATGGTCCAGAAAGATGTAATTTAGAGCTGCGGTCTTGAAAGCCCAGCGTTATTGTTGTTATGAATTTATTAGCGCTGCGACTTTTTTGTGCTAACCCTTAGAGAATCTATCTTTTATATTTATGAAGTGAAGAGTTTAGTTTGGTGGGTGTGATGTTCCCAACTCATTGCCGTTATTCAAAATGTATGATGAGAAAATTCTTTCATCATCTTTAGAAGCCCAACTGTGAGCGTCGTTTGAATCATGGTCAATATGGTAACTGCCTAAGATATTGTACGCGGCAAAATACAATCACCGTTTGGAATCGGCGCACGCCACAGATCGGCGGAGAAGCTCGGCCAAACGCTAACATATGTATATGTAAGCGCCAATCTATAATTATTATTAAGGAATGAGAGCCTTAAATTCCGACTATAATTATCCACCATATGCATTTTTGGACTACCCTAATATATTTCCTCCCGAAATTTCAAATATCTTCCGTTCCAAACATTCTCAATGGTAAACACTCTGCCTCTCCCGGAAGGAATCTAAGTACATATGTATTTTGGTAATTACTGATCGTAAAATAGGAGTATTTATTTCAACAAATACATACATATGGACAACAATTTTTTTTTTGGATACATACTATGAACAGCAAAAGCATAATGTATACAACAACATTGTCGTAAAAGATTAATATTTATACGTTCCCTGCAGTGAAAATCCGAACCAGTCCAAATCCAAAAATAAAACGTAATTAATTGATTTACTTACAAATGTCGGATGTTGCGTGAAGACTGCGTGATCTGGTTCTAAGAAGGCAGGTTCCGCCTGGTGCTGGTTTAGATTTTTTAAATTAAATCAATGCAAGTAAATATAATTATTTCAATTTAAATATGAATAACAAACGAATTTCCGTCATCCCTTGTCAAATTTGGTTTGGAGACAAACCAGTTTCGGCGTTGTGCCATCTTCAGTGTAATTTTTCGTTCGGCAGAACGCCGAAACCGGTTTGTCTCCAAACCAAATTTGACAACGGATGACGGAAATTCGTTCCATAATACATCATACACCCACCCTGTCGGAAACAACAACAACCAAAAAGGAAATAAATAACAAACTTGAAAATCTAATTTCATTGCAGAAAAAACATACATATAGCGAGAAATACTTATGCCATAAAACAGAAGAAATTATTATTTTTAATTACAATAAAACCCTAAATTTAGAAAAAAATAAAATAAAAATTTGCCTGCGTCACGACTTGAGCCTCGGACCTCACGAATACTACGCCAGTGCCTTGCTCTGTCGGCCATTGCGACTGTTGGAGCGTCGCGAGCAACAATATTTCTATTTCGAAAAAGTATTTATGAAGTGCAGGAAATAAGTATATTAAAAGTATAATTTATATGAGGATATTTAAGCAGAAACTTGTTCAAAGAAGACAATCATCCATTAACGCCTCCATTACTCCTGCATTACATTTCAACTGGTTTCAAGTTAGCTTTTTTTAGTTAACTTAAAGCCATATATTTTTTAGAAATCCCGCAAAAAAAGTTAACTACATGTGGGTTATTTTTTATGAATTAATAATTTTTCTCTACAGGGTTAGACAATGCCGGTTTAACCATGCACATTGTTCAGTTTTGCATTCATGTTTTCACACGAACGCCAACGATGTGTAGCACGATTCTATGCATTCACTTCTCACACATTTAGTCGACACACTGATATAGATGCCACCAGCTTGAACAGGGACGGTGCTGGCTCTTTAGCTATGTCAAATTAATGCTTTCAACTGTCTTTTTAACATGGTGATGTCCTACGAAGTGACAAGAGCCGCTTTCTGTAGTGCTTTTGAACTCGTTCCGAACTAGTTCCGTTTTGGACAGATCTAGGACAATTAGTATTTTATGAGAAAAAATTTGTACGGTTCGGCTTTTGGAAACTTGTTTGGGTTCTTACGGATTCCACGTTAGTTTACGCACTTTATTTTTTTATGCTTATTTTATTTTTTTTAATTTCATATTTTTCTCTTCAATTTTTAAGCGGCAGGCAGCAATTTACATTTATTAAACCTGAAAAATCACAACAGCCTCCACCGCGATTTGAACTTGCGACCAACGATGTTATAACTTTTTCCACGGCATACTGAATTGCTGTGTTCGCTCCCCCAAGTTACAATCGCGAATTACCCCATTCCCACGGGCACATTCTTAATTCGACTTGACAGTTCTCTGTCTCTGTGTTGTTTTAGTTTCCTTCGCCGCAAAATTTATGCAAAATGTAGATTCTTGCTAAAAATTTATAAGTTTCCGTATTAAATTAGTGGTATACGTATTTAAAAACTTTACTTTTTGTATGGAGAATTACGAAATTTCAAGAGTAATTGTAGTGCGAATTTCGAATGAGAGAGCGAACTACGTAATTGGGGTGCCGTGGGAGAGCCGTATTAGAGTCGGAGGTATTCCCGCGGAGATATCTTCGTCTTGTACGAGACGTGAGAATTTATGCATTTACTTCTCAGCTTTCATATGCTTATGTTGAAAATATTTTACGACAGCACAACTAGCACACTGCAAGTTTCAGGCTTCTCACTCTGCAGCCATTTTGAAGTAGTTCAGAGGCAGTTCTGAAACATGTTGGGCGGATCCAGCGCTTTGCCAAAATGTCTCTAAATTTTACTGCAGGGATGTTTGTCTTTGTACATATACGTACATACATATCGTCGTTTAAAGTGCAAAACCGCGTATCAACAAAATGCAAAACCGCGTATCAGCAAAATGCAAAACCGCGTATGTGAAGTTGTAGAAATTATTTTCTAGAGCGTAAAAACACTCATATTTCAAAATGGTTTTCTTTTTTATAAAGCAATCGCAATTCTGGATAGTATATTTCAGGATGAATGGATAAGGATTGAGCCAAGAGCTTGTGTGAGCAAATCCAAATTTTGGCAGCCAATGTCAGTCACGCGGTTTTGTACTTTAAACGACGATATATAAAATGAATTTGGCTTAAAGCACTTCAAAGTCAGTATGTTTCGGTTGAATACGCTTCGTTCTGCACTTCGCAGATGCTTTTTCATATTTGCAAAACACAAACAAAAAATGTATTACGGACATTATGGAGGCTAACAAGCAACAGCTGGAATCGCTTCATGCCTATCTACAGCGAGACATGTAAATGTGCTTTCAAATGTTCAGCTTGAACTGTGTGTACTTTGTATAAATAAAAATGTTAAAATATGCTACAAATATATTTGCAGATGACTTTTCAACCAATATAAAATTACTTAATATTAAATTCTAAAATAGTTGGGTTAGGTTGATGTGGGAGTCGGTTTAAGTTACCAACTCACTTAGACCTTATGAAGGTCCATTGTGGTGCCACTGCAGAACACGGAAACCAATTTGAGGCTCTTATAAATCGTAGAACCGATTTTATTCCTACGAGTGATAATTCCGTAAGAGAGCCAAAGAATGGCCTGCCTAAAAAGCCTGCTCTTCTCTCGGCCAAAGCTGGGCAACTACAGAAGAAGTGATCTACGGTTTCTTCCTCTCCCTCTTCTCTACAACTTCTGCAATATTCGTGGAAGAAAATTCCTAGTCTTGAAGAGTGCCTGCCAAATAGCCAATGACCGGTTACACAAGCCGGGACCTTCGCAATATCCTCTCTTGAGAGGCACAGCAACTCTTTCGTCTTTTCATTTTCTGTTTGCGGCCAAAGCAGCCAGGTTGTTCCACAAGTGCCCTCCTCCGCCCTGTTGGCCTCTTGGATCATGCTATTTCTAAGTCCAATTTGCAGGTTGCTATGAGTATCTCAATAGTGCCCTTGTTTTCACATAGGAGTAGATTGGTACCTTTCCTGGCTAGCTCATCGGCCCTGCAGTTTCCTTCAATATCTCTGTGTCCCGGAACCCATATGAGGCTGACCTTGAATACGGCGCTAATATTGTTTAGAGCTGCGAGGCATTCTTTCGCAACCTTCGAGCTCAGCATTACCTGACTATCCGAGAAACTATTAATCGTATTCTTCGTTACGGCATGCGTACTAGGGTACACAGCCACCCTCTTAATAGCTAAAACTTCTGCCTGATAAACACTGCAGCGATCCGGAATTCGTACGGATAGTTCCAGTCCTAGTTCCTTAGAGAAAACTCCGTAGCCAACCCTTTCCCCGTCTCCACGGTCTTGGTGTTTGCAATTCTCTTCTTGACGGGATGCTCGTCTTATAGAGCCTATCGAAGATGCTAAAATAGTTAGTTGCCCAAAATTAAATGATTTTTCAGCTAATATCGAATTATATGCAAAAATATCAAGAGTGGAAGCATTTGGTTTATCTCAAGGAGGCTGCTAAGTTAGTGATTATACATCAATTTAAAATCAGTTACTACATAAGCATAAATAAATTAACTTTTCTGAGGAGCTATGCCGTAATGGGAAATAAAAAAAAACTTCATATGTACATACGAGTGTATAATGTACACCAGTGATTCCCAAAGTGGTTCAGGGTGATCCCCATGGAGACTCGACGGGGGTCTACATTGGCATGAAAAATATGGGGTCCATAATTTGTAAGTGAGGATCCGCGAAAATTTATCTGGTTTCGATAGTAAAGAACCAAAATGGTTGCTTGATAGCCTCTTTATTTAACTTTAATTTTTTTTGGAGTGGTGTAGAGTGCTCTTGACGCACTGCTACACTTACCGTCACTTTGTGTTTTCATACGTGGGAAAGCCTTAAAGGCCACCTGCAGACTAAAAAGAGCCGGATGTTAAGCACTTGTGTATTTTCAATGCGACGGGATAATACGCCACCATTACCTTTGTTGAAGAGATTCTATAGGTAATGTTGAGTTCCCTGGGCCTAAATGCTGGTTTTATTCCATCAGTGAGACCGGGCTCACACATTTTTGAATCTTCACTAATGGGGATAAGCTTCACTTTTCTGTTGCGGATTATGCTTCGGTCCTCCAGGCTGAGGTAATCGCAATCCTCAAAGCCACGGAATACATAGTGAAATATAGGTGGAGGGGAAGGAGTTTACGTGGCGGCGGTGACAACCAAGCTGCCCTTAAAGCATTGGCCAGCCCTCTAACTACTTCCAAACTAGTTCGGCAATGCAAATCTCGATCGTAACGAGCTTGCTTTACTCTTAGTGTCAGGTCATTCAGAAGTATCTGGTAATGACACATCTGACCGTTTTGCCAGAATTGGCTCAGACCAGGCATTCGTCGCAACCAGTTTTAGCACACCCACTTTCGGCCATTGTAGCAACCACCAGAAACTGGGTGAATACACCGCTCAGCAATGACTGGGAGCCATCGAGGGGATGCAGATGGGCAAAACTCATGTTGTCTTCAATCTCAGAAGGTATATTTAGTTTTTTGCTCCCACTGAGCAGACAACACTGCAGACAACTTGTTGGACTGCTGACTGGTCATTTCACGTGGCATAAACATCTGACTGTGATAGGCGTAAATGACAAGTCCATTTGCCCATCCTGCCTTGAAGAGGATGAAACTCGTTCTTTTCTCTTTGTCAGTTTCTGAATTAAAAGCTTTCACGTAAAAAGCTTAGCCGTTTTGTTGTTTCAAGTTGTGTGTTTTAAAAATGTGAGTGATAAACATTTTTCGCCTCACTTTAAAACTCGGAGCGATAATATTAAAAATGATGCCCTCAACGCCAATAAACTATTTTACAAATACTACACGTACAAAGTCTTGAGTGAGCCGAACATTTGATGAGTATTTGGTGAAGATAATATAAATAACGCTAGGACTCGAAGTGCTCTTAAAAAATATAATTTCTCAGAGCGAGGGAGTATTTTGATGGAGATACGAGCTCTATTTTTTAAAACCTGAAATTGTGTTATCAAATTATTTTAATAAATATAAATACAAATAATAGAAACAAAATATTTTAGTGTTATTGTGGCCACTCCGAGTTTAGTTTTTGACTTCACCCGCGATGCAAATTTGCATACTTACATCTAACCTTCGCCTTTCAGTTTTTACAAGCTTTGAGAATATTTAGAAATGTATCAGAAAAAAAAGTTTGGGCACCTCTGATGTACACTATATTTGTGCACGCTAAAGGTATTTCATTTATTTCGACAGCACCATCTTAAAGTTTTTTTTTCGATTTTTATCTGTTTCGATTTGTATCTGTTGACAAAGAACTAAATGAGATTCAACACGAAGAATTTCCGAGTAATATACCTTAATAACGACATAATTTATTCTAATCTACATAGCTATCTATTTCATTTTCAGCGAAACGCACTTTTGTAATACATATCACATGTAAATGTTACTCATACGCCTCGTTGTATCCAGATTTTTACGCACAGGTGCTTGTTGAAGCACTCCGGCAATTTAGCTAGCATGGGCGAAAAGGTCAGCAGGTGAAAAATGCATTAGTCGTACTGTATATTTATCTATGTATGTACGATATCAAGGTTATACTAAATTCACGGTTCGTTAAACCGTTCGTTGGTAGGAGCATGTCTAATTTGGACATGGCTGCCTTGGCGTATTTGTGTTACAACAAGAAGGATGCTGAGGTTGGAGGAGAGGCCAAAGACTTCACAAAAATGTAGTCGTCAAATGTTCATTTTTTATATTTGTGTACACTTTTACATAGTAAATATGTGCACTCAAAATGAACATATCATTTGCAGTCACTTTTCTTGGAAATATTATTATTAATGTGAAATTAAAAACTTACGAGTAATTGGTAATTTAAATTCCGGGAATAATAATAATAATAGATTGACACATTCGTTAGTGTTTGGCCGAGCTTCTCCTGCGATTTGTGGCGTGCGCCTTGATGTTGGTTTTTTTCGATGTTTCTTTGACCAGGGTTTAAACCCAAGCCCTGCGGAGCGGAAGCGCGCACTGCTTACCACTACACCACAGCAGCCGCCATTCCGGGAATAGAAAGCTATAAAATACGAAATTTCGTGGAATGTGAATAACGCACAATTTCGTTTTGATAATTTCTAGTACAGATTTTTATAGAACTCAAATCATTAATTTCACACCGCTATACTTCCTAAGCACAAGTAAGCCAAATTTAGCTAGCAGCCGTGGGTTTTATGTTAGTTTATTTTCGTTCCCTGTAATGCACGCAAGGCTTTTCTCTATACACACATACATGCGTAATGGACTCTTTTTCGATTTTTTAATTTTTAAGGCATATAATAAATTGTATATGTTTTTTTGGGAATGGAATTACTTACCTTTCAATTAAGTATTCGGAAGTATGAAATGAAATCTGGAAATAAATAAGAAATACATACATAATTATAAGAATAAACAGATGTAAATATTTAAAATTTTCTAATCTATTTTAACTATGAATAACATATATATTTTAACAGTCGTCCGTTTACAATAAAGTGGTCGATCAATTTATTAGAGCACCACATATTGACAAGTTTTAACAATTATTTTTTTTATATAAGTTTGATTATATTTTATAAAAATTTAGTTCATTCTTTAACAAACCACATGTAAATGCAAGTTTCAAACCTTTCGCAGGAGTAGGCCGCAATTTTCTGAAGTTATAATCTCAAGGTTTTTCCTGCAATTTGCCAGATAAAATTTATTTGGGGTCTAGAGTCGATGTACAAATTTCAAAAATATAGGTGTAGCTGCAGCATTCAAACGTAAAATTTTTTTTCCATTTTTCAACGTAAATAAAAAAAAAATTGAGAATTAAAAAAAATCGCCACGGATAGATCGACGCAAATTAATTATCTTTTATTAAAAAAAAAAAGAAAACTTCAAATCGGTTAATATTTGGGATCTCAAAATTGATTTGTCCACAGCAAACTTTTTTGCCCCACTGTGCGTCGTCCGCGGAAGCAATAACCCAGCATTCTTACCATTCCAACACTTTCAGGACATCCTTTGCCCCCACTATCCCAGGAAAGCGTAAAAGAACACTTACCTGTGGGGTACCCCTGCTCACTGTACGCTGTACAGTGGCGCAATTTGGTTGGGGCCTACGAACTTTGGGATATTTTGAAGGAATTAATGTTGTTTTTTCCTAGTCTTCGGCAGTCAACTTTCCGAAAAATGTAATCGGGATGGCACAGTTAAGTATAGGGCGATAGCGGAGAAGCCGAAAAAAGTATTCGCTCGGTGAAAAAGTTTTGGAACTGCTTTCTGATGATCTTAACAATTAACTTTTAATTAAATACACTTTCGATGAAACAAAAACGGTATTTCCTTTTGTATTTTCTTCATAACACTTTACCATTCGATTCCACGAGTGAGAGAGTATCTTTCAGTAAAACAATCTGGCATTCTGTTGCAGCTATTTAGACCTCAAATTTTTATCTCGTATTTGAACCCAAAAAATAGAAGTTCGCGTTTTCAAGATAGTGTGCCTAATATTTGAAATACGCCTAGATGCCCAACGTAGTGTGCCCACAGCATCTCCAACAGTTTCAGTTATTTTGAACCACTTACATTTTCAGACAAGTATTTCTCTTAAACTTTTTTCACGCCACACACCAAGTTATTTCTCAACTAAAACGTGCAAGAATGTCAGCTCAATATTTGTAAATTTTCAAGCTTTCTAAATGGGGACGCGCATGCCGCAATCACATAATCACAATTTATATTTCTATCTGCATATTACTAAGCAAATATATGTATAAGTATATATATGACGGTCACTATGGCTGAGTGGTTAGAGGAGCGAACTATCACTCCTTAGAACCTGGGTCGATCCCTAGTCCCTTCAATGGGATTATAACATTAGGACACACACCGCAAATTGGCGTAGAAGCTCGGCCAAACACTTAGCAAAGGTGTAAGCGCCAAATTATTATTATATACATATGAATAAACATACACCCCAAGATATTGCTCTATGAACACCTTAGACCACAATTCGGCTCGCCACTTCCCAGCCAAGTAACTGCTCAGTTGAAAAAGCAACCTATTATTAGTTTGTTTGTCACTTTGTAAGTTTGTGGCATCGAAGGATTCGCAAACAGTTTGCCCGCGCTTGGCATTCGTATTTAGATTACACTTTTCCTAATGCGAATGCGTCTATGCAGTCACAGTATATATTAATACAAAAACAAAATTTTTACTAATAAAACTGTATTTGGAAAACCAGTTATAATTTGAGGCATAAATATTTGGTTTAAAAGGAAGTTACTCTATTATGTTGCCACAACCCGCTTAAGGGCCAGTTTCTCAATGTCTGGTTAGCACTAACTACAGGTTATACATGGTTATCGGCGTCATCGACTACCTGTTGTATGTTGTGGATAACGATGTTTAACCTCCAGTTAGTTTTTTTTAAAACTGTTGCTTGCAGCACGCTCGACGTCCATCGCTTACAAGTCGAGGATGGCTATTTTAAAATCTACAAAGATTTTGTATTTAAACCTAGAACACACACCCGGGTACAAATGTATCCACTTTCAACTTTGAAGTGTTGTAACTTTTGAACCTCTATACCGCTAACTTCGGATCTAGGAAGATTATTTAGTTTTGAGTTCAAATTCAAAATTTGAACCAGATCGGACCATTGGTTCAGGAGCTACAGCCTTCCAAACACATTATATACGTAAACACACACCCGGGATACGTTTGTACCCCAATAGTAAAAATCCTCATAATAATAAAAAAAAAACATTTTTTATATTATTTTTTTATTTGAAAAATTAAAAATATTCATTTCACACATTATATTATTGACTTTTATTATAAAAATTATAAAAATGCATCTTATATCTAAGGAAAATCATGGCAAATAGAGCAATTTGTTGATGTGACCGAATGTTCAAGACACATTGGGTTCTTACATTTGTCGCACAGCTTTCTGGTTTTTCTACGGCGTTTTTCCTCTTGTGCGTAACATAAATAGCAAGATCCGGACACAGGTTTTGGCGTGCGCGCTGCGGCAGATGTTGATGCTGCTGTTGACACCATTGATTCCACCGGTCGGTTGAAATATGCTTCAATAGCAATTTTAGTCGAAAAATTTCGCGTCACTTGACGATTTATGGCTCTGGCTTCAATAATGGGCATACACAATGCTTCAGCCAAGCTGCGCAGGATCTGCTTACGCTTGTTGTTTGTTCTCCAAGGCAACATAGGGTTATTCAAATCGTAGACAATGTAGGCTGCAAGAGCTGTAATGTCCAACATGTTGAAGAACATCGCTAGTGGCCATCGTTTTGTTTGTCTTTGTGTTGGATATTCCGCAAACATTTGGTCCATTCGATCAACACCACCTTTGGTACGATTATAATATTCAATTATTTCAGGTTTCCCACTGTCAGCTATTTCAGCATCATTATGCATGGTCGAAAGCAAAATTACTGCTTTATTTTTTTTGGGAACATAAGAGCACATTGTCACATTATTTTTGAAGCCAAATGTCGTTGAACCAATTGTCCTGTTTTTGTTCTGCTTCATTTCTTGAGGAATATATGATTTGTTTTTGCGCAAAGTTCCAACGATCGTGAGTTTCCAGGTGAGAAGCAGTTCTGCAACTGGCAAGGTCGTAAACAAATTGTCCATTGTAATGTTTCGGCCACTTCCTTGGTATTTGGCAGACAAATCCTTCACCACTCGTTCGCCTTGGTTCGTTTCCCTACCAGTTTCTGCTTGGCCAGTATATATTTGTCCATGCAGTGGATATGCATTTGTGGCATCGCAAATCCACCAAACCTTGATACCATATTTAGCAGGTTTTGACGGTATGTACTGCGTAAACCGTGTGCGTCCACGGTAAGGAAATAATTGTTCATCAATCGTCAAGCATGAGCTGGGCTTGTAATGTGCAGCAAGATTATTGTTCATCATCGTCCACAACTCACTGATCGGTGCTGCTTTATCAGTTAGTAAGCGTGTTGCACGAGTGTTTTTATCGTCAAATCTTAGGAACCGCAATATCGAACAGAAACGGTTGACTCCCATTGTGGCGCGATATAAAGGATAGTTTTTGACGCTCCATAAATCTCGAACATGTTCTCCATTGCTATGGTTCGCGCCAGTCATAATAAGTATGCCAAAAAATGCATACAGCTCTGTTATTGACACAGGCGTCCATGACTTAGGAGTTGTGTTTGGATGCGCATTGTTGTAAGCATTATAAGTTTCTTTTGCTAACTTATTTGTGTGGCGCATAATTATATCAGCCATTTCAACGTTCATGAAACATTTGAATGTTTGCTCTATTGACAACATTTCAGTGCATCTAGCTGGTCCAGAACGTTCTCTTATAATATTATGTCTGAGTACCTGACGACTTACATTTGGTTCTTTCATCCACTCAGT
>NW_023458558.1:44351094-44362127 GCF_013731165.1 Rhagoletis pomonella
AAGTCGGACGGGTTTCGTAAAAAAATGATGTCATGTCTCCGATTTGCTAAATTTTTTTTTTGGTGGATATTATATATGAAATAAGCTAACTCGTATTCGAGGAAATTTTTGTTTTCATTTTTTGCATTGGAGATATGTCAAATTTTGGATTTTTTCGTGATTTTTACTAATTATATATTTCTTCAAATCGTTGTATCTCGGGTTCTGCTAATGGTAGAGACTTCACCTCAATGTCGCTTTAAAGCTAAAGAAAAAGAAAGATCGTAGTTTTGCAGAATATGAAACGTTGCAGTAAATATGTGTTATATATGGATTGGTGCATTAGTTCCCTTAATATCGTTATGGCAGACAAACTGTCTATAATTTTCAAATGATTTTACTTTATTCGCAAGGATGAATGGCCCCCAAGCTCATCTGACTTTAAATACAAAAACTTTGTAGATTTTAAAATAGCCATCCCCAACTTGTAGCGATGGACGTCGTGCGTGCTGCAAGCAACAGTTTAAAAAAAAAACTAACTGGAGGTTAAACATCGTTATCCACAACATACAACAGGGAGTCGATGACGTCGATAACCATGTATAACCTGTAGTTAGTGCTAACCAGACATTGAGAAACTGGCCCTTAACCGGGTTGTGGCAACATAATAGAGTAACTTCCTGCTAAACCAAATATTTATGCCTCAAATTATAACTGGTTTTCCAAATACAGTTTTATTAGTAAAAATTTGGTTTTTGTATTAATATATACTGTGACTGCATAGACGCATTCGCATTAGGAAAAGTGTAATCTAAATACTAATGCCAAGCGCGGGCAAACTGTTTGCGAATCCTTCGATGCCACAAACTTACAAAGTGACAAACAAACTAATAATAGGTTGCTTTTCAACTGAGCAGTTACTTGGCTGGGAAGTGGCGAGCCGAATTGTGGTCTAAGGTGTTCATAGAGCAATGTGTTAGGGTGTATGTTTATTCATATGTATATAATAATAATTTGGCGCTTACACCTTTGCTAAGTGTTTGGCCGAGCTTCTACGCCAATTTGCGGTGTGTGTCCTAATGTTATAATCCCATTGAAGGGACTAGGGATCGACCCAGGTTCTAAGGAGTGATAGTTCGCTCCTCTAACCACTCAGCCATAGTGACCGTCATATATATACTTATACATATATTTGCTTAGTAATATGCACATAGAAATATAAATTGTGATTATGTGATTGCGGCATGCGCGTCCCCATTTAGAAAGCTTGAAAATGTACAAATATTGAGCTGACATTCTTGCACGTTTTAGTTGAGAAATAACTTGGTGTGTGGCGTGAAAAAAGTTTAAGAGAAATACTTGTCTGAAAATGTAAGTGGTTCAAAATAACTGAAACTGTTGGAGATGCTGTGGGCACACTACGTTGGGCATCTATTTCAAATATTAGGCACACTATCTTGAAAACGCGAACTTCTATTTTTTGGGTTCAAATATGAGATAAAAAATTTGAAATCTAAATAACTGCAACAGAATGCCAGATTGTTTTATTATCGAATGGTAAAGTGTTATGAAGAAAATACATAAGAAAATACCGGTTTTTTTCAGCGAAAGTGTATTTAATTAAAAGTTATTTGTGAAGATCATCAGAAAGCAGTTCCAAAACTTTTTCACCGAGCGACTACTTTTTTCGGCTTCTCCGCTATCGCCCTATACTTAACTGTGCCATCCCGATTACATTTTTCGGAAAGTTGACTGCCGCACACTAGGCAAAAAAAACATTAATTCCTTCAAAATATCCCAAAGTTCGTAGGCCCCAACCAAATTGCTCCACTGTACAGGGTACAGTGAGCAGGGGTAAACCACAGGTAAGTGTTCCTTCACCCTTTCCCTGGATAGTCGTGGCAAACGATGTCCTGGAAGTGTTGGAATGGTAAGAATGATGGGTTATTGCCTCCGTGGACGACGCACATTAGGGCAAAGAAGGCTGCTGTGGACAAATCAATTTTGAGAGCCCAAATATTAACCGATTTGAAGTTTCTTTTTTTTTAATAAAAGTTAATTAAATTTTGCGTCGATATATCTGTGGCGATTTTTTTAATAAGCGCCAGCTTTTTATCTATTTATGTTAAAAAATGAAAGAAAAAAATTTTTACGTTTGAATGCTTCCGAAAATTATTCATAAGCATTTTTTCATAGGATATATATGTAATTAAAAGATGCATTTCATTTGTTATCTATACAAAATATATCCTGAATTCCGTTTTTTTAGTTTTTTTTTCTGTTCGAAAAACTCTAGAACAGCTGTACCTATATTTTTGAAATTTCGGACATCGACTCTAGACTCCCAAATAAATCTTATCGGGAAATTGCAGGAAAAACCTTGAGATCATCACTTCGGAAAATTGCGGCCTACTCCTGCGAAAGGTTTGAAACTTGTATTTACACGGGATTTGTTAAAGAATGAACTATATTTTTATAAAAAATAACAAAACTTATATAAAAAACAATATTTGTTAAAACTTGTCAATATGTGGTGGTCTAATAAATTTTTCGACCACTTTTTTGTAAACGGACGACTGTTAAAATATATATGTTATTCATAGTTAAAATAGATTAGAAAATTTTAAATATTTACATCTGTTTATTCTTATAATTATGTATGTATTTCTTATTTATTTTCAGATTTCATTTCATACTTACGAATACTTAATTGAGAGGTAAGTGGTGCATAAAATCATTCTTTAAGTGGTTACTAATTCCATTCCCAACAAAACATATACAATTTATTATATGCCTTTAAAATAACTAGAAAATTAAAAAATCGAAAAAGAGTCCATTACGCATGTATGTGTGTATAGAGAAAAGCCTTGCGTGCATTACAGGGAACGAAAATAAACTAACATAAAGCCCATGGCTGCTAGCAAACTTTGGCTTACTTGTGCTTGGGAAGTATAGCGCACTAAGTTCAATATTTCATAAATGTGAAATTAATGATTTGAGTTCTATAAAAATCTCTAGTAGAAATTATCAAAACGAAATTGTGCGTTATTCACATTCCACGAAATTTCGTATTTTATTGCTTTCTATTCCCGGAATTCCCGGAATGGAGGCTGCTGTGGTGTAGTGGTAAGCAGTGCGCGCTTCCGCTCCGCAGGGCCCGGGTTCAAACCCTGGTCAAAGCAACTTCGTAAAACAACATCAAGGCGTACGCCACAAATCGGAGGAGAAGCTCGGCCAAACACTGACGAATGTGTCAATCTTTTGTTATTATTATTCCCGGAATTTAAATTACCAATTACTCGTAAGTTTTTAATTTCACATTAATAATAACATTTCCAAGAAAAGTGACTGCAAATGATATGTTCATTTTGAGTGTACATATTTACTATGTAAAAGTGTACACAAATATAAAAAATGAACATTTGATGACTAAATTTTTGCGAAGTCTTTGGCTTCTCCTCCAACCTCAGCATCCTTCTTGTTGTAACAAAAATACGCCAAAGCAGCCATGTCCAAATTAGATATACTCCTACCAACGAACGGTTTAACGAACCGTGAATTTAGTATAACCTTGATATTATACATACATACATAAGTATATAGTACGACTAATGCATTTTTCACCTGCTGACCTTTTTGCCCACGCTAGCTAAATTGCCAGATAAGCTTCAATAAGCACCTGTGCGTAAAAATCTGGATACAACAAGGCGTATGAGTAACATTTAGATGTGATATGTATAACTACGGAGACCATAAATATATTTTGAAAATGCAGGACAATTTTTCAAAAAATTTACCTACATATAATTGCGTAGTATAAAAATAACAAAAATATACTACATATATACATTCCTCGTCATTTGAATAGCGCGCTATTTTTTTGATTTTCTACCATATAAAGTATGCTTGACAAAATTTTTAAATGGAAGAAAATGCGCAGCACCCTGAACAAAAAAAATTGTCGCCCCTATGTTTATATTTTTTTTTTAATTTTCAAAAATTTTTTAAATGGGATGTAGACGTAGAATATGCTATATTTTTATAAAAAGTTAATGAATATTAAGCAAACAAAAGAAAAACTGTACCTACTAAGTATTAAAAGGATGCGCTATTCAAATAACGAAGAGTGTATATTTCTTAATTATTAATTCAATTTTAAACTTTAAACATAAATCACATATGCTTCATTGGTATTAATCTTTTAGTAACGAATATTTACAAAATTATAATAAGGCATATTACATATTACTTTACACGAAATATGAACCTCTGTAAAGCAATTTTTTTAGGCAAACTTTGGGTCGTTGAAAACGAAAAAAATACCCATGGTTTCAAAGAAGTGTTTTCGAGATTTGTTCGAAAAACGTATTTTTAGTACTTTTTCAGTTATTCCACAATATCTCATTAAACGACCAACAGTTCGAAAGGTATTGATGGGCTCTTTGCAAAAATATATATTTTTTGTGCAGATTGTGTTCCGTAACATCAACATTTCTCATCAGATTTTCATTTACTGTAAAAGAAAATGATTGAAATTTTAATTTTTCGATTTTGGTCGCTTGTAACACTAATAATTTTCATCGAAATCGGCAAAGTAATATATTTTTGTAAGAAGACTGTAGGTCGCTTATGTTGATTGGATAATTTTTTCATGAGATATTGACGAATAGGTTCGAAATGTACCAAAAATACGAAAACGGTTGTTTGAAAGGAAAATTGGCTTGGAGAATATTTTTTTCTTAAGTGATTACGACAAATGTTGTAGAACAGTGTTATCGATATATTTGATGCTGGTCTTCAATTTCTCGTCATCCATTGTCCATAACCGTATAATATTTAGAACGCATTGACTAGTTGAACCTTCAAAACCAGCTTACCCTTATGTAGTTATCAATTAGTTATCGACACTGCTTTTATTTCGAGTAGGAAAAGTTGAAAAGTTTTTATAAAGGATCGAAGAAAATGCGGGACAAAGGCAGGACACTTGGAAAAAATCAGTACATTTTGGGGGTTTTTTGTTTTGAAAAACTACGCAGGACAGACCTTTAAATAACAGTACGGTCCTGCAAAAAACTGAACGGATGGTCACCGTATGTATAACAGAAGTGCGTTTCGCTGAAAATGAAATAGATAGCTATGTAGATTACAATAAATTATGTCGTTATTAAGGTATATTACTCGGAAATTCTTCGTGTTGAATCTCAACAGATACAAATCGAAACAGATAAAAATCGAAAAAAAAACTTTAAGATGGTGCTGTCGAAATAAATGAAATACCCTTAGCGTGCACAAATACAGTGTACATCAGAGGTGCCCAAACTTTTTTTCTGATATATTTCTAAATATTCTCAAAAATGAAAGGCGAAGATTAGATGTAACTATGTAAATTTGCATCGCAGGTGAATTCAAAAACTAAACTCGGAGTGGCCACAACAACACTAAAATATTTTATTTATATTATTTTTTATTTCTATTTATTAAAATAATTTGATTAAACACTTGCAGGTTTTAAAAAATAGAGCTCGTAAATCCATCAAAAAACTCTCTCGCTCTGAGAAATTATATTTTTTTAAGAGCACTTCGAGTCCTAGCGTTATTTAGATTATCTTCACCACATACTCATCAAATGTTCGGCTCACTCAAGACTTTGTACGTGAAGTATTTGTAAAATAATTTATTGGTGTTGAGGGCATCATTTTTAATATTATCGCTCCGAGTTTTAAAGGCGAAAAATATTTATCGCTCACATTTTTAAAACACAAAACTTGAAACAACAAAACGGCTAAGCTTTTTACGTGAAAGCTTTTAATTCAGAAACTGACAAAGAGAAAAGAACGAGTCTCATCCTCTTGAAGGCAGGATGGGCAAATGGACTTGTCATTTACGCCTATCACAGTCAGATGTTTATGCCATGTGAAATGACCAGTCAGCAGTCCAACAAGTTGTTTGCAGTGTCGTCTGCTCAGTGAGAGCAAACAACTAAATATACCTTCTGAGATTGAAGGCAACATGAGTTTTGCCCATCTACATCCCTTCGATGCCTCCCAGTCATTGCTGAGCGAAGTATTTACTCAGTTTCTGGTGGTTGCTACGATGGCCGAAAGTGGGTGTGCTAAAACTGATTGCGACAAATGCCTGGTCTGAGCCAATTCTGGCAAAATGTGTCATTACCAGATACTTCTGAGTGACCTGACACCAGAGTAAAGCAAGCTCGTTACGATCGAGATTTGCATTGCTGAACTAGTTTGGAAGTAGTTAGAGGGCTGGCCAATGCCTTAAGGACAGCTTGGTTGTCACTGTCGCCACGTAAACTCTTTCCGCTCCACCTTTATTTCACCAAGTATTGAATGGCTTTGAGGATTGCGTTGAAAACACAAAGTGACGGTAAGTGTAGCATTGCGTCGAGAGCACTCTAAACTACTCCAAAAAAATTAAAGTTAAATAAAGAGGCTATCAAGCAACCATTTTGGTTTTTTACTATCGAAACCGGATACATTTTCGCGGACCCCCACTTATATCTTATGGACCCCATATTTTTTAACGCCAACGTAGACCCCCATCGAGTCCACTTGGACCACTTTGTCCACTGGACCACTTTGGGAATCACTGGTGTACATTATACACTCGTATGTACATATGAAGTTTTTTTTTGATTTCCCAGTACGGCATAGCTTTTCAGAAAAGTTAATTTATTTCTGCTTATGTAGTAACTGATTTCAAATTGATGTATAATTACTAACTGAGCAGCCTCCTTGAGATGAACCAAATGCTTCAGCTCTTGATATTTTTGCAAATGATTCAATATTAGTTGAAAATCATTTAATTTTGGGCAACTAACTATTTTAGCATCTTCGATAGGCTCTTTAAGACGAGCATCCCGTCAAGAAGAGAATGGCAAACACCAAGGCCATGGAGACGGGGAAAGAGTTGGGTACGGAGTTTTCCCTAAGGAACTAGGACTGGAACTATCCGTACGAATTCCGGATCGCTGCAGTGTTTATCAGGCAGAAGTTTTAGCAATTAAGGAGGTGGCTGTGTACCCTAGTACGCATGCCGTAACGAAGAATACGATTAATAGTTTCTCGGATAGTCAGGCGGCTATTAAATCAATGAACATGGTAATGCTGAGATCGAAGGTTGCGCAGGAATGCCTCGCAGCTCTAAAAGATATTAGCGCCGAGGCCAACAGGTCATGGGTAGAGGAAGGCATTTGTGGAACAACCAGGCTGCTTTAGCCGAAAATAGAAAAGAAAAAGACGAAAGAGTTGTTGTGCCTCTCAAGAGAGGATATTGCGAAGGTCAAGGCTTGTGTAACCGATAATTGGCTATTTGGCAGGCACTCTTCAAGACTAGGAATTTTCTTCCACGAATATTGCAGAAGTTGCAGAGATGAGGAAGAGGAAGAAATCGTAAAACACTTCTTCTGTAGTTGCCCAGATTTGGCCACAGTTCAAATTGAAAACATGAAAGCACATTTACGTGTCTCGCATATGAAAGCTGAGCAGTAAATGCACAAATTCTCACTTCTCGTACAAGACGTAAATATATCCGCGGGAATACCTCCGACTCTAATACGGCTTTCCCACGGCACCCCAATTACGTAGTTCGTTCTCTCATTCGTACTTCGCACTCCAATTACTCTTGGAATTACGTAATTCGCCATACGAAAAGTAAGGTTTATAAATGTGTATACCCCTAATTTAATACGGAAACTTATAAATTTTTAGCAAGAACCTACATTGTGCATAAATTTTGGAGCGAGGAAAACAAAAACAAAACACAGTGTTAGAGAACTGTCAAGTCGAATTAAGAATGTACCCGTGGGAATGGGGTAATTTGCGATTGTAACTGGGGGGGGGGGGGGGGGGGATCGAACAAAGTAATTCAGTATGCCGTTGGAAAATAGTATAACATCGTTGGGCGCAAGTTCCAATCGCCATGGAGGCAATTGCGATTTTTCAGGGTTAATAAATGTAAATTGTTGCGTGCCGCTTAAAAATTTAAGAGAAAAATATGAAATTAAAAAAAATAAAATAAGCATAAAAAAATAAAGTGCGTAAAATAACGTGGAATCCGTAAGAACCCAAACAAGTTTCCAAAAGCCGAACCGTACAAATTTTTTCTCATAAAATACTAATTGTCCTAGATCTGTCCAAAACGGAACTAGTTCGGAACGAGTTCAAAAGCACTACAGAAAGCGGCACTTGTCACTTCGTAGGACATCACCATGCTAAAAAGACAGTTGAAAGCATTAATTTGATATAGCTAAAGAGCCAGTACCGTCGCTGTTTAAGCTAATTTTACGCGAGTTCTACACGAAACATCTACATAAGTGTGTCGAATAAATGTGTGAGAAGTGAATGCATAGAATCTTGGTACACATCGTTGGCGTTCGTGTGAAAACATGAATGCAAAACTGAACAATGTGCATGGTTAAACCGGCATTGTCTAACCCTGTAGAGAAAAATTATTAATTCATAAAAAATAACCCACATGTAGTTAACTTTTTTTGTGGGATTTCTAAAAAATATATGGCTTTAAGTTAACTACAAAAAGCTAACTTGAAACCAGTTGAAATGTAATGGAGACGTTAATGGATGATCGTCTTCTTTGAACAAGTTTCTGCTTAAATATCCTCATATAAATTATACTTTTAATATACTTATTTCCTGCACTTCATAAATACTTTTTCGAAATAGAAATATTGTTGCTCGCGACGCTCCAACAGTCGCAATGGCCGACAGAGCAAGGCACTGGCGTAGTATTCGTGAGGTCCGAGGCTCAAGTCGTGACGCAGGCAAATTTTTATTTTATTTTTTTCTAAATTTAGGGTTTTATTGTAATTAAAAATAATAATTTCTTCTTTTTTATGGCATAAGTATTTCTCGCTATATGTATGTTTTTTCTGCAATGAAATTAGATTTTCAAGTTTGTTGTTTATTTCCTTTTTGGTTGTTGTTGTTTCCGACAGGGTGGGTGTATGATGTATTATGGAACGAATTTCCGTCATCCGTTGTCAAATTTGGTTTGGAGACAAACCGGTTTCGGCGTTCTGCCGAACGAAAAATTACACTGAAGATGGCACAACGCCGAAACCGGTTTGTCTCCAAACCAAATTTGACAAGGGATGACGGAAATTCGTTTGTTTTTATTACAACGCTTTTATCAACTTGCAATGTTGTGTGTCCAGAAACTTTCAATGTTGTGGATCCAGAAACTTTCAATGTTGTGTGTCCGACACCATAAAACCTTTGCTTTGAAAAGTTCCTATAAAAAAGCATAGTGCATAGGGCGACATTTGTAGTGAATAGGGCGAGGTAGATGACATCTAGATGTCGCCCTATGTACTACGTTTGCTACAGCGGAAATAGACGACACGCCATTTCTTTAAATAAAATTAATTGGTGCTCGTTTGTATGTACATACATATGTAAATGCATGTGTGTGCACCTTTCTATTAATATCGTTGAATTATTTTAATATCTATTGCAAAATTTTATTCAGACAGGACTAAAAAGTAGAAAATAATTAATATAAAAAAACTTTTTAATATACAACGCTTTTATAAATGGACTAAAAAGTAGAAAATAATATTTCTCAGTCCCATAGAATTTGTTTTGATAACTTTTGATTTTGAAATTTTAGCAAAAGTCATTATAAACAATCTATGAAATTGAAAATGAAAAGCGTGGGGCGCATGTAATACACTTGAATTGATATGAAAAGTAATATATGTATGTATGTATGTGGGTATATGAATAACGACCGCTTAAAATCGATTTCAAAGTTCTACTTTCGCTGTAGAAAGTTTAGGTCTACGTTATGTAGTTTGACTATTGTCAATTAAATCGAATGCTTTGTATTGCATGCGCTCCACGTTTTTCATTTTCAATTTCATAGATTGTTTATAATGACTTTTGCTAAAATTTCAAAATCAAAAGTTATCAAAACAAATTCTATGGGACTGAGAAATATTATTTTCTACTTTTTAGTCCATTTATAAAAGCGTTGTATATTAAAAAGTTTTTTTTTTATATTATTTATTTTTATTTAAATTGAAATAATTATATTTACTTGCATTGATTTAATTTAAAAAATTTAAACCAGCACCAGGCGGAACCTGCCTTCTTAGAACCAGATCACGCAGTCTTCACGCAACATCCGACATTTGTAAGTAAATCAATTAATTACGTTTTATTTTTGGCTATGGCAATTCAAAGGCAGATGTCGCTGAACGCTTACATAAGTTTAACTGGCCAACGCTTTAGCACATACTAGTTTATGAACTGGTATTTTTACTGACTGGCTCGGATTTTCACTGCAGGGAACGTATAAATATTAATTTTTTACGACAATGTTGTTGTATACATTATACTTTTGCTGTTCATAGTATGTATCCAAAAAAAAAATTGTTGTCATATGTATGTATTTGTTGAAATAAATACTCCTATTTTACGATCAGTAATTACCAAAATACATGTGTACATAGATTCCTTTCGGGAGAAGCTTTTCTCACGCAGAGTGTTTACCATTGAGAATGATTGGAACGGAAGATATTTGAAATTTCGGGAGGAAATATATTAGGGTAGTCCAAAAATGCATATGGTGGATAATTATAGTCGGAATTTAAGGCTCTCATTCCTTAATAATAATTATAGATTGGCGCTTACATATACATATGTTAGCATTTGGCCGAGCTTCTCCGCCGATTTGTGGCGTGCGCCGACTCCGAACGGTGATTGTATTTTGCCGCGTACAATATCTTAGGCAGTTACCATAATGACCATGATTCAAACGACGCTCACAGTTGGAAAGAATTTTCTCATCATACATTCTGAATAACGGCAATGAGTTGGGAACATCTCACCCACCAAACTTAACTCTTCACTTTATAAATATAAAATAGAAATTCTCTTAAGGTTAGCACAATAAAGTCGCCACGCTAATAAATTCATAACAACAATAACGCTAGGCTTTCAAGACCGCAGCTCTAAATTACATCTTTCTGGACCATCTTAAAAGATGTCCTACCAAATCAGTTAATAATAAAAAAA
>NW_023458558.1:44362227-44366413 GCF_013731165.1 Rhagoletis pomonella
GCAAATCGGAGACATGACATCATTTTTTTACGAAACCCGTCCGACTTAAAAAAGAATGGCTCATATATAAGACATTACATACATATGTATATACTTGTACTATGTGAGGCAAATCGACGCATGCCTGGCGAATACAACATCCGCTAAGCCTCTTAAGGCCCAAGCAAATACTCGTAAATCTCTCAGTTTAAGGCTTCGGCGAATGCCCCATCAGTAGCACTTATACCCGTTCAGCATTTACTAAAACATAACAATGCATTGAATCACATATCTGTGTACGTACGAAAGTGTAAGCACCCTGTCGGAAAATCAATTAAATACTTTAAAATCGAATTAATGAATACTTTTTCCTCTCTTCTTATAAGCAACTGACTTTTTTGAAATTGCGATGTCCTAAGAGCACGTCAATTGCCGGAATCTGCATATAATTTCCACAACTTGCAGGAGCATTTGACTTAAAGAAATTCAAAATCAGTAGTCGAACTGATAAGTTAAAAAGTTAATTGAAAAGTCAGACATTCGCCTGCTGCATTTGTTTCAAATTAATTTATTTCAAGCTTCTCTTTCCATTGGTTACTTTTTAAAATTGTCTGTTTTATTCCGAGCGGGTATGTACTGGCAGATCTTAGCTCTTAGGTATCAATGTATGTGCATTAGGGTGGTGTGAGAAGAGTAAAATCGGAATTTTAATGTTCTCACCCCCTGGAGTTGTTCTATATCGGGTAAAAGTATACCCCTATTTTTTTTGAAATAAAAAATATTTAGGGGTCGCTCAAAGCGCTTAAAGTTTTCCATGTATTTTATATGAGAAAACACAACTTTTCGTAGAAATGGTATAGAATTCTTGAGATTCAATATTTTATCGGAAAACTCTCTCTCAGGCTCTCTTCACTTTTAATGGTAATACCCATTTGCTTAGTTAACCCTTTTTTTATACTAAAGATTTTTTAATAGTCCCCCTTTGCATCTTTATGGGTTTTTGAGGGTTTTTGGCGGACCTTTAAATTATAGATACTAAGAAGAAATAGTTAAATAAACAATTGTACATATATTATTATTGGAAATCTCCAGCGATCGAAAAATATTGACTTTTCAAGAAAGCCATAACATTCGACGAAAAGTTGTTTTTTCCCCCATATAAAATACATAGAAAACTTTGAGCGCTGTGGGTGACCTCTAAATATGTTTTTATTACCAAATAAAAAATAGGGGGGCATTCTTTTTCTCGATAAAGAACAACCCTAGGGGGTGAGAAGATTAAAATTCAGACTTTACTTTTTCACATGCACTTTTGGACCACCCTAATGTACATGCACACATACGTAGGATGGCAAATATTCATATAGGAAATACTAATGAATGCATTTGGATGCAGCGCGGATGTGTTTTCTCATAAAAGCGAACAGTTCTAAATTTAATTATACTTAATTGTTTCCAAATTTGATAAACGAATGCAATTAAAATGTTGTTAAAATAATTTTATTTTAAATGCGTCCGGCGAAAAGAGATTTAAAAATAAGTTTTATTACGTAATTCAAATGTTATTGCAAACACGCTTAGACAGAGAAATGTAAAAAAAATTTCGATGAAGAAATAACACACGGCAATAAAAAGATGAAAATGGCCTCGCGAAAAAATTGGTACATACGGGAATTGTGAATAGGCGGAGACTACAACACCTCGCCTCCGGGTTCGAGCACATCAATGAACGAATTGCCACGAGGAGCCAACATCGACAAAATCTTCTTGCAGCCAAGGTCCGCATGCATCTCTGTGCGATTAAGAACATACACCAGGCAGTGCGACGAAAGTTCGATGTCGAGAAGCTGCAGTCAAAACGTACAACAGGGAAATTTCACAAACGACTCTCAGTTTTGCTTAAATATAAATCTCTTCATCGACCAGATATGAATGAGCACTGGGAATCCATCTTCTGCACCCTCTGCATGCAGCTGCGAAATAGGTTGGTCCAGCGGTGAACTCGGACAAGACAAAGTTCCTCTTGGTAGCACATAAAGAGCCCACGCGGCCTGGGACACAGGTTACTTTTGGCAGTTATAAATTTGAAATTGTGAAAGAATTAGTCTACCTAGGATTCAGCATTAACACCACCAAAAATGTCCGCCTGGACATCAAACCAAGAGCCTGCTAGCAGGTTCTACTTTGGCCTGGGTAGGCAGCCCTTTTTCGAAGAATAAAAATTACGCTAAAAAAATTTGTTTTTATGCTCTTCCTATATATGTATAGCTAAGAAACGTGGACATTGTCGAACAAAGATGAGAATGCTTTGGGAACTTTATAGAGAACTATGCTGCGCACGATGGTTTCTAAAACCCCCTTCTTTGTCGGAACCAGGCACAAAACAACCTTTTTTCGAAATGTTTACTGAAGGAATACTTATACTGGCATATTTTAAGTGAATATTAGGTTAGGGTTAGAGGTAAATAGTTTGTGATGCCATTGAATATTCCTTATAACAGTAAGTGCGAGTAATACGCTGTGCGCTCAAGCCAAAGCTCCGCAAGCGGCTGGTGATCACCAGAGATAGTTTCTCGGAAATTTTAATAAAATATCGACGGTTAAAACCCGGCCTAGAAAAAACATGGCTGCTGGGAAGAAATTTCTACGGCATTAAGAGGCACAATCGATATTAAATCGTACCGCCTGATTTTTTTTTTTACAGCAAATTTGCAAAACTCCCTTCAAGCGGAGAGTAGATTTTTGGCAATGTTTGACCATCTATGCCTCACCAACGACCAGAGGAATCGTGCAATTTTGAAAGTTGAAGTTTTTTTGGTTAAAAATCCTTGGTTACCATGCAATTATGATATCTTCATCATATTGTATTTTAATATTACAGTATTATACCTCTTAATATACATAAATTACGCAACAGGCGTGCAAATTTGATCTACTTGCGACATATGTATACGCACATGTACATGCTACACGTACATATGTATAAAAACTTATTGCCCGAATCCACGTTGCACGATGGATGGCCAGTACTGGATGGCTGGTGGCGAAATAAAAGAAATTTAAAAAATAAAAATAAATTAATGACCCAGAGGAAAATAAAAATAAATTGCACATGAATATTCACATGAGATCTTATGCGTGGAAATGCCTTAAAAAATAGCAAAAAAAATTCGAGTAACAATAAAAATCCTCACTTCAGGTAAATGCAGAATATGAGGAAGGATCCACTGAGCTGAAAAAGGAATTGTAAAAGGAAAATCTGCGTGCCAAATGGTTGCACTTTATGACGATAAAATGTATTAAGAAAATGCGTTGTTAAGTAGCGGAATGCAGATTGCAACTTGTAAAATAATGTGAATGGAATTTTTGCAAAAAAAATAAAAAAAAAATATTCGCAAAGTTCAGCACTAATTAAAGAAAGTGCACAAAGTGGGCAGCAAAGTTTAATTTTCATAACGAATACTGACGGCCGACACTACATACAGCAAACTAAGGGAAAACTTTAATATTGTAAGAATGGCGTCAAGAACAAAAACGAACGCCAAATAAACGAAATAATAATGAGTTTACAGTAAGCAGAGATGGGGAAGAGTAAACACGATTTATGACCAGTGGATGATTTTTTGAAGTGCAAATTAATATTTTTATGTTAAGGTTATTATTTTCTTATTATTTGTTTATTTAAATTTTACCTTAATTTGTTGAATCTGCGCTGCTCGAGAGCCTAACAATAAGTGTGCGAATCTTAATCTATTCAGCAAATTTACATTCCATATTTGGCCCCAAAAAAAATTTTACAACGCGCTGGCATGTAATTTCTACCTAATCTTTAGTTCCTGCTTACACGCAATAGAGATCTTGCTAATTAATATGCGTGCGCTAAAACCCTCGATGCATATTTCGCCTTTGCTCTATTTCCGTTCGTACTTCTGGGATTCTTAACTCGTCGTGGATATTGTTGCTTCAAATATATAGAGGTATTGCGATGATTGTTCGAAGGATTTCCCTTTTGGTGCTGCTCTCGTTTCTTTATAATTCACATTGATAAGTCCAAATTGGTTTTAGAACTATGATGTATATAATCACTTGCAGAAGTATGACTCAAGGGTGAACAAGAGTTAATAAGCCGCACTGGAGAACTGGCCTTCAACTTAAGATGAGTTCCGTCAACCTTTATATTTTTTCGCCCAGTAAGTCGTAAGTCGTG
>NW_023458558.1:44366513-44368212 GCF_013731165.1 Rhagoletis pomonella
GTTCCGTCAACCTTTATATTTTTTCGCCCAGTAAGTCGTAAGTCGTGTGTTTAAACCTCCCCCTCTCCCCCCCCCCCCTCCTATGGAGAGAAATATCCATAAAAATTTGCCATCATTTAGTTTAAGATAACAATGGTAAAAAATATTTTAATTTCTCAAATATTTTAGATCTCTTTTCAGAGATAATAGTCGGTTATAGGTTAAATTTAAGCCAGGCAGGTTCCATCTGGAGCTGATGGAAACTTTATGCTTACGGATTCGTAATCAGCATAAAAAAAAATCCATCAAAAACAGGTTTAACGTTTGCCGTACTAAAATCTTTGTGTATTTTTGTTGGGCTGTGTTATCCATTAAAAAAAATCAGACGTCCATTTTTTCTACAGAAATGTTTCCTTATGTGGTCCATAACACCCTTCGCTACCCTATTTAATCTAATGGATTCAGGTCTGGCGATCGAGCGGGCCACGTTATTGGGCCGTATCGTCCAATCCATCGGCGAGGATAAGTTTCGTCTAAATGAGCTCTTACTTCACGCCCGTAGTGAGCAGGGCACCCGTCATTTTGCAGCCATAGTCTTCGCCGCAGGTTTAAGGGTACATCTTCCAAAAGAGTTGGAAGCCGTTCCTGAAGGAACTCTGAATAATTGTGAGAGTTGAGCGTTGGCGGCAGTTCCACAGGTACCAATATCTGACAATTAAAAATACCGCACCATAAATTTATTTTGTACCGGTACTGCGAACGATCTTCTCTCATTTCGTGAGGATTGGATATCTGCCAACTGTGAAGGTTATGTAAATTAAAATAACCATCACGTTTGCATGATGATTCATCGCTCCAAATTATTTTATTAAAAATGTTGGGGTCTGATTCAAGCATTCGCAACATTTCACGGCAAAATCTAACCCTCGACAGGTAATCTCTTTCCTGTAGAGCCTGAACACGTTGAATGTGGTAGGGATGAAATCGATGGTCTTTTAAAGCTTTGTGAACTGTAGTTTTTGGTATTCCCGTCCGTCTTTCCATCATTCTCACTGAAGTCGATGGAGCTAGTTCCACTTCCTCTAACACAGCTTCAACATCTACCGTTGCAGGACGTCCTGTTTCGCCGCCACGCCTTCCAGGTATGCGACCTTAAAAAAGTGAAAAATTATAGTTAACAAGCAAGCAAACAAGAAAGGTGTAAAAATCACTTACCTTCATATATTTCTCTATGGGTCCGGGCGAATACTTCTCGACCCGGATGTCGACGATTGGGGTATCGCTCTGCATAGAGTCTTTGAGCAGCTCTGGCATTACAGCAAGCTTCACCGTAAATTAGGTGAATATCCGCATATTCATGCGACGTATACTGCGTGTTCTCTGTCATAGTATTAATAACACAATGTTCGAAGGGTCCAATTTCACAAAATCCACTTTCACTAATTCCGGTAAGTAACATAAAATAATGTCAAGAGCAAGTAATTATGTACCTTTGTACTATTTAGCATGTCATTTGACGGTAACAAGAGCAAATTCAATTTAAATCTATTAAATACATTCTAGCGTGTCTCAGTCCTTTACCCACAAAAGCGGCTATAACTTTTTTTTTTTTCTATTCAAAACAGTAAGTGTGGCACCTTTCTGAAATCTTTATTAAATGAGCAATTTTTTTGTGTAATGTAAAGTTATAGCTCAGTACATTTTTTTTCACCCGAGATAG
>NW_023458558.1:44368312-44369344 GCF_013731165.1 Rhagoletis pomonella
ACCTTGCCCTAAAGTTTGGCACGTTACTTCTGGGACACCCTGTATATGTGGGGTAAAATGAATAACAATCTTGCAATTTTTTTTTATTTTAATAGTTCAGTCTGTTTACTCCTATGAGTATCTTTAAAAATTTAATCGCTGATAACTAAGTAATTGCAGGGTATGGCCAATTCAGCCGTAGATATTCCGTCCATTATATTAAGAGCCACATGCAAATTATTTTCGATATCGAATTCTATTATTAAATCGTTTAATGTTTTCGTAATGTTTTGAGCGATGTGATTCATCTCAAGAACACCAGCTTCTAACACAAATTTGCAGCTTCCACCGTCATCAACCAAATGTGCGGTAAAACTTAGTTATATTGGACCCACTTTGCTCAAACTACGATATGCATGACTTTTTTTTTACTTTGTTATGTACATATAGATACATAGCAGGCATTGCCATTCATATTTTACTTTGTTGGATTGTGCGGTTCAGCAATATGGATATGGATGTGTTCGGAAATGCATCAAGCCAAATCATCCGTCTGTTTTATTTCAAAACTATACTATAATTGATGGAACGAGAGTTAAATGCCGAATTGGAAGTTATTTGTGCGAATAAGGCATTTCCATCAATTATAGTTTAGAAATAAAAGAGACTTATGCTTTGGCTTAATGCATTTCTCAACACAGCCAGAGACTTAAGCGCAGTACCTTCTACTAAGCTGCATATCCAAAATTATTAGGTCCATTTTCAGTATATCAATTCTTTTTATCACTAGATGGCTATCTGTTAACACATTCATCAGTTTTTGCCAACAATTTTAGGCATTGTTGCTTTGTCCTTTGATTCATTGCATACATTGTAGTGGCACTTATCAAGGTGGCATAGTTATTTGCTGCTTTGCTGCGAGGATAGTTTGCTTCACAGCTTATATTCTGCTGCTTTTCTTTTCTTGCGAAATAATTCCATATATCTTCGTCCGACGAAATTCGTTCAGCGATTTGGTTGTGTTTATTACTTTAGAAAAAAACTTTTTTTTTT
>NW_023458558.1:44369444-44370599 GCF_013731165.1 Rhagoletis pomonella
TTAAACTGAAAATTGTGTATGCATCCAACAAAAAAAAAAAGTTTTTTCTAAAGTAATAAACACAACCAAATCGCTGAACGAATTTCGTCGGACGAAGATATATGGAATTATTTCGCAAGAAAAGAAAAGCAGCAAACAACTATGCCACCTTGATAAGTGCCACTACAATGTATGCAATGAATCAAAGGACAAAGCAACAATGCCAAAAATTGTTGGCAAAAACTGATGAATGTGTTAACAGATAGCCATCTAGTGATAAAAAGAATTGATAGACTGAAAATGGACCTAATAATTTTGGATATGCATTAAGCCAAAGCATAAGTCTCTTTTATTTCTAAACTATAATTGATGGAAATGCCTTGTTTGCACATATAACTTCCAATTCGGCATTTAACTCTCGTTCCATCAATTATAGTATAGTTTTGAAATAAAACAGACGGATGATTTGGCTTGATGCAGTTCCGAACACATCCATATCCATATTGCTGAACCGCACAATCCAACAAAGTAAAATATGAATGGCAATGCCTGCTATGTATTTATATGTGCATGACAAAGTAAAAAAAAAGTTATGCATATCGTAGTTTGAGCAAAGTGGGTCCAATATAACTAAGTTTTACCGCACATTTGGTTGATGACGGTGGAAGCTGCAAATTTGTGTTAGAAGCTGGTGTTCTTGAGAGGTATCATATCGCTCAAAACATTACGAAAACATTAAACGATTTAATTGAAGAATTCGATATCGAAAATAATTTGCATGTGGCTCTTAATATAATGGACGGAATATCTACGGCTGAATTGGCCATACCCTGCAATTACTTAGTTATCAGTGATTACATTTTTAAAGACACTCATAGGAGTAAACAGACTGAACTATTATAATAAAAAAAAAATTGCAAGATTGTTGATCATTTTACCCCACATCTATACCTTCTATTAAATGTGTTTTGAGAACAGGAAAATTTCTGTTTCAACTCTTTCTCGTTTTCTCATTTGGGCAATTTGCTATCTCAACATTTCATTTTAAAAATGGCATCAATCGAATCAGATCGATCGGTATCAAATATAAATGATTAGACAGAATTACAACTGAGTTGAGGGTTAAACCCACGACTTACGACTTACTGGGCGAAAAAATATAAAGGTTGACGGAAC
>NW_023458558.1:44370699-44388346 GCF_013731165.1 Rhagoletis pomonella
TTTTTTTTTTGTTGGATGCATACACAATTTTCAGTTTAACTTAAAACTTGTTGGTTAAAACCAATACACGAATTATTTCGCTAGAGAAGTTATTGTACGCTGGAAGCTTTCTTTACAAAGCCAGCACCATAAATGTTGAGCCTTACAAAACAAATATTACTTAGATTCAAAATTGTGTTCAGTACCAAGACTATTTTATTTCTTTGTCAGAGTCTCTTTATGGACGTAGCCTAATGGGGTTCTAGGGGAAAACAACCGGCATTCAATTCCTATACGCTGACACACATGTGTATATGTGTATGTAGTTTATTTCGAACCATATTTTTCCATTTGTATGCAGATTTTGTTTACAATTTTCATTTCACTTGTCATTTTCATTAGCAATATCAATAGCACAAGCACGTAGTGCATAGGGTATAATAAATGCAAACTTTAGGAATTTTCACACGAAAACGGCACAAGGGGGAAGATAATACAAACTATAAAACAACTAAACTTAGGTCAAAAAATGAAAAGCAAACAACTACTAGCTAACTATTACGTAATAATCAAGAAAGTCTTAGAAAAGTAGCTGCAAAGAAAGTTGTAGTTTTAATATTTGAGCAAGCAACAAATGCAAATGCCACTGGACTGGACAGCAAAGTCTGACCGGTAAAAGGATGAAGCAAATGTGGTTGATTAAACCAAGTCAAGTTTTAATTAGTTTTATATGCAGCGGCAAATATGAAAGTTTTCTTGGAAGAATTTCGCAAATAAATGCGAAAGAAATTAATTTAAAGTTAATAAAGAGAAAAACAATAACATAATATGTATCTACACCTCAAAATGTTTTCTCAATCAAAACTATCAAAACACGGTTGCAGTACAACAGGTGGCACTATGTATTTAGCGGCTATAAAAATAATATACAATTTTAAATTTGCAGGAGGGTTTCTTCAGAAAATTCGATTAAATATGTATTAAATTAAGTTTTGAATAACTCTATATTCATGTATGCATATGAGCCAATCTCACGATTTGGTATTTTTTTTTTTTATCACTCCTCACGCTAACGCAATCTACTTGCAGTTATTTCATTCAAGTATTTGAACCATTTCAGACTTTAAACGTTTATTTAGGCGAAAAAGTACTGAAATTACTCAACTTTTCATTGTCACTCGAAAAAAAATCAAAATTGCTTTTTATTATAAACTTTGCAAATTTTTCAAATAGAATTTTCATGTTAAAGACATACAAAGTTGGCTCCAAATACAACATACCTGTAAAGTTTCAAGAGTGTGCCACCAAATTGAAGCAAATGTCAGCAGGCGGAATATCTGTCCTAGCTATTTTGTAATTTTTTATATTTAACGATTTTTTGATTTTGAGAGTTTAAGATACTTCAAAACGTTAATATAAAATGGTAAAAGAATTCTTCTTCTTGGCAAAATGGAACAATTTAGAGTAATAAATCTAATAAAAACAGGAAAAAATGATGTATTGCGAGAACGATGTTCAGTCATCCCTTGTCAAATTTGATTTAGCGGCAAACCGGTTTCGACGTTGTGCCATCTTCAGTGTCTTTTTTCATGCTGCAGTACGAATACATCATACTCCTACCCAGAGAAAAAAAACATTGATTATAGGATGACGACGATTAGCAAAACAAAAATTCCATTTTTACATTCGAAATTCATTCTAAAATTGTTATATAAATCAAGAAAGAAATATATACAAATATTCGTGAAGAATATTGTGGAAAAATATGCCACGCCAATTTTTTATTACTTTCAACTAATATGACTTTTAAGTAAGCGTTCATGTAAATTAGTCAGTTAACTGTGTGTGGTGCTTTATTACGATGAGTTGTAATTTTGACTTCTTTTTAATATATCTTTTTTAAGTTTCTATTTAAATACGAATTCCCGATGGAATCTTGATCCTAATGCAAAACTGAAGTTAATGCATTGTCTACGGTAAGTGTGCCATCATTTTCGACCAAAAACACATTTTTGTCTAAAAATGTAACAACTCGTATGAGTCGCTCATATAACAATAGCCATTTTTTTATATTTTGGAGACTGAAAAAAGGTGTGAGTATTAGGTACTTATGAAAATTTGTTAATAATTTCGAGCCCTAACAGCCCAAAATAACGTAAGCCACATTTTTTACAAAATTTTCTTTTTGATGCAGAAATTTACCTAGATGCTCTAGGAATATTTCTGCATCAAAAAAAAAATTTAAAAAAAAAATGTCGCTTACGTTATTTTGGCGGTTAGGGCTCGATTTGTTGTAAATAGGTTAGGTTAGAAATTGAGCATTAATTTCATTTCATTCATTTTATTCGTTTTGTCGGTACCGGTACACGACGTTTGCATAACCACTTCGTGAATATTTCAAGGCTATTCAAGAATCTTTTCGTCACTATGTAGTTTCTAACTACCCCGAAATGATCGCAAAAATTATCCTGAAGTTGTTCTGAAAAAGTCGAGAACTTGTTTCAAAAAGATCTCGAAAATGCCTCAAAACAGTTCCTAAATGTTCCCAACATGATTTCCGGAAACAATCCTGAACCAGTCTCAAAATGGTCCAGAACTAGTTTCGAAATTAACCCGAACTTGTCTCGAAACAGTCCTGGGGTTGCCCAAAAATGGTACCGAAATGGTCTTGAATAGGACCCGAAATGATCTCTAATTTATCCCAAAATGGTGCTGTAATAGTCACGAACTTGTCCCGAAGTGATCTCGAACAAGTTTTAAAACGGTGCTGAAATAGTCCTTTATTACCCCCAAACTAATCCCGAAGTAGTACCAAAATGTTGCCAAAATTGTCTTTGAGTAGTCCCTAAATGATCCTTAACTTTCACAACTAGTCCTACAACGGCTCTGAAATAGTAATGAAATGCTAATTTATACACACCAGGCGCAATTACAGATTTTCTGCTGGCTTACGCAAGAAGATGCTACAAATTTGCTGCTTGGTTATCGCAAGTTTTACCCATTCCGAGTGCTAAGACGTTTGCACATCAACACATGAGTTTTTCCATCAGCTCTTTATTTGAATTTAACAGAAAATAGTATCCATCATAAATAGCTAAAATATATCCGCCAATTAAAATTGTTAAAAATGTATTTAAAGTGATTGCCCAAATTAGTATCTCCAAATTTGAATACTCTTCATATATATACATATATTCATAAATCAATTTGGTTCACATGAATTGTTACAAAAAGAGTTACTCAGATAGTAATTGCACCATTACTGCACTGAACAACGGTTCATTCATGCAATCACTCGTTCATTCATAATATCTATCCATTCCAAAAATGCAGCGCTTCAGCGATAAATCTACGTAAAGCACATACCATTTCTGATTTATTTCTTTTGCATATTCATTCATACAGATGTGTGTATATTTGTATAACTTAAAAAGCGTATGGGTATATACATATGCATACATATGAATGATATAGAGATATGCATTCGTAACACAACACAGGTAATGAAAAATGAGCAACACAGCGAATAAATGGAAATATCAGCACAAACAACAACGTGAATTATGAACGTATAAAATTTCAATTTGCATAATAAAACTTAAAGCAGTAGTTTGTTTCCTACTGCGGTCGGTGTAATACTCATAACAATAAAAACATCAGTAAAACTCTGCATTACTATCAACAATATGCATAAATCGGTAGTTTTGCCATTAATGAAATGTAATCATGCTAATAAAAATTCATAAGCAATTACTTGCGCTGTGTGTGTATGTACATACATATCGCTTGTTAAAAGTACAAAACTGCGTATCGTCGTTCTGCAAAACCGCATAACTGACTTTTTTTTTTGCCAAAAATTTGATTTGCTCACTCACGCGGTTTTGCATTTTGTTGATACGCGATTTTGTACTTTAAACGACGATATGTACATATGTATATATGAAGTAGTTGTGTGTGCAAAACATTAATCGATGAGTGTAAATTAATTTGCATGTAGATATGTATACACATATGTGTGAACCATGAGCTGCATGGAATTGAATAAATAGTGCCTCTGTGGGGAATCGTTTGAGTTTGCTGTTCTCACATTCTAACAATTTTAGAACATACTTACTTACGCCGAAAAAATTCAACATTTTTTTACGAGACTAGAAAATTTCTTCATACACATGTATAAATATGACCTGAAATTTTTTCACAAAATTATTTAAATCGGTCGGCGATCGAGACATCGCTACATAACGGTTTTAAATTAAACAAAAAAAAAGGTTGAAAGGATCAAAACACGCAATTTACAAAACGAAAGACAATTAAATTTCGATCTTCCGTTTTCGAGATAATTACAAAGATTTAAAAATAAATTTTTCTTTGAGAAATTACAAAATTTTCGATTCATATTGTATAAAATATGTAGGAAAACGACTTTCAGAGAGTTTTTGATACTCATTTCTTTAAGCAAACATATAAATCAGAGAAAGAAATGCATAAACAAAAACAAGAAATGTTCGCATGAGATACAAATTTTGCATTGATCATTTATAAATACATTGATACAGGAACACATCTGTATTGGCCAATTGTTAAACTTAACTTATCGGCCATTTGATACATTATTTATTTAAAATTTACAGCTTCTCCAGTTGCCTGAAATTTTATGACTAACTTTGGATAAAAAAAAATCATCAATTATATGTAAGCCTGTGTTTTCAGAAAAAAATGTATTTTGTCGATTACGACCACAATATAAGGCAGGAAATAAATTTTTGATATTAGATAATAAATGTGCATAATTTCCTATATATGTATTTCAGTAACAACTTTACTTAGCGAAATTCTTCCATTTAATTCGGTTGCTTGAATTCTGAATTCAATAAATTTAAATCTTGTGAATTTAAACAAACACTAACAGTGTAGATCTGGCAACTGTCTTTCAACTCATCACAGTATTTCCAAAGACAATCGTCAATGCTGACATCTATCTTGAAAGCTTTACTCTGCTTTTCGGAAGACTTATTGAAATATCTGCTAACGGGAAGGTCTTAGCGTTATTCTGTTAGCCCTTTACCAATACATTTCCTGCAAGTTCAACTTAATAAAACATATACATATATTATTGTTTCTAAAATAATAACTAAAAACTAAAACAAATATAATTAAGAAAATAGCAAAAGAAAAGAGAAAATACATAAAAAGGTTTCTAAAAATTAAATGATATTAAAAACAGATATTTTTCTTTAAAAAAAAGTTAAATTAAAAGAAATTTAATTTAAAAAAAAATTTATGAAAAAATTAATACATAAAAAAAAACTTTCAAAAATTTAAATCAAATTAAAAATTATTTAAAACATAAAAATCTAGAAATTAAAATAAAAATAAATAAACATACAAAATTTCCTAAAACTAATGAAATTAAAAAAAAAAACTTAAAATTATAATTTAAAAATTAACAGATTTTAACTTCATATCAAGTATTTTTCATTTTAAAATAATATAATCTAAAAATTAAATTAAAAAAGGCAAACAAATGAAATTAAGGATTATATACATATATTTTCTTGTTAAAACAATAAAATCTAAAAACTTAAAGAAAAGTAACTTAAAACAAGTACAGAAGTATAATTTCGAGCGAACCGAGTTAATATACCCGGAGCAGGTAACAAATATCGTCGTTTCAACTTTCTCTAAACTACCTAACAGTCTATAACATTTATTTATTGATAAAAGATTTCTATAAGCATTAACTTCGAGTAAATAAGCGCCCTCAGTTATTGAAGTATCGTAGTTTTGCTATACGGAAATTTTACTCCGATTTTAATAACTTTTATCTAACCGATTTTCAGTACCAAGGATACTAAGTGACCAGAGTTTGGTAGAAATGGATAAATCGGTTACCGAGGCACACATTTGTGGTCATAAGTGGGCGGCGCCACGCCCAATATCCAAAAATGTATAATCTAATTTTCTGCTAAGTGGTTATTGCAATAATCGACTTTGAATCAATTATAATTGAAACGAAATAGTTTCAGTAGTTACTAATTTAACGCAGTTTTCTCGTTTCTGTAAATTACCGTTATATGGCAGGTGGGCGTGGCTATTGCCCGATTTCAAAGATTTTCAACAAATTTCTTAGCTGGATCCTAAGCATGGCTTGTACCGAAATTGGTAAGGATTGGTAAAGCGGATACTAAGATACAGTATTTGATCATAAGTGGGCGGGGTCATGCCCACTGTCCTAAAGTTTCATAATAATATTATTATTTTTTACCAAAATTCTACTCCAAGTACTAATTTTCAATAATCTGGAGGCAATATGCATTGAAATATCTCTCTTCTCTCTCTCTTTCCTTTATTTGATTTTGGTTCGAAACTGGGCTTGGACCCAGGCGGTGCGGAATGGTTGTACGCACTCTAACCGCTACACCAAAGCGGCCGCGCAACAATAAAATGTCAATATTTAAAAATATTATTCCGCTTCCCGAGGACTCAAAATCGGAGTTTTGTTCACTCGGCCATTGCGACTGTTAGACCAGTGCGGGCAAAATGATTTACATACATACATATGCACATCTCCATTTGGAGCATGCTCAAATGTTATGTGCCAAATTAAAGTCTGCAAGTGAGCTTTCGTGTCAGAATAAACAAAAGCTTTCAAACTTCTTGCCTACGGTCTTTCAACTGTCTTACAATAACTTTCAACTATTTTAGCCAAATTGTCCGGTTAGTATGACTTTGGAAGTCAGGGAATTACAAATGCAAGAAAAGATATAAATCCACACGGCCACTTTAAATAGCTCAGCTGGTTGGGCATACGCTTCGTATTAAATATATCGAACATTTGAATTTAAATACTTTATTGAACAACTTTTCAAAAAGAACGCACATGCAAGCATTCTATGAAAGTGCCGATGCAGCACTACGTGACGTATGAGCAACTTGTGCACACTTTACTCACATTACACGCTCTGCACCAGCACGTGCTGCCCGAAATTGAAATATAAATTTCAACTTTATAATCTCACATACGTACCTACATATGTATATTCATATAAAATGTGGAATTTTAAGTGAAGAATATGCAAATGTTGATACGCGTGTACATATAAAGAAAGTTCTTGCATGTGTGTGCGTATGTGTTGACCTATTTTTAATAAACACAAATATGTACCAATAATACGGCAAAGCAAATGCAGTAATGCTAGTGTAAATATCAATAATCGGTTTCATTGGCAGCAAGAAAATAAAAAAAACAACATTAAAATCGCTCACTGCAACGCTTTATGGCATCTGTTAGCTGAAAGTGCACACAAGTGCCAAGTGTTTGTATAAAAACAAGCTGAGTTAATAAAATGTGTATATGGTACAATTTAAATAGAAATTCATATATACACATACATAAATCTATGCATACGTATAAATGTAGAAAGGTATACATTTTTGTCTGAACAAGCAAACATTTAAGTGAATCAAAGCACAAAATTTGCACAAAAATTACGAAAAGTGCAAACAATTATTGATGTGCAACTTAAATACAAACAAACAAACAAACAACCACATCTATAAATCTGAAAAATCAATTTGGAAAATCAACGCTTTGGTTTGCGCCAACAACAACAAACCACATAAATTTCACAAATAGTTAATTGAGAAAATATTTTGAGTTGCGTGAAAATTTTGAAATCTGCTAAACAAGAGTACCATCAAAGCAAATAGAGCACCGGAAAAGTTTCATAAAACTACTCTATTAGCCAAGAGTGCGCGCATTGCCGCCGTGTAAGGGGCCAACACTGATGAACAGCTGGCATTTGCACTGACAAGTGGTCATTAACATGCTGACGAGCAGCCAATATAATTCCAAAAAAAAAAATATGTTCTATGCACTTGTTTACATTTTTGCAGAGCATGTTTACGTACACCTGCATGTGAAATATGTATTTACAATTTTTATTAAATAAATTTTGAATTCTACATAAAGTCAATTTTCAAATTGATTTACCTTGCGTAAATTGTTTCATATTTTATTTAAATTTTTATCTAACAGCAAATTATTTTATAAAATTTTTATTGACCAATCAAATGTGAAAATTGAAACTTGCAGTTTTCCAGCAATGAATCAAATAAGAATTTTCACTCATCAATTAAAATGCAAATAAAACTTTGTAGCTGTTGTGGCAAAGCGACCTAAAATAAAAAAAAAAACAAAAGGATGAGCTTTTGCAACCAGTTTTTACCAAAGTAAAAAATTGAGGCAGCTAATCTTCCATGTATATGTTTGTAATATCGCTTTAATCATTTCCAAGATAGTTTAAAGCTACAAAATCTGTAAAAAAAAGCCTTAAAGTTGTCTGTGATTGTATATGCATATATTTACATGTGTACATAAATTTCTATCTAGTATCTGTATGATATTCTATAGCAGAAAACCACTAAGTAGCAATAAATTTAACACCTATAATCAGCCTGCCAAATGCAAATAGCTATACAAAAGGAAGTTTACACAATAAATTTTATGCAAACAACTACACACCTATTATATGATATTTATTAGCCGCCACACAACCGCCATTTGACAATTGATAATTGTCTTTGATGACAGCACGTCACTTGCAACTGCTACTACATCGACAATCAATATTTACACTTTTATTGTTGTTGGTCGTCATCGCACGCCGCACTGAATACACAATGTGCTGGATTGTGGCAGAGCATTGCCTGGGTATGTCAAGCGCACCTTATGTCGCTTATTTGAAAAGATGTTGCTATGATTTCTGTAAATTAAGTGAGGATAAATAGTGAAGGTGAGTTCACACTGTATTGTAATTTCTCTATTAAAAGGAGTAGCAATGACAAATAAGAAGACTTTCTATCTCAGAAAAAAAGATCATAAACTCTAAGAAAAAAAAAATTACTGGTTTTGGTTCAATATCCTGACAGTGTGAGGAAAATGAATATTTACCCCGAATCGCATTTCTGTTCGATTGTGTAATGAGTTATGCATAGGGCTTCCTGCCACATACAAATTAAATCAAAACCAATTAACGAATTTTCTCGGATGAGAACCACATCTTTGGATGCCGACTATGGCGACCTTTTTAAGGAATAGAGTATATGGTTATGCACCCTAAATGTTTGTAACATTATGGCTAGACGGCATTTAGCCATCTACTAAAGTAGCCTTGTAATGGCGAGGAAATTTATTGTTGGATTTGCAGAGTGGTAGAATGTGGAATACCGTCGAACGAGTTTCTCGCCACAATCCGCATCAAAGCGGCGGTCCTCAATATCTGATTTATTTAAACGACCTACGCTTTTCCCGAACTGGATACCTATGCATTTTTATGCAATTCTCAAAAATCTCCGAGGTATAAACTTGGCCTCCTGATTTCCATTAGCTAAACATTATTCATTCGAAGAAATTGTAACGGCAGCCCGGTCCTCTTTACAAACTTCTGTTATGTTACTCCTGTGTGTAAACAAATTTTGCAGTCAACTTCCTAATGAGCTAGAGATTTTAAACTTCAAACTTAGCTCAGAACCCGATGACAATACAATATGAAAGATGAAGTAGTCCACTAGGTGGCACAGGTACCGAGATACTTATTTTAAAACTCCGTATTTATAGCCCAGTATGGTGCGTATTTTGAACATATAGTATATTAGTTAAATGGAAAGAAATGCATCCACAAAAAATTTAGCTGTTATTTGGTACCAGGATCGATTTTGTTTTCTACTTACTACTTATGAAAGCTTGTCTTAAAATAACTTTTTTTAATTACTTGTTTCAAGGTTAAGTTGTATTGTTAGTCATTTGTGTACGTGTTGACTCGCCTTCGACTACATACAGTTGAATCGTAGAGAGTCATTTCGGTGTAACTAACACATATTTATTTCCACAACTACATCCAAACCTATTAAAGAGCCAGACGCTCTGTGTATGTCGCCTATAAAAGCAAAAAAAAGCTTTTGACTGCCCTAGCCGAGTAGGTATTGATGCCGGCTATAAATTCTGTGTGTCGCAGGTTCTATTCAAGAGAAGAGCTTTTGATATCTGTGCTGGAATATGAATTCTTGATAAATAATAAAAAAATTGGAAATTATAAAAATTTTGTATTTACCAAGTGCACAGAATCGGGCTGCAAGTATGTAAAATAACGAATTTTTTAATAAAAATATATTAGCTTGGGTCTAGGGACAACAGCAAATCTCTACATTGGTATTTAACTTTGTTCACACAACGGTTGTTTGTAACAGCTAAAAGGAATCGGGATAGATTTAGACCAATAAATACATAAATGTTCACAATGAAAATACAAATCGATGTAGCGAATTCCCCGCATAATGACAGTAGGAATAACAACAAATTTATAATTTTGCCATTAGGAACCAGCGAAGCGAAAATTCAACTGCTCTGGCAACACCAGCATATATCAATTCGCCTTGATTTATCCTATACGTAGGTATATGGTAAAAATGATCTAACATTGCTCCTTTTAAAATATGTAGCAACTCTTTTATGTTTTGTATGTAAAATCTACTACTATTAGCTTTTTCGAAGCCCGTACGAAATAAGGATAAAAACCACCCCTGCTTGTCATGTAACGGCAGTTTTCAGAAGGGTAAATAAATTATATTAAATATGTTTGCCAGGTGTTTAATGTTTGCCTTCGCCAAAACTTAGACATGTAAGATCAATGTTCTGTTCCTCTAAAAAACACTTACTTTCATTCTGCCACTCGTTTACAGAAGGAACGTTATAATAAAAAAATTAAATTAAAAAAAAAATTAAGAACACGTACAAGAATTGCTGCCAGTACTTTATGTTGAATTAACAATACGTTAATTGTGCCTCATAAAAAGATAATTTCTTGTTGCTTCCAGCAAGCGAATAAATCAATAAAAATTGCCTTTTCACACTGAATAGGTCAACCGATTACTTACTTGTAAGCTAAGTATTAGCACAACGTAAAAATGTAAATACTCTTACCAACAATTACAATAACCAATAGTTATAAGTCCACTTTAATAATAACGGCTATAAAAAACTGCAACTAGATACATACATGCATACAAATGTACATGCTTGCATACTTGCGAACTTTCCTGTATTGAATAATTGGCTGATTGATTGTTTGGTTTGCTATATTGGCATCTCAGCGATTTCTCAACAGTTAAAGTGCTGTTACACGTGGCAATGAAAACGCTTTCTCTGTTCTTTTTGCTGTTAAAATGCGATAAGGAAAGTTTAATTTCCCATGTTAACTCACGAAAAGTCCCTTTTGCGGATTTGCATAAATCACTTGCGGAAATAAAAATTGCATTATGTAACTGCAACTTAAAGAACGCAAATAGCTTTCGTGAAATAAATTCCACGTGCTGGAGCTGCACTAACAATTATGCTGTCAAACCAATTGAGTGTTGCTCTGTATCACTATTTTTGACGAATTTGTATGAAAATAACCAAAATTTTTAATGAAATATCTACTCGCAACTAATTTATTCTGCTGATGTAAAGTAGACAATTTGTGGCTGTTTTGTATGCATTTTGGCGTTTTTAGTAAATTTTTCATGTCAATAAAAATATCTGGTCGCATAGTTGTAAATGGCATTTTTTGCATTCACCATGTAAACAGACTAAAAGTAATATCAGAAAGTTCAATTTTCCTAAATTAAAATAGCTTTAGAAAATCACTTCAAATACAAGGTTTCACTGCTTCTGCAATCACTTGCAGAAATTCTCAACTTTGGCAGACCTTTCCAAACTACTTGCACTTGTCACGTCTGACAGAAACTTTTATATGCTCCCAAGTGCTTTTCATATTCTTACTATATTCCAACCAGCAACAAGAGCATCAAACAATAGCCTATTGTAATTGCAATTCAGTCACTAATAGGAATCCATGATTTGACGAGCGACGAATTGGCACTTGCATAGCCATGGCTACTTCAGCAAAGGCTGCCTTACAATGCTTGATATTTGTGTGTATGTACATTAGGGTGGAACAAAAATTCACGTGATAAAGTAAAGTCGGAATTTTGATGTTCACATCCCCTAGGATTGTTCTAAGTATATCGAAAAAATACACCTAATTTTTACTTCCAAATCAAAAAATATTTAGAGTTCGCTAAAAGCACTCAAAGTTTTCCATGTATTTTATATGGGGAGAAAAACAAGTTTTTGGTTGAAATGGTATAGAACCCTTGAAAATCAATACTTTTCGTTCGCAAGACTCAGTTTCTCTTCAGAAGACTTCAGCGAATAGTACTCAATTGTTTATTTTACCATACTTCAATACTACCGATTTTCTAATAAATTTTTTGGGGTTTTTAGGAAGACCTACAAAAAAATAGTTAAAATTAAGAAAAGAGTAAATAAAAATTCAGAAATTATATTTGAAAGTCCCCCAAAGCGAAACTGGGGTTTTCAATCGGAAAATATTGATTCTAAAGAATTATACACCATTTCTACGAAAAAAAATTTTTTTTTCACATAAAATATACGGAAATCTTTGAGCAATTTATACATATTTTTTATTTCAAAATATAAAAAATAGACGTATGTTTTTCGGTATAGAATAATGCTAGGGGGTGAAAGCATTAAAATTCCGAATTTAATTTTTTTTTTTGAGTCCCTTTAACACACACATACATATTTATAATGCAATTCTTAACAAGCTACACTGTAAAAATTAATGTGAAACTACTGCTGAAATGTGTTAATTTTTCAACCAGCATACGCATAAGATGTTCAAGATAGTATTTTTGAACATGTGATGCTTAAAATATACACATGAAATGTTTAAAATTGCAAACATTGCGAACGTAAAAATACATTTCCTACTAATAATGAACATTGAGTGCTCATATTTAATCAATTTTAATCATTTTACTTATGTGTCACTTTTCCGCACGTGACAAATTTGGTACGCAATAAAAGTAAACATGTGGTGTGTAAACCTGCACACGTTAGGAGAGGAAACTGGTTATCTCTCCTTATGTACGAAAATTTAAAAAAAAAATATTTTTTTTTAACAATTTTTACAGAGTATACAAAATGCAAATGCATTGAGTGCTATACCGCCCCCTGCAGCATATGATGCACTCTAATTAATAGTTGATGATAATTATGCGTGCATTTTAATTATTTTGCTTTGAATTCATATCATTTTATTATGCTGCGGCTCGTTTCATTTATAAATGCGGTCGATTTTTTTCTGTATGCTCGAGGCGTTTCAATAATAGTTTTAATACCTGACGTTCTTTTTTTTCAATTCTTATATTTATTATGAATTTTTTTTCGCTGCTTTGCTCAACATTCATTTCATTCATTAAGTTGCGCTTTTGCGTTTCATTTGCAAAAGTTTAATTGAATTGAACTAGCGGCAATAAAGCAAATTCTTATTCGCTTGCTGCACGTGTGCTCCATGGTTCTGAGTTCATTTCGATGTTATGATGTTTTTATTGTTGCTACTACATACGTATATATTGTACATATCCAGGTATGTATGTATGCCTATATGTGCGCACATTTGTTGTGGCTACGGGTACTTTGACTAATTGACTGAACTGTGTGTCAGCTAATAAGGCATTTTTGCAATAATTTTTTCTTTTTTTTTTATACTAAGCATTATTCACAATCATGAAAAATTATTATTTTATTGCACAAAGTGAGACGCAATAATTTCAAATGCAGAAATTATTACTCACAAAGAGTGTAAATAAACACAAGTCCGAGTTTATAAGTTCTGGCAAACTGACAAGCTATTCCCATGGTACGGTTAAATGAGACATAAATAAAAAAAAAATTAGTTAAAAGTTAATATTAACTCCTATCGCATATTGTGGTTGTAGTTCCCAAGTATATTTTATTCACTCTTCTAAAGTTAATAATTTTATTTTATTTGTTATTTAAATGATTACTATGTTCTATGGTCTAAGTCATAATACCAAAATTAAGTTAACAACAAAACTATCAGAATAACGTTTAAAGGTTCTTATGTTAAAACTACAGCATTCCTAGTTTTTATAAATTTAAGCTAGAGACCTATTTTTTTATTTTTTCGTAGACCATTTTCTCTTTATTTTTCGAATTTTTTGCTTTATTAATACAGTTTTTTTGAAAATTTCGCAACCTCAAGTTTAAAGAGCGGTAAGTACTAAAAAAACGCTCTCACACAGAACTTAGGCTTTATATAAAGAAATCTTTGAAAAACAGTGTTTTAACAAAAAAAGGCGGCGCCTGATAAAAACTTTTGCGTTGACCAATGCAAAAAAAGTGGTATATAGCAAAACGGATTTTTGAGTAAAAATTATCAGTTTAGGTTGAAACGACTTAAGAGCAGAAACCTTCTCACACAGAAGCCAATAACAGTAACGCTGTGATACCATATGGAATACTAATCCCTTTCATTGTCATGAGCTTTCCTGATGGCCTTATTGCCACCTGTGAGATCGCTGCCAAGCATCTTCTTCTATGATTTTACAAATACACCATTGGTTCGATGCGCCAACCGCTAGTCTTATGTTATGTACACCAATAAAAGTCCTTATAAGGAATTCTCACTGTTTCACAAAATCAAAAATTGTCCCGTTCCGTGCGATATATTGAACATGCCTGCCGTGTTCTTTCTTGAAAGGATGTGGTCAAATTTTTCCTTGATAATTCGCCACTTTTACAATTCTTCTTATTATTCAGGCCTTCTAGGACATATGGGCTCACTTCATATGAGATTTACGGTATTAAGAGAGGTAATTTGCATTGCTTTTGAGTGAGTCTAAAGCTTTGAGGACCTTTGCCTGAGTGTCATATATGTAAATAAATACTCGTTTGTTCTCTTTAAGCCTTTGATACAGATTTCATGGGGCCACATCTTCTTAATACACCCGTGGCGCGGTAATATGCCTAGAATATCTGAATAACGAGAGATTCTTTTGATCCATGAACTGGCTTCTCTTGTAGTCTTACTCTTGCAATAACGGCAATTTCATCAAGCGTAGGTGTATGAGGGCGTGGGACAAAAGGCCGCTTAAACAATTTTGCGTTTTTTTTTTTGTATTTTTATTAACCCCATCCTTTAATTGGCCAAAATTCGCATAATTTAAATATTTCGACTGCGACGCCATCTATTGGGTAAATTTTTTGCAGAAGCATTGCTTTTTATGAAATCATGTGTTCATATTCATTGTCTATTTGTGTATTTTGTTGTGTGTGTATTCCAGAATGCAATCAGGTGAATATTTCAGCTGTAGTTTCAGCTAATAAAAGTACTTCAAGAATGATATTTTACTCCGCATGACTTCTTCGTGTGTGTGATTGACATCTGACACCTTAACTACAGCGTTCGCAGAATTTTGTTTTCTCCTTTTACGCTAAGACATTAAGGTATTTTCAATATTGTTCCTACCAGAGGAAGATCAATTGAATATAAACTTCCTTGCCATAAAAATGGATACATAATAAAGATCTACAAATATTAATTAAACTCATTAGGAAATATGTGGATACATACTTAAAATGTTTGTTTATCTAAGTAGGAAAACCACAAAGTGTATCCTATTTGTTTGTAGATACAATAAAAAAATACTGTATGAATGACTTCAAATTTTTTATTGCAATCAAATACATTCTCATAAATGAATTTACAAAAGGAAATTGCATTAACCATGCAATAAAAAATACATATATTTTTTCTTCCGCTTCAGAGCCACAATGCATTCAACCAAGAAATGTTTATTCGTGCATCCCCCAGCATTTAACGTACACTCAACGTCGCCCGCAGTATGCTTCCACTGTTATAGAGCTCAAAGTAACATCATAAATTGCGGCAATGAATGGGAAAGGAGCAGCAAAAAACGGGTGAGCAATTAAAAAACCTTCAAAAGAAAACCGCCAATTATTGAGCATCACCGATGCGGCACTCGAGTCGACTGTTCCGTCCGCCGCCGCCGCCACCACGACCCTGCGTTGAGTGATGCTGCGGAAAAAAATGTATCTGTACATATGTATCTATCTAGATATGTATAAAGTAGGTATGTATGTATTCTATGTGCTATTTTTTTTTTGTGGCAGCCACCCCAAGCCATTTTCGGCATGGTCAGTCTTATTTTTAGTCGACGCCACCGACATCGTAAAATGAAGTGAACTTGTCATAACTGACCTTTCCTTCAGTCGCAAAGCCAACATGAATGTCGACTCGCCGAGTGAAAACACCCAGCTGTAAAAAAATTTAAAAGGTAACAAAAAAAAAAACAAATACTTTTGCATTCAAAAACAACTGAATTGATGCACCATTTGTGTATATACCAAATTTTATCTTTGTAACTTTCCAGAACGAAAAATCGTGAATCCATGAATTTGTAGATTGAACTTACCCAGTTAATTTGCAATGTGTTTGCGGCTAGAATTTATATTATTTTACTTAGCTCAAGTCCAAACTCTATTCCACCCCGCTTCCTTGTGAATAGTTCTAGTACGCTCGATTTCCTACAGGGTGTATACACTCAGTTAATTTGCAATTTGTTTGCGGCTAGAATTTATATTATTTTACTTAGCTCAAGTCTAAACTCTATTCCACCCGCTTCCTTGTGAATAGTTCTAGTACGCTCGATTTCCTACAGGGTGTATACAGGCGTATATATGCATAATATTCCTGCAGAAAAAAATTATCAATTGATAAAAAATAACCCACTTGTAATTAGCTTTTTTGCGGAATTTCGATAAAATATATGTGTAATTTTTAGCTAACTACAAAAGGCTAAAACGAAACTAGTTGATAACTAATGCAGGAGTCATGCAGACATAATCTAGAGTTATTTCTTTAAACAATTTTTTATTTAAATATCCTCATACAAATTTTATTTTGAATCAATTTTTTTCCTGAACTTCACAAATACTGTTACGAATTCAGGACAAGTAAATATTATCATTTTGAAGTTACGTCGGACTGAATTGGAACATGACAGATTATGTAAACAAATATGTAACTTTAAATAAAGTAAAGAAAATAAACAAGAAAAAATATTGATTTTCTTTTCGATGTTTTATATCAAAAAACAGTTAATTACAAGTTAGTTGACATATAATGAGGTGGTCATCGGAATATAAATATAGTTAGCTTTCAACTAAGAAAATATACGGATAATGATGTGACCGCTAGTTCCTTCCTAGTCAACTTCAAGTTAACTTATAGCTAGATACATTTCCTGCAGGGAAGTATCAACACACAACTATACTGACAAATGTTATAATTTACATACGCAAATCCACTTGCATACAAAAATTTGAATGATGCCGTTGATTGCTCGTTTCGCTGCTGCGACTCGAAGTATTCATTCTCTTGTTATTGTTGCCTTTGTTACGCCGACGTTCGCCAATAAAAATTCAACAGCGCACACAAAGAATATGAAAATTAGAAGCACAATTTTTCTCGACCTCAAAATTAAACTATGTAACTACAAAAGCTAGAAAAACTATTTGCTAGAAAAATATATTTTTTTCTTTCTGAGTAATTGCGAGCTATGGGAAAATTTGTATTTCAAAAGCGGAAATTAAAAGCAATAAAACTGCAAAAATTAAAATTTGCATAAAAAATTCTAAAAAAGAAAAGAAATGCACATAGTCATGTGCACTAATAAAAGTCGCCAGTTAAATTGAAATGCTGTGACCTGTCCCCAG
>NW_023458558.1:44388356-44464211 GCF_013731165.1 Rhagoletis pomonella
GAGATTCGTAAATTTTCACCAAGTTATACACCAGTGTGCTACTTGAGACTTAAGTGGCGTGTAATCAATGTACTCTTACAGTTTCGAGTGTTGTCATTGAACGCAGAAAATTATATTGACCTCAAAAGGAAAGACCTCATTTAATTCCTATGGGAAAACTAAAGGCTTGACGTGGAACCTCTTAAAATTGTCCTAAAGAGAAGAGATTCTTAGAGGATCTTTACTATACCAAATGCTAAAATTTGAGCCTTATTCCAGTCGCATTGAAGGATTTTTCATTTTTTACGTGGTCTAATGTATATAGACGCGAGTTGTCGATATCTATACTAATTATATATCATTTTTTTCAGTCAAATTTTCGTAATGATCCTTACATTGATGAAAATGTTGATTTTTAATATACATACATACAACAAACCGACGTATGCCTGTAGTTTTGTTTCAGCAGTGTTAATTTTCACTTTAATCATTGTAGACGATAGGAAATTAGCTTTCATCTCTTCGATTTTCAAGAGTCGTAATAAAAGCGACGCCAGTAATTATAGATCCATCAACGTTAACACTTTTCGAATGCATTTTCCAAAGATAACGTTTACCTGCTGTTAAGAATCTAGTATGTATGGATTGGCATTGCTTTATTCCATGTCGCTCAGCTATGTCTAATTTGGCAGTATTTTCAGACTATTGCATAGCAACTTTTCAATCTGGGGTTCAGGTTTACACTGTTTATATTGGTTTCTCTATGGCCTTCGATAAGGTTTCCCATGTTATCCTATTAAAAAATCAGCTTATATTGGCTTTCAATCAGTTTTCCTGACATTTATTGCTTCATACTTACGTTATTGTTGCTGCATGGTTGTTGTTCACAATGTCAGAACCCTTTCCATGCAAGCTTAGGGTAATATTCTGCTCCCACTATTTTTATCTTGCTTATTAATGATATTAATGCATGTGTCTCGTCCTCAAAGTTTCTGCTTTATTTTTAGGATTTTAATACGTATTCATATATTCTTAACCTTCGTGTCTCTCAATTGATGCAGATCGATTTTGATAACGACGTTAGCAGCTGGTGCAACAAAAATCGGCATTCGTTCAATATAAATAAATGCTTTCACGTTACCTTTGCTAAATGTTGTAACGCCATTCGGACGTGCTTTCATATCTTTTTATCACGAGTCCAATAATATGAAATGAAAGACCTGGGAGTTATTTTTGACTCAAAGTTCACCTTCGTTAGTCACATTAATTTAATTCTTTCTAAATTGTATGCCAGCTTGGTTTTGTACGGCGTCATACACAAAATTTGCTTTATAGGGCATTGGTTCGATCTAGGCTTGAATACGCGTCCGTTATCTGGTCCACCATACATTACATGTCATCTTACAAAGATTGGACCCTATTCCCGTCTATGAATCGAGAGCCTCCTCATAAGTCTAAAATCCGTGCAGAGAAAGATAACAATTCTGTCTTTGTTTTTCGTCTTCGATGAAGTTGGTGATGTTCTAGACTGTCCCGTACACCTTGAGAGGATTTTCTTTAACATACCTGCCAAACCTTTTCTGTGTCCCGAGTTTTTCTCTGCTGGCTTTTTTTAAGCTCGGTATGCACGAAATGCTCACATTATTAGGGTCTTGAATAACTTCAACAGAATCTCTCAGGATGTCGAGTTTGATTTTTCATTTAAAAAAAATCGCTTCAAGAACTCCTTGAGAGTGTTTTATAAGTACGTAGTTTCTCTCTTGTTTAATTATGACGCATGTTTTTATTATATTGTATTTCACTTAACCTATAAAAGTTGTATTGTATTTGTTGGCTATTAAAATAAGTAAAGAATTGAATAAAATTTTACAAATAGGTGGCAACGCGCCTTAAAAAAATGTTCGACAGTAAAACTCTTTAGTTTGATACCCATATTGTATTACTTAATTAATCTTATAAATTAAATTAAAATAAATTCTCCAAAAAGGTAGCAAACCTTCTCCAAAATATTTTCAGCTGTAAGCTTTCCTGAACCTCTCTCTTTATTTTGGTGTCAATATTGTAAGAATTAATTTTTTTAACAATTTAGTTAAAAAAATATCAAAAAGTGTGCAATACCCCTAAATAATAATTCCGGCTGTAAACTTTCTTAAACCTATTTAATTTGATACCTTAAGTGTAGTATTTAATTCATTTTAGCAATTTAATTAAACTAAATTTTGTAAATATGTAGGTGACAACGCTCCTAAAAAATATTGTCGGCTATAAGCCTTCTTAGACCTTTGTCTTTCATATGTATTTGCAATATTTACTTTATCTTATCACTTAAAAGTAGTGGCAGTTTCTAAATTCGTTTCTTGTTAAACCATACGGGTATTATAGCGAAGAATTAACAAAAAAAAAAACAATCGGTCAAGCCGATCGCAAGTTCTTCTTTATGTACTTCCCTACAGTACAAAGAAGCCGACAAAAGTTTTATTATATACTTACCAGCAAATAAGTGGTGCTCTGGCTTTTTGTGGTATTATCGACATCCGGTTTGGACCGGTTTGGACCTTAAGTGGATTAAACTGCCACAGATTCGGATTCTTTCTTCGAAAGTGCCTTTTTCAACCTCTAAACCTCTTCGAACTTGAACTCGTCCAGGGGTTCTTTTACTCTGTATTGCGATACGAAAAGCAAACCATTCAGACTCCATTACTTGGCACTATAAATTTGTATTAGTCCGGGTCGCCTTTCGAATCGCATTGAGTTTCCAATCGTAATACAGAGTAGACCCCCTGGACTTCTAAGATGGAGGAAAATGTTTTTATTGGAAAAAATATATATGAATCACCAAGTCGGGGATGCTCTATCTTTTGATACTATTGCCGACTTCCGATTTCGCTAGGATGTGGGTTAAACTGACCGGAATATGCAATTTTATAGGGAGTAATTATAATATTTGGTAAGTTCTGCTAAAAATCCATTAAAAAACTTTGATGCAAATTTTCGTATAAAATGACTTTGGGTAAAGACTATTGATATGGCCAACTTCTGAAGTCGATCTGGGTTTATTACAACTTTAAGAGCACCAAACAAATCGGCAAAGTGTTTGCCGCAAACAGGAATTTATCATTAAATGATGCAAACCCTCAAAACAAGTTAAATTTGCTTTTTCTTTCTATAAATTTCGGTATGGTTCATAATCCCTAAGGATACAACAGTTATAATTAACATTCAAATACATTCACATAGTACTTGTGCGATGTTAATTCACAACCGAATTTCATTCTTCAGAACAAATTACTAATACAGTTAATAGCCACAGGCGCTGGATCAAAATTTGTATTCATTCATTGCAAATATGGTTTCAAGCGGAACTCTTTGAAATAGATGCCATGCACACAAAATATGCAATCTTCAATAGCCTTAAGCCAAGTGCGCCAAGCAAACGAATTCCTACTATATTTTTGAATTTTAGTTGAGTGCAAAATACTTAGTGTGTGTGTGTGTGTGTGTGTGTGTGTGTGTGTAATTCCCACTGAAAGCGAATCAAAATTGCAAGTGAAAGGCAACGGAAATGAAGGAAATCCCAAAACGAATTAGCAATTGCCACAAAGAAGTTACAGCAGCGGGAATAGAGCCAGATGTGGCAGCCAGAGCAGCGATGTTTGGCAGCAAAAATTACAATGCACAGTGGTCCAATTTGCTCTGGTAGGGCAATTTAATTATTTTATTAAGAACTAAGATAGATATCGGGATGAAATTTTGTACAAATTATGTTCGAATGACTAACAACTTCGGGTCATGAAATGGGCAAGTTAGAGTACGGACTACGCCTACCAACCATATAATTAAAAACTCGTTAAATTTTTCATAAATTTCCGATATTATAATGCAAATTCATATTTGTTACAAATAAAATAAATTATATTAAATTCAATAAGATTATATGAGGTAAACTGGCGATCAAAAGTGAGTGATTTTCTGTTAAATACATATTTGCAATGTTTTTCAAGTTAAAAGTTTTTGCTATGTCAAATCCCAGTGAATACGATTAAAAACTCTGATGATGAGATGTGCTGGTCCCCGAAATATCAGCTATAATTTCTACCATTTGTAAATTGTTATTGTTTTCTACCACATTTTTTCATTCAAAAATTGTTGAATATAATTGTGAGCTTTTTAATCTGAATTTAAAAAAAAAATTATGGGTCTACAAAAATGAAAAATGATATCTACATATAGGGATGCGTATTTGTACCAAACAACCAAGATTGATAGATAAATTGTTTTGGCAAGATGACAAACTACAATCAACTGTTCAGCACAAAATTTAAACAAGCAAACAAATGCAACAACAATTTTAAGCCACGAGCAACAGTGTTGCCACTTGTTTGGCATATTTAAATAAAGTTGATCTGAAACACAACGAAATCTAAATGGAATTTAAATAACAATCCAAACTTAACTTAAACTGAAGTGCCGTTTAAATAAAATTCTATTTTAAATTCGAAGCAATCTTTATTTACAGCAAGAAACCGCTCTCTTTTTCGGAAAACTTTTGTCCACTTTAGGTCCGATTTCCGAATTAGGCTCCGCGAATATGGTTTTAATTTATCAAAGTTGATTCTCTGACTAGATCTTAAACTGATTTTACCAGTCAGAAATGAAGTTAAAACAAATTTTTTCAACAAGTTATTGAGCTTCAAAAATACTCAGTTTTCGTTCAAAACACAATTTAATTTTTCGCCTTTTGCTTACTTTGACTTTTTCGATACCATTATGTTTATACTTACTGTCTACTTAAAAACAAAAAATTTCATTAACCTACCCTAGCTTTGCACATTGGGCCACTGTGCATTGGCAGCAATTGCTTTTGTGAAAGAGAAATCGAATTGAGCAGTGGAATTACGGGGCAAACAATGCGTACAAATAATACACGATTGCATAACAAAGCAATGCAGCGAAAGTAGCAACAAAGCTTCAGATAAGTACACACACACACACACACACACATATATATTTGCATTAGCATCAGCATATATTCACATGTACACAGCACAGAGTGTGCTAGCGCTTACTTGTTGCACTTGGCTGCCAAGTATTGCTCATTATGTTTCCAACAAGCTGGCAAATTTCCCTACGCTCAAGCGGAAAATCTTCAAGTTGTCAGAAGAATAACAATAAGCCGCCATGACAGCAAACTGAGTTTACACATATGAAAGGAAGAATGTAAAAGTAGTAGTCGCCCTCTTGCGCTTCGAAAATGCCGTAAAATATTAAAATTTATGGAGTGTCGAGTACTGAACTGAATGGAAATTTTTATTTGCGAATAAATGCGCAGTATTTCAGCTTAAAGGCTTTTTTCCACTGGAACACCTTAAGAGTACATTATTATTCACTTATCTTTTCGTTTTTCTTTTTTAATTTGCTATTTTTATACTCTAATTAAATTCCTTACTTAATTTCTCTCTCCCAAAATGTAACCTAAGAGCTTCGTAATTGCTACGAAAAAAATCTCAGCACATCAGTGCATTAAAGCAATAACAAAAATAACGGAATAAATTGAGCTCGTTGCCACGTTGTTGCCAAAACAACGAAATGCTTTTGCTGGAAATTGAAACTAACTACACACATATGTACATACATACATAAACGAGCAACTGTGATAGCGGCATACAGGTGGTATGAGCAACATTTAATTGCTCTAATACATTTTGCTCATTCGTCATGGTAGCCCACATGTGGCCATACCCATACACATGTATACATATATTGCAAAGAATTTTCGACCTGTAGAAATAGTACATAATAGCAACAAAACAAATGAAAGTAGTAAAACAAAAAAATGGCGAATGCGCTCACGTTTCTGCTCGAAGCTTAGAGATTCAAGTTTAAGTGGAGTTACACACAAATATGGCACGCACGTATGTGCACAACACAACATATACACACATACGGGTATAATGCACTTAAGGGCTCGCTTACATACATACATATGTGTGTACGTTTGCAATTTGCCAATTTGTATTGCACTAAATTGCACTCAGGTTATCCAAAGGACTTATACAATGGGAATTACATACGTTTTCATTTCACTCAGACTTAACAACTCGCACGTTTAGTATTTAATTCCTTGTGGTACATTAAATAAATGTCAATTTAAGTAAACGCATTTGTACTTGCAGTTGCCAAAACATGACTGAGCATTACAGTAAAATCATTTAAGTGATAAAGTTACAACAACAATTAAAATGCTTATTTTGCTCTGTAACATTTAGAGATTTGACATACATTCAACTACGTCTACGTTTCTAAAATTCTATCCACCTATATCTTACCACTATGCACTGTGGGTACTTAAACAAATTTTTTTGGGCAAATGTTAATTATGACCAAATAAGTAGATTATTTATAAGTGATTTAATGATTTTTTGTTGATTTCCCAAATTTTTGAAAAAAATCTTAACCGTTGACAACCGATGCACGGTGGTTCAAAACTGGCATTAACTGTTGATAATTCTTTTCAGCCTTCATTTTCAATTAATTCAATAAATTTTTTATTTTTGTAATAAAAACTTATAAACTTGCACAAGACCAGCTCAGTTCGATTTTTATATATTTATTTCCTTTTTATTAAATTTTTTAGTGCTAAGAGCAAAAAAGTAGCAATTTAAAAACGATTCTCCTGAACCAGTTAATAAATATTACACAATAAGAAACTAGTTGAACACAATGTTAGGGTTCGCCAAATGAAAAAAATTTAAATGTAAAAAATAAATATTTTTAATTTTTTCATTTTTTGGAAAAATATTTTATAGCTCATTAAATTTTAGCAAAATAAAGTGCAAATTGCAAGTAGCTAAGAGTACACGAGACAAAGAGAACGCTTTTATTTCCCATTTAGAACGCAGATGTGTAAAAAAAATCTTGTTTTTGTTGAAAATTTTTAATTATGAACAGAAAATTTCATTTTCGAACTACTGTGCGATGGGACTAAAGAGTGATAACTTTTTAATTTGTAGTTTTATTGAAAAAGTTTGAACGCAGTTATTTTCTTGATATTTGTGTTATGGAAAAAATTCCACTTAGGTTTATATAGTGGCTATTTTTAAAATATATTGCCAAAAGGTCTGAATTTTCTCATGTGGGTAGAGAAAGGTTAAAATAGGCAGCATTTGCAGCCACCTTTTTAAAAAACCAATTTGAATTAAGGGAAATAGGTAAGAGAAATATCTATCGCCTTAGGCATGGATTCGAAACGAAAGGGATTTGAGGAGGTAGTAGTTTGAAACTATTTAAAGAGGGTTGCCACTTGTCTTAAATGTCGACTTTAGTTAGCTTATACACAACAAAATATTGATCTATGTCAAACCAAACAGCCTGAAGAGTGTTAAGAAGTCTTTAGTTTAAACACGAAGAGTATTTTTGAAATGTTTAAGAGGGTTGCCAGCCCTTTAAAAAGTTAAATTCAAATTATTTAACAAGTTAAATTAATTACTAATATAAGCTTTATTACTGCACTATATTTAGGGGTTGCCACATGCTTAAAACATGAAACTCATTTTAATGTTAAGTTAAATATGTGTCACAATAGCAGACCAAAGAAATTTAAGAAGGTTTTAGCTTGAAAACACTTTTGAAGTGGGTTGCCACCTGTTTGAAACGTCGAATTCAATTAGCTTATATACAAGTTATATGGATTATCAAAATACGCATGTCAAACGAAAGAGTGTTATGAGATCTTTACTTTGAACCTTTCTAATTTTTGAAGAAGGTTGCCACGTATTTAAAAAATACAATTGAGCCTAATTCATTAGCTAACAGAATAAGATTGAGAAGGATTTCCGCCTGTATGAAAAGTCAAATTTTGTTAGCTTATACCCAAGATTTATGAAATATAAAAATATGAGTGTCAGCCGAAAGAGATCTATGAAAGCTTTAGTTTAAAAATATCTTTGATTAGGCTTGCCACCTTTTCGAAAAACCATACCAATTTAAGTAAGTATGTACATATGTATATTATACGAGAATGCATTTTTTGTGAAGGTCATTAGATTTGCCCGGTTCTTTCGAATGTCAACTATGAGAGGACTTTGGCGTGTAGATGTGCGAACTTTTATGTCGGTGCAGGGTGATTTAAAATTTGATAATATTAAAAACCGATACCATGCGAGACCTCTCTTCACTTAGAAACCGCTGATTAACATTTGGAATAGTTTGTAAGTTTTTGAAATTAAATTTTGAGCATTTTAACGGCATGCGGGTTCATTATTTTTACTATTAAAACTGCAACAAGTAAGGCCAGGACATTAGTAACTCTACGTGTTTTTCGAAACTGATTGAGAACCCTGCTACTTTTGAAAATTTACTTTCAGTGTACTTACTGAGAACTGATTTACTTTTAGTTTACTTAACTTGTAAACAATGTCATTACTTTGTGTCAAGTTTGCTCACATAGTTTAGATATAAATTTGGACACTGAATATTTCAGTTAAATTAAATTCGTATTTTTTGTGGCGAGGGATAAAAATAAATCTTATATTCGAAAAAAATTTGGTGAAATTCCAATGGCTTAAGAACTTCAAATTGGTTCGATTGTAAGCATTTTGACCCTTTTGTAAAAGTCCTCTCGTTTGATACCCAAATTAAAAAATGTATTCTAGTTAACCTGCTAATTAAATTGATTGGAATTTCTAAACAGGTGGCAACTCCTTTTAAAATATACCTCCCCCTTTTGATACCCGTATTCAAATATTTAACTTGTTAAATAAATTGATTTTAACTTTTTGAATAGGTGGCAACGCTCTTAGAGAATATTTTTTAAATAAATCGTTTTTGAACCACTTGTGTTTGATAGCAATAATGTTGGGATATTTAATTTAACTGGGTCTTAATCGATTTTTACTTTTTAGGCAGGTGGCAACCACCTTAAAAGTATTTTCGAAATAAATCCTTTTAGAACCCCTTTCTTTTGACACATGCGCTGTTTTTATATTTTATTTACATGTTAACTAATTGATTTTAAGTTTTTAAAGTTGGCAGCTCTCACCAATAAATTGTCAATATATTGATAATATGATAGGATAACCTATATGTGCGCCAAATCGTATTCAAATAAGTCCAGCCGTTTTAGCGTGAAGAGGCAAAAACATACTCACACTCACTCCCTCTTTCGCAAACATTTAAATAGGTACAACCGATTTTGAGCACCCACTATTAGGGTATTTCAAGAATGCAAACTGGATAGTATGTCGAGCTACTGTACATTCAATAGTTTGTGCTAACATTTTTTCTCGTACCAGTTAGTTACCGTACTGCTATTCCCAAAATAGCTCCATGGATTTGGAAAAATGCGACAAAGCACAGACATTAAAATTACAGCACTAAGTGTCTGGATTATGTAGCGAAAGGTCGTTAAGCGCATCCCCAACCAATTAAGATACAGATTCTGAGACCATTGCATTTATTCGACGTCTTTTATGTGCTTACATTAAGGCGTTATTCCAACATTTTTCTGCTGAACGTGATACATTTTTTTCCTCATCGTACTTACTAGGTACTTGCCTCTAAATGCTTACCTCTCAATGCTGCATACATATAAATGTATGTACACAACTAACTACGTCTGAGAGCTAAAGTAAAAACAAATGTGTGCGTTCGCTTTTTAATCTCCTCGCGGTCATGTCAATTGCACCGTAATTTCCTTGCCACTGCAATTTTCATCAATGACATCAGCTCGCCAGGTTGTCAACACTTTGGCGCGGTTTGCTCCATTTCATTTCTCTACATCTCGTACGCCTTCGCATTGCAACGCATTGCAATTTATACTCATTTATTTTTACATTCAACTTTTTTTTGTCCCCCCCATTTTTCAAATTTTACTGTGGCTGGTTTGTGGACAATAAGCGCCAGCGGTTGCATTTATTTAATGTCAAGCAGCAGCACAAAAAAAAATCAAAAAAAAAAGAAGAAAATAAAAAGCAAGTTGCAAATAACAGTATCAACATAGCATTCAAAAAATTCGCTTCTTTATGTGCATGTGGATGTCCTTGTCGAGCACCTGACCAGCAGCCCCTCAGCTAGCGTCACCCACGCATACTTCACATAATTCCACACTCGCAGATATGCCCACTTTCGCAAACAACTGAAATGAAATAAATAGGCTCAGAAAATATTGTAAAAATGCCTGTGATGCTGGGTGCAAAGGATGAAAGGATCGGTGAAGGTCGGCCGGCTTGTAAGTAATCCGCAGTAGGGCAAGGCAGAGGGTCTGTTGTGTAAATGATGATGAACAGCGCGCGTTACACGGCAGAAGTACAACCGGAAGCAGGGCTTGACGGTTGGTTTGTCAGCTCTTATTTGACACTTCAAATGTCATTCGTAATTATTTTTCTTTTCAGTTACTGCAACAGAAATGCATTACACACACACACACACGCACAAGCAAATGGCAACAATAACAAAAATTGAAATATATAAGATGCACCTGGCTTTTGAAATGCAAAGCAGCTTTGTCATTCGTAAGCACTTATCAAATAAGCTCGTTTGTATGTATGCAAGCGAATGAAAAGCGCCAGCACACACTCGAGTTTAAGCTCGGAAAATAGTTTAAAAATTTTAACAATTTCACGCTTAATTTCCAACATTTTATGTAAATACATGTCGCCCAAGCATTTCGTACGGCGTCTCATTTCTTTTGCCATCGGCCATTATGGCACTACTTCCGGTGCTCTTCAGTTGCTTACACTCGTCTGCTATTACAATTTCTTTGTATAATACATATTTAAAAGCATTTTTTTCATGCATTTCTTCTAGTTACTAGCAGCTCAGCTTTGAAATGAAATACCTACAATTCAAGAGCACGAGCGTAGCACTCATTCTATTCTCGATGTATGCCATTGTAAACGCTTTTCACGCTGCGACACTTACTGGCTTTGTTGTTTTGTATATATGTAAATGCATATGCATACATGTACGCGCATATTATTTAAAATATACACAATACATTTAAATAGTTGCAGCAGCAATTTATATACATATGAAATAAAAGACACGCACACTCGTACATATGGTATACTTACTTATGTATGTACACTTAAGGAAAACTGCTTTGGCCAAACTGGCGTCCCAATGGGAATACCATGGCTTGTCGCACAATATCTTCGAATTCGCACATATCAGGCCACAAAGGAAAAATTCGCAAAATAGTCAAATGGTAGAAGTTAATGCGTTTCAAAGAACTACGAAGATATTTGTCGCTACATTTCATTATAAATCTCTGAAGACAAGAATTATGTTTGAAATCGATTTGCATAATAAAGTTAATTTTACACCCCCACATATTCACATACATATAGCGCACTCAAATTTTTTCGCCCCCAGTGACTACTAGCAAAAAGGGCCTTCTTAAAATTTAATAGAACATTTTAGCCATCTATCTTTTTTAGTGTATATGGAACTTCCTGATAACATGGGACAAAAAGACCATATATGGTGGGAGTTAACATGTTAAATGTTGCGCAAAATTTTTTACCGAATTTAAAAAAAAATATATATATATATATATCGTCACCTGAAATGCAAAAAGACATAACAAAATCGTAACTGAAATGAAAAAGCCGTGACTAATTTTTTTGATTTTTTTTTTCGAAAAATGATGTGGGAGTTGTAATTCGATGAAATCCATCATACCAATCAAAAACTGGATTTTGAATTTTTTATTAGTTACGAATTTTTGTATTTCCGCGACGTCTTTTTGCACTTCAGGTGACGATATATATATCACCATATGATATTTTTCTTAGTAACAATTTCAGATCCTAAAGGTGGCAAAAACATTTTTGATTTAATATGGAACATCATATCCACCAAAATGCATAGGATATGAGTTTTGGGTAGCAGACACCATATTGTATCTTCCATATTGGATGAAATTTTCACCGTTTTGAAGATTTCGAATATTTCCTGCTGTGAAGTGAGGCCATTTTCGAACCAGAAAGCAACAAATACCGCTTTGTCACCCCCGGTAACCTACGATAGCGATCCAAAAATTTTCGCTAACTTGTTTGAAAATAGCCCTAAAGGTCAGCTGCGATCTGAAAATTGAGATTGATGCTCTGTTGTCGAATTCGAAATTCTAGCCTCGTACAGAAGATTAAAAAATTACATATATATTATTTTGAAAATTATGGCATATGCCTGTATATCTGAAGAAAAATTTAATGAACTTTAAAATATAAATACCTTCTAATAGCATAAGTGTGAATATCATTGATGATGCGCTTCACATTAAATCTTAAAGCTTAAAAATTCTATTGGAAATGAAAGATTTTAAAAATCTAATATACCATATACACTTAGGTCCCTTTTTATGCGGATTTTTTTTATGCGGTTTTTCAAACCATTATTTCGCAGTAGCGATTTTGCTTTTTTGAGAGTTTTTATTACTTTTTTCAGTATGTAAAAGACAATACTTCTGATAAATAAATTGTCTTATGTAAGAATAATAATAATAATAAAAATATTTTGGCTTCTCCTCCGATTTGTGGCGTGCGCCTTGATGTTGTCACACAAAGGGGAGGGACCTACAGTTTTACGCCGACTCCGAACGGCGATTGTATTTTTACGAGAAGCTGTTTTTCATGGCAGGAATACACTCGGAGGTTTGCCATTGCCTGCCGAGGGGCGACCGCTGTTAAGAAAAAACCTTTTTTTCTGATTTTTTTTTTAAGTATTCTTACATAATTCATGTATTTATTGTGGTATTTTTATTATTTTTTTTGCTTAAAATACAGATAAAATTTTTTTTATTTCATTAATGTTCGGTTTTACATGGAATAATAATTGTTGCAGTGAAGAAATAAATAGTTTTTCTTGCTCAATAATGCCTCACTGGATTTTTTTATGCGGTTTTTTAGAATTTTTTACATGGAGTATCAGAATTTATGCGGTTTTTGAAAATGCTGGAACGCATCCCCTCTTTTTGTATGAAAGTAAAGAACTTTCGTATGCGGATTTTTTTATGCGGCTTTCTGAGGAACACATGTACCGCCTAAAAAGAGATCTAAGTGTATTCGATTTATTACACCACTCGAAAATTATTGCGATGCGGTGGCGTATGAGCAACTTTTTATACTCCACGTGGATACTGTAAATCACTGCCGGCCATACGAATGCGCTAAAACATCTGCAGAAGTGTGTGTGCCAAGCGTTACAGAAACGAAAGCAGTATACCGCGGCCAGTTACGACTTTCAAGTTTGATTGGCTTTAGCCAAATTCGTTTAAACCAGGGTACGAAAATAAACTGTACAAAACAATGCCCATTTGCTCATCGATCATCATATCATTTGTGGTTTTGTACAGTTTTGTACATAGTCAGAAACAAATTGTAAGATTCACTGTCATTTTCCCCAACGAGAAACGTTTGCTTTTCGTTTGTGACAATCGTACCATAGGGTAAGTTTTATATGTATGCAAACGTTTCAATTACGTGAAAAATATTATTTTCTGTAAATTTTCATATCCAATTCAATTAAAAAACATGTACTATATACATACATATATTTTTCTCTGCACGATTCATTTCGTTTGTTGTTTCGTCTATAACTACTAAACTACTGTAGTGTACTATCGCAAAGTGAACTCAGCCGTTTTGTTTTCGTATTGTACCGAACTGTTGAAGTAATAAACGAAACGAAATAATAACGTACAATATAGTTTATTTTCGTACACTGTTTTAAATATATGTTGTATGTTTACAAGAAATTCAAATTGCGCACTAGGGGAGAAACAATTTTAATTCCTCATATCTCCGAAACTAAATATTTGGTGCAGATTAACGATATTTGGTTATACTTGCGTCCTACCGCTCAAACTATAGATATTTTATTTTGGAAAAATTGGCATTGCTACGATTCATACAAAAATTTGTTATATCTCATTGATGTACATAAATATACGGCAACTCTTCGTGTTGCGCTGAATGAAAACGATGAGAAGAGGTGCGCCTGTGTCATCTTGTGTAAAGCACTACCTAATTTCTAGACGACAAATTGGTACAAATAGATGAACATAAAAGACTCAACTTCATTTGCAAATTTAAGAACAATCCACATGTAAGGATGTCAAACCAATAGGTAAGGAACTGTATCAAAAACTTCATTTGCTCGCATATGATAAACACTGGGAGAAAATAATGCTGGACTTATCTCTCAGTTGTCATTCAGCTTAGATATGAACATTATTTTTAAATACTTAAACAACGTGGTCATTATCATATACGCATATATCCGACTCTGAAACGGAATTCATTGGATTTTATTGGAAGCTTATCAATATCATATCACCAAAATAGATTGTCGAACAATGTCACAAAAAGGACATTATTTTTTTTTTTGACGGAAGCTAATTTCAATACATTAAACATGAATATAATGTGAAATGAAAACTCGACGTACACTTGCAGGATTTTCATTGCCCACTGAGAGGGGCTACTGCTACCTCAAACAACTTTTTTTGTACTTCTGATGTTATGATTGAATCGCTACAGGCGACTAGCCTCTAAATTAGCTTTATATATATGACTTGTGTTACACATGATTGGGCATTTTACCAAAATATGCTGCAAATCGTATCCCAATCGTGTGAATGCACAAACTTTTTTCTTTATCCCAATCACAAAAAAGAATTGGTTTAAAATTTTCAATAGAAGATCGTTGTATTGTACCAATCGTGTGAGTACCAAAAAATTTTCGTGCTAATTTGTTTTATTTTATACCAATAGCTCAATATAAAAAATCTGTACAAATGTACCAATCGTGTGACACTTCCTTTATGATTACTTTTTTTCCTGCCAGGCTTGTAACACAACCAGCAGATGTGTGCGAATTTTGTTAAACCTGAAGGTAAAATGTATGAACACAAGCAAACGTACATGCGCTAGGGCTGGGAGATTCATCCGGACTGTTCAACTATCCGGATAAACCGAATATTCGAATATCCGGAGAACTACATGAAAAATCTGGGTATTCCAGAAGCTTAGATAATATTCGGATATCCGAGTATCAGGATCCTTCCTTAGGTCTCCGAATATCAGATATTATTGAAATGCAAAGTAGGGCACATAAATTAATAAAATGTGTCCAGTTTCCTGTGGCCACTCTTATAGCTAGTTTTACAGGCGCTCATACATGTGAATTAACATGTTTTCTATTTCTACGCACAAAATATTTTGTATAAATTTTTAAATTTCCAAAATTCTACTTTGTGAATTTCAAAGGCTCGTAGAAACGAATTAAAAAGTTCTACAAACAAATTTATGCGTATTGCTACTTCATAATTTTGAGCGCTTGGTATTGTGAAATGAAAATATCGTTTCGTAAAAATAAATAAAAGATATGAAATTGACCGCCAGAGTTTCTTCATGGCTTTAAAATATTATGACCTCAGTATTGAATGCTCTACCAAATTTTCTTGATTTTTTTAGATATCCGAATATACGAATATTAACCGGTTCTTCATAAACCGGATATCCGAATAATTTCGCAAAGGAATATTAACCGGATAGCCATACTATGCGAATTTTATCCGTGTCTGGATATCCGGATATTGAAATAAGCGGATAGTCGCAGCCCTAACATGCACATACACATAATTTTTGTGTATGTATTTGTAAGCTGCTCGTAGTTGCAAAATGCTGGTGCAAAGTTACAAATTTGGATGCCAGTAGGACCGAAAGAGATCAAAACAAAATACATTTAAGTATGTATTTTAAAGAGTGAAATCATATACATACATACATAGCTTCTTTTATATAGTATAAGAACCAAAAAATAAATACATTTTTGGCATGCATGCAAACATAAACAAATGTTAAGTTGTATGCACTTGTACAATATGTACACGCGTCCCGCTTCAACAAATAGTTTTGTGTGCAAGCAAGTTTTAACAACACAACAAAAAATTATAAATAAAATATGTGCATTTTTCTCATATAATCGTGCGAAACTGGGGTTCATGCATCCGCATAAACGCCGACGTATACGTACACGACCGCCTTTACCTGAAGGCTTGGCCATGACATGGGTGACTGCACTTCAATGGCTTTGAATGTCAAAGACGCAAGGAGCATTTCAACAAATTATTTAACTTCGGGCGAGAGCATTTGCATGAAAATTGTGCGTTTATTTGAGGATACAAACATTTTTCAACTGGTTACGTACTGTGCGAACATGTACTTCTCTTGAAGGCATAGATGAACCCAATTTAATTCAGTATCTACAAGCACAAATAATTATTACGTTATCACGTTTGTTGATACTTTGAAAATGATCACTAATCTTATTTTACCAGCAAATATAATTCAAATAGTATTCGCCAGAAAGAGCTTTTAGCCGTTTTTGGTGCCAAACGATACACTTTGGAGTAAATCTGCGGGAGTTACTTGTAATTTTGTGAAATCCTCTTGCGGCAAAAGATATTTAGTAAACTGAAAAAACAAGTACATACATACAAAAATATTTTTTTTTCAAAAAAGGGCGAGAATTCCACGTGTTTATCTGGAGTGTTCTTATTACAAGGTTCCGTTAGATGAAGAGTTTTTAATTATTTATTTTATAGTTTTGAAAACTACTGAACCGATTGAGTTTAAATCCAAAGATAAAGGCTGAATTAGTAGTGAGATACCATAGCCGTAACCATAAACATAGCAATTAAATGTTCCGATAAAACGTAAGCGCAGCGCTGTAAACGATTGTTCGTGCCATACTATAACAGCAGAGCCATAACCGTAACCGTAGATATCTTTTTATTTAGAGTTTTTCACCATAACCAAAAGCAGCTCTGAAGTATTTTGCTACGTTATGACTAACGCGTTATGGTTATGGCATCTCTAACTTGGCCTTAAGTTTGTACTTCAGTGTTGCCATTTTGGGCCTAGATTTAGCTCTTTATTTTTCTGTTTAGCTCCGAAGATTGCGCTTTAGCTCCTAGTTCTTTTTTACCGCTTTTCAAATTTGTCTAGTAAATCTGTGTCTGTAAATTTTTTGGACCAGTGTTGACTAATATTTATTTGACTTTGGTGTTCTAATGCAAATGGGGCGCAAGCAAATGCAAAATGGGCAAGTAAGTCTATTAGTTTCTGCAACGTGCGCGGGAGCACACAAACTATACCGGACAGTGATTCGAGCTCCGACAAGGTCAGACGTTGATAGAATTAATATTTTCGAAATTCAGTAGAAAAACGAACATTTGTATCCACATAAAAAAAAATACAGAAAGAAGAAAATCCTTTTTGTGATCGCGCGGATATGGTTTTTACCTTACTAATTTTACCTTTAAGGAGACAAATTTTTGCAAAAAAATGATTCGTAACCCGAGTTTTTATTTTAATTGTAAAATATCTTAAATTGCAGATTGGAAGTATTTTAAGTTCACTGTCTAGTTTATATAAGTGCATATATAGTTTGCCAATTGCGAAAATAGGTTTCGAAGAAAATGTGAAAATTTTCACTGTTGCGCCCTCTGGTGGAACTTTAAGAAAAAAACTAAGCACAAAAATGGATTCTTCATAACACAACCCCTTATAGCATTCTTTTATAAAAAATTTAAGCACTTTTGTCCGACATTACAGCCAAATGCTAAGGAGCCTATTTTCACAAAACTCTAAATTGATTTTAGACCAATGGTTTCTTCGGCAAATTTGCTTAGAACCTCACGTAGAATTCTTCTGTGCCATACGCGCATAGTCGAAAAAATTCCAATACAAATTGAGCCGCCGTAATATGGATACATATATGTAAGTGTTATAAGCTCCATAGCATAAAATTCGAATTTCGAAATTTTCTTTATTTTCATTTTCCTTTTTTATTTATATTTCCTTTATTTATTAGTTTTTATTGTTTTAAAAAAGAAGAATAAATATTTTTTTTAGTTAAATTTAATTCTTTAAAAACTTATTGCTAATAGGCGAACAGCATGACGCTAAGGCCTCCTCGTTAGCAGATATTTCAATTAGTCTTTAGAAAGAGAGTAAAGAGCTTTTAAGACAGTTACCGGAATTGACAATTTTCTTACAAAAGACTTTTTTTTCGAAAGACTGTGGTAATTTGAAAAACAGTTGCCAGAATTGCCCTGTTAAGGCCATGGTCTACGTGGTGGATAATAGGTTTTGCGGTAGGAGTTTACGTCTCCGTAGTGACAGCCAAGGCATTGGTCAGCCCTCTAATGATTTCTAAGTTTATAATGGAAAAATCTACCAAATTATGTTGGAAAACATGACGAACTTATTTTACTCTGAGTATCAAGTCACCCAGGAGTACTTGGTAATATAACTTCTGAGCATTTAGCTAGAGAGGGCTCATACCAGGTATATCTTGGACGAAGTTAGTTATCACACTGCCACCTTCGGCCATCGAAGTCAACGTCAGAAACTATACTTTCGGTCAAAAATAAAAGTTGAAATTTGACTTTTATTTTTTCAGTCAAATATAAAAGTTTAAACTTGACGTTCGAAAAGTAAAAGAAAAGTCAAATTTTAACTTTTATATTTGACTGAAAAAATAAAAGTCAAGTTTTAACGTTTAATTTTGACTGAAAAACTGACGGCCAAAAAATAACGGCAATTGCTGACTTCTTTGAAAAAAAGTAAAAAAAAATAAAAAATAAATCATATAGGATTAACATTCCCTAACTAACAAGCATCACATTGCTATATACAAATGTTAAAATTACCAATTCTTTCCGACTGACTTTTTGAATTGAAATTTTGAAAATAACTATTATTTTTAGTCCCTGGTTTTGATAAGTAACATTTTAAGCTAGTTGGGTATGATAAAGTTTTACTTGAACAATTCTGTAATACCATTTGATGAGGTAGCCTGGAGCCTGGTGGTATTACTTATTTAAGAGAAGACTGAACTATAGTTGTTGTATCGAGAGTAAGGTTGGAAAATTACACGGTATGCTTAGATCTTGACATCAGTTAAAACTAGAACTCTCCCAGCTCAATCGTTTGTATTTAACAAAAAGTGTTATGGGCACATTTCTCAGTGGGTTCTAGAAAACTATTCTATAAATCTTGATCATACTTTGTTGGACAACAGAACCAGTCTACCAAGTATTAGTCGCTTGAGAACATCAACATCTTTAATAAGGTTTATTTTTTCTCAAACGTTGCAATCACAATAACTCTTGCATCTGAAACCATGCAAGAAAATTTAATATTTTCTAAACTAACGGACTTTGGAATAAAACATCGTCACTTTAAGTATGTGTCTTTGGTTTTTCTTTCGAACCACTCCAAGCTGTCCCCACATTCCGCCCATCCGACAAGAGGTCGCGCCTGAAAAGTATCGGTTGGTTTAACATACCGTCAACCAACAACAGAGAAAATCTGGACAGTACTGACTGCAGGATTTTTGCGATTCATTTCAAAATATTCCATTTATTAATATTTTTTAGTTAAATATAAATTTTAAAGCATAAATCCCCCAATACTTACATTCTTTAAGCATACCTTAATTTTCTTATCATATTAATACTAAACGTACCTGAAAAAGAGCAAAAAATCTATATATTATTAGCATCTCATAAGTAAAATTAAAAAAAAAAAAAACTATTTTTAATGAACAGTGGCACATGTCCCCAATCCATGGCTTACTAAACTTAATTTTTATGAGTACTTTGTATAGATTAGCTATGGATTAGACATGTTTATTACCATGTGGTGTATGAATTTTCAAAGTCAGGCCCCAGATTCGTAATCAGCACTTCCCAAAACATAAATAACCCGCTGTTACTCTTTCTCGCTTAGTGCTAGATTCTCCGCAGGCACAAAGTTGTAAAGAAAATCTAATTTACAGATAATGTAGAAGCCATAGTTTAAACCACGTATTGAATTTTTCCTGCACGCACAAAATTCACTAACTTTCACTTCATCCTCCTTGTTGCCGAATTCTTACTTAAGTTGAAAAATTTTTTAAACTCGCACCATTAAAAGTGTCGCGAATTTAATTTAGCAATTTTGAACTCAAAATTTCATACCAAAAAAAAAAACTTTCAAAACTATTTACAACACACAGCAACTGACTACTCGACATGGTGCACCACGAAACTTTTGCAAATTGTCCACAACCATCGGAATTTGCAGCGACCAGTGCGTGTTTCCGCTACAAAGCTGGAGGAGAAAAAAAAAATACCAGCTTTGTCTCCAACAACTATTCCAACACCTCAAATTACAGGTACAGGAACAAAAGCACAAAATTGCTGCACAGCTGTTGCAAATTGTTGTGCTTCACACCTTGCCCCCTAACAATGTCGGTGCGCGCCACTAATAAGTTTAGTGCGAATTTGTGGTGGAAAAAGCTTTGCCACGCAGCACTAAAACAATGCAGTCCAACTCAAAGCCAAGCGTTAACTTTATTACTGTTACTAACAAGTTTGGCCGAAGCAACAATTTTGAAAATACGAACGCAACAAATTGACATTGCCCAACTGTGGGAAATCAGGACGATGCTCATGATGACAAAAAATATGCAAAATAAAAATTTGTACAAGGAAGGCATTTCGATGAAGAGTAAGAGAGGCCACTTTGGGAATTCCCCACTAGAAAATGTGTATGTATTAAAATGTATATACAAACTTATAATTTGATACAGTGGGCTTTAAAGAGAAGACTAGAGTTAAACAAAAAGTTGCATAGAATAAATTAGTAAGCCTTATAATTCTTACAATGGCTAAATCTCCGATTAAATCTTTACGCTTAATTGTTTGGCTCCACTTGCGATGGTTACATTAATTTCTGGAAAAGTTAATGCCAGTGTCCGCAATCGACCTATGAATAAAAGTGTACTAGTGAACCTACTACGTTTTAAACGCCAAAATTTAATTTAAATTTTCAAACAGGTTGGCAACCCTCTTAAAAACCATCAAATATAGTCCAAAACCTAGTCAGAGATATAAGCGATCCGTGTGCCAAATTTCATCTAAATCCATTCAGCCGTCTCTGAGGGACATAGGTGTCGGCAGACATTTTGTTATAATTCACTACTTTTATTCTGTTGCTTTGCAAGATCGCTGGGCTATCGACGAAGATAAGAACTTTTCTGGCTAGAATCTTGGTATTAAGTAGAAGACTAGTTGCCTTCTCTATAACTTAAGCTTGGAAGGCCTTGCGGGCATTAGGCAAACGAAATGACTCTCGGATCTTTAGGACTACGGAGTAGAGTACCCATCTTTAAACCATCAATTTAGAGGGTAATACCATTATCTGTAACTAATATGTCTTCATCTTGTTCTTCTCTGATCGGAAATCATGTATGCAGTCAATTCTGCGTTCTGTGTCTATTTTTATCCGATTTATTTCACCTAGTATTGCCGTTTGCCAAAAGTTTGCTTTCTCAAAGTTTAAAGCTGCTTTTTTCTGTCACATGATGAAGGAGAAAATATGCAGCGTTTATAGGTGAAATATCTAATTAATTTCGTTGTTTAGTTTTAGTGATTTCTGAACTAAACTTAGCACCAGGGGAAATGAGAAGGATGAGGAAGGTTTCTCTGGTCTTTTTTATCACGGTTCCTGTGCCTGTAGCTGCATCTGTTACTGGAAATTACTGGAAATTTAATATCCAGGAAGTCAAAGTAAGGCTTTTTTTAACTCTTATGGTTTTCCTCTGGTACCAACCACTTCGTGGAGCTAACTTCTAACGGTCTGCCCTTACGTTATGGCCGTTGTATGGTCCCTAAAACTTTATCTTATATGTATGGAGGCCAAGTTCTTTGCTTGTGAGTGGTTTAGTTTACCCACCTTATGGATGAATATAACCCACGCCTTCGGTACATACCCCTCTGTTGAAAACCTTGATCAAATATGTACTTGTTATATGAGGTACTAGCCTGGTCACTCATACTACCTCTAGACGAAGCCGATTATTTAGTTATTACCATGAAAGTTGGCATGAATCAAAAAATCAAGTAGCTCCTAACTACCGCCCGAGAACCGTTTGCCCTCAATATGATACCCAGAGTCAAATCTAATTTTAAGTTTCCATTTAAGTCAGTCTACGCCATCGTTCATTTTACTGAAATTTCAGTTTTTATTTCACGAAATTTCAAGGCTCCACTAGCAAGTTGTTATTGTCGATTGTCAGTTCATGCAGATTTTGGCTTACATGGCACGCGCCTTGACGCGACAAGTCATGGATTACGCCAACTGCGGAAATGTAGAAAGATGTCATACTTTATTGCTTACGCTTAGAAAAAAATCTAAGGAATCAGCATTGCAAATATTACAAAAATATACAGGAAAGGAAAATAAAATGCCAGATAGAAGCAAAAAGTTGGTATTAGAATTGCAAACAGGGATGGATGACAAGCGAAACGAGCAATGCGAAGCGTGAAATTTGAAAAATCAAATTTAAAACTGGCAACTCGCAATGCTTGTCATTGGCTTATCTTTGGAAAGTTTTCTGTTTGCAAATTTTTATTTTTTTTTTGTGAAGCGCTGGCAGAAATTCCAACTCGTGGCAGAATGCAACACATATTCACCACTTATTACTCTGTAGGGAAAATCTCAAGTTTTAAAATTACAGAAAAAAAACGTCGATTTTCTAGATCAGTACTACTATATATATTGCGGGAGCGCATATTAAGATGACTGCATTCATTCAGGAAAAAGCATCGGTTAAGTGAATAATCAAGGTAAAAACAAAAAAAAATTATTTGCATATTTCCTGCAGCGGATTTCGTATCCTGACCCTCTCTGGATATCAACAAATTGTGGTAAGCATCTTTGCGCACTCAGCTACAGCCAGACATATAAATGTGCTTTCAAATGTTGAATTTCCATCAGCACCACAGCACGCGATTTGTGGGCATAAACATGTACTATGTATGTAGGTGCGTGTTGTCACCGCTCTGCATGCTGGCGCTGCGTATGTACACTTACATACCCTGCAGGAAATGTATCTAACTATAACCTAACTAAGTTGATTAGGAAGGAGCTAAAAGTCACTATTATTTGTATATTTTGTTTGACGAAAGCTAACTATATTCCTATGGCGATATCCGCGAAATAGTCAATGGTGATGCATTTGATGTAACTAAGCTGTACCTAACTACTTTTGGACATAAAAGATCAATAGGAACAACAAAATATTTTTTTTAATTTACTTTCTAATTTTTATTAAATTTCATTCGGCTTTAGGTGGTCCCATATTGGAAGTCCGTCAGACATAACCTCAAAATTATAATATGAAATTCCGATCTTCCTTTTATTTGTCTTCAATTCGAAAAAGTATTTGCGAAATGCAGGCTCTTTAAATAGAAATGCGTTTAAAGAAAACAATCTCCTGAATTACTGGTCCACTAGTTTCAAGTTACCTTTTTGTCAAATACGTGCGTAATACATTTTTGTATGAAAATATTCTTATTAAATACGAACATTTTTAAACGATAATCTAATATAAAGTCTTCATTTTTTCTATGCATTATTTCCCTCTGTGTATGCCCAGGCCCAACAGGCATGATGTTAAGGCACCTTCAATACCTACGAGGGCTGCTAACAAATGTATCTATTTAACAGTAGTTCTCAGTTCAAACAGAAACTTAATTGAGTCAATTAACTTTGACTCAAGTTGGGATAATCCTGCCTTTCTTTAACTTGAAAGTAGTACATTCGGTGCAAGCCAAATTTCTTTTCAGGAAATAATTTTACATTTTTATAGACATTTCAACGTATTTTATAGTGTAGGTAACTAGTCCAATAGCTCTCTCCATTGTGATGGTTCATAGAAATTATAAAAAAGGGCCAAATACGTCAGATCGAAGTACCATGAAGTTTTATCTACTAAAAAATCCTGCAAATAAGGAAAAATCAGAAAATTAACTTTTTCATCCCTGATGAAAAGTTTTGCAGTGGATATTTCACAAATCAGACCAGAAACATATAGCTGATTGTTATTTATTCAATAAACACATCTAAAATTCAAAAAATACCCAGCAGTGTTGCCTGTAAAAATTCATCCAATTAGCATTCGCTTAATATTTGTATGGTAAACCGAGCTAATTCAGCGGCTTGGTCGAAAATTTTTGGCCGATTGCTCGATTAACTACCTATCTGAACTAAATTTAAGGGATGCGTTGAGACTAATTGATTGTCAGTGAGACCAGTTGCCCACTTATCAGTGCCCAATGGAGACTAATCCCGGAATGTTACCTTTTGAGAGTAGTCGCATAATCTTTAGCAAGAAATAGATATTTGTATGTATGTACATACAACAAAAATGAACAGTTTTAACTTTTAGATCGGCGCAAAGTGGCAGAAATTCTAACTTATTGCTAAAACAAAAAAAAATCTGTACTATCCGCTGTCATCAAAAATCGTGATACGAGAAACTTCCACTTGCAACAGCGACACCAGCTTAACGTGCGACAGCTGATAGTCGTAAACTCAAGGAAGCGAAGTGAAACTATGAAAACCTTAAGCAAAAACTAGCGACAAGCTCGAAAAAATTGGCTATAGCCATTGTCTTCTACACTTTTTTTCGCACGAATGCGCCATAAAATCGAGATGCAGCCACGTGTGTTAAATACCAATGTTTTTCATTCCAACTAACTTGAAGAGGATAACGCACTTCCACGAAAGTGGTATGCAAAGAATCATAGAACCGTAAAAAGGAAAAGAAGGCGCGAATAGAGAGAAGAAGGACAAAAGATAAAAGCACTTTTTTCAAGGATCTTAATGTGCCAAATCTATTGCCACTGAATTCACGACTTTTGCTGGCTGGTACTCTTAGTGAACGCACAACGACAATAAGTCAACTTGCAAAAGCATATGTATGTATGTATGCAGTGTGGTACTGTATAAAAATCAATTTTTTCTTTAACATACATTTGACACTTATTCTAAAAAATTAAGTCACGCGCATAAGAAAAAGGGTATCCGATTAATTTTATTTATCTATTTTGAGCGCCACACTATAATGGGTATTCAAACTTTACCCTCGAACTTCTCGAACTCTTCAAATTCTAAGTACCTAGCTAAAATATTTCGAATGATCAAATGAAAATGTGCAATAATTTTTCATTTGAAATACATATCGTTGTTTCAAGTAGAAGACCGCGTATCAATAAAATGCAAAATCTCGTATGTGAGGTATGAATGGATAAGGGCTTATTGCCAGGAGCTTTCGGTGAGCAAATATCTTTTTTGCATAAAAGTCAGTTACGAGGTTTTGCAGAAGCACGATACGCGGTTTTGTACTTTAAACGACGCTATGTAGAATCAAGAAATAATGTTACGCATACGCCTTTTCGTAAAAAGCCGTAATCTACATGGCGTATGAGCAACATTTTTGATGTTAAAGTTTTAATGAAAATATCTTGGGGGAAAATGACCTAATTTAAAAAAAACAACTGCGAGTAGATCCGCAAACTATGACACAAAATTAAGTTTACGTATCTCGGCGTTTTTTTTTTGTCATTTTAACGTCCTTATAGTGAAATTAGAACGCGGTAGATAAATTATAAATTGGTGATAGTCCATAAGCCTTCTCGAGGATGTTTTTTTTACTTTTTTCTGCGCCGTGTGGGGTAGCTTTCGTCCAAATTTCGCCCTCAAATCGATCCAATAACGCTGTAGGCAAACGTGGCACCATCTTGGCGGATTTACAACTTCTCCGGGAGCTCCGGAAGCGAAAATTCATTTTTTTTCTTCTTGTCGTATTACCGACTTCCAGTTTCGCCCAGATTTGGGTTGAACTGAGCGGAAGTCCATTTCTTTTCAATTAAACTTAGATGTTTTTACCACAAATTCGGGTTCTGCGGACAAAAAATAAAATTTTTTTTTTGAAAGTTTTCCCTAGAATGGACTTCCGGTTAAAATAATGCACTTCAAGTAATACCACCAAAATATAGAGCATTCCTGATTTTGTAGGTCAATGCTTCTTTAAATAAAAAATATTTTCCTCTATTTTAGAAGGGGTGGACGGGTGGCATAATACACCCTGCATATTGTATTTTGTTTAGAAAAAAATTTAAAAATTTTGAGAAGAGATTTGTGGTAAATCATCTTTTATTTAAAGATTTTTTTTTTTGTTCAAAATTGGATCTTAATATGCATAACATTTAAATCACGGTGCAAATGGGCTATGTACATAAAGTCGATTTGCAAAATAATAAATGACTCTTTGATACAGTTATCAACTATTGCATTACATATCCACACCAGTCAATTTCAAAAACCAACCAAAATCTGTTTGATTTTCTGCATTTTAGCTTTCCCTGATTCCTGTATTTACTTTACAATTCCAAAGCAAATTGCTTCGTTTTCATAATTACCTAGCTTTTGGCACCAACACCAACATTTAATCTGGCAAACTGACCGCTGGCATCAAGTGAAATCACAAAATCACTAACTTTTACCCCACTCAACTCGCATTTCATTTTATTAATATTCCATTTCCATTGCCCGTCGCTTCCTCTACTTCTCATTTCGCTCTTATCTGACCCCATTCAATAGCGCATTCATTTCCAACTCATTCAAAGTTCTATTGAAATAATACTCCATTCAAGCTGTGCTGGGTTGGCTATCGCTTTCGGTGTGTTGGTATGTATGCTTGCACAAATATACAAACATAAAATAGTGTACTAACGTTACGACTATTTTTCAAGCTTTTGCATTTTTCGTTGCAAACACTGTATTTTAAACAGCACTGCATACCACACACACACACACACACACACACACGCACACATTCACCAAGCGCACTTTCACCCACCGCCATCTTCCACTCACACTTCCTTTGTGCTTTATGTTACCACACTTTTTTAGTACATCGCTGTTGCTGTTAGCATTTACGCACTCATTCCCCATTTTGAGAAAACTCATTCACCCCCTCCACCGCGTTCCGCTTTTCCCTTGCTTGTTGAATCTGTTCGTCCTTCAGCGGCAAGTGACTCTTGAACTTGTTTGCATTTGTATGCACCAGCAGCGCTAACGCTCACGCTAACAGCAGCAACATCGTCAGTAAACTAGAGCAGCAACAGTAACAGCAACAACAGCGCTTGAGCCCCTATAGAGCACAGCAACGTTCCACAAGTTTCGCTGCTAAAAGCCTTCGAATGGAGGCTGAGTAAATGCAACGAACTAAACGCAAAGGATTGCAACAAAATCAGCTGGCACAACATGCTATACACCACTACATACATACATACATACATACATACATACGTTTGCTACTTTGGTTACATGTGTGTTGGTGCAACAGCTGCAAGTGTAACCAATGGCATTGGCGGCTGGCAAATAGAAACTTATGTAAAAGCAAAGTAAAGCTTAAAACCCAAAGATAACTTAGGAAACTAGCAGATTAGCATTATCCGAAAGCAAAGTGGATGTGTGGTTAAGGTGGTGGCAGGGTGGCTGGCTGGGAGCGACTGCGCGGCAATAAAGCGTGATTCAGCACCCATGTGCAATTGCATCGATGGTTCAATGCATTTTTTATGTATGAAATCGGCAACAGTGCCTATCGATTTATGTGGTAAGAACGGCAAGCACATACTTACATATATCGAGCCCATACTGGACAAAGGACGTAAGTGACATTTTTCAAAATTTTCTTTTTTATGTAGAAATGTTCTTATAGACTCTAGATGCATTTCTGCATCAAAAATAAAATTTTGAAAAGAATTCGCTTGCCCTTTTATGGCTGTACATATGTAGTATATACATATTAACAGGCCGTGGAGCACCGGATCGGTCCTCATACAAATTAAATAAGTTTTTAATTAATGTGAGAGCTGTGTGTGTGTGTGTATGCACATCTCTTTAGGATTGTAGGAAAACTGATCATTCATTTTAGTTTTATGGAAATTAAAATTTTATTTAAACTTGTAGAAATTGAGATAAATGACTTTACTTGTCGGAAGAGGTACATTTTGGTCAAATTAAAATAAATTTAAGATTATCCAAAGGCGAAAAATTTTATGATGCTTAACTTCCCTCCCTAGGGAGATAAACCTTTTTTCACGGTCCTGTCTAATATACACGTTCATGCAACATACTGAAAGCATTTCACACGCTATTCGACTACAACGATAAATTTATTCAGCTACTGTAGGGCTGCCAGACGTCCTGGTTTTGCAGGATTCGTCCTGGTTTAAGAAAATTGTCCTGGTTTCCTAGTCCACACCTAAATGGTCGATGGGTTCAGAATTATGGCAGTCCTAAGCTACTGTCATGCGAAGCATCGTTGCCAATCGCCTGGGCCAAGAGAATACTTCAAAGTATTGCTTTTGTGTAAGTTAAGCTAAAATCCATTACAAAGCAGAAAGTCATTGTCAGCACACTGCTCCCGCTTCAAATGAAGCAAATAGTGGAGAGGCTTAAGGTGTAAAATGCAGCAGCAGCAACAGCAACAGCTGTGGCCAACGAGCAGCTTAACTATGGCAAATAATTTTAATTGAATTTTCACGTACCACATTCGCTTTTGACTCATACACTCCCCTTACATGCACATGCGTTCACCAAAGTACATATGTATACATATGTTTACGTACTGAAGTTTGAAATAATGTGAACTAAAACAGAAAAAACCGTTTATTTTAATTTTATAAAAGGAGAGACTATCTTTTCTATGGAATTCAGTTGGATGTACTTTGTGCTTAGTCAACCGTTGTACAAATTTTCATTCTCTTTTATTCCACTTATACGGATTTAATTTCCCAAAACATTGAATATATTTTTATAAATATACATGCATGGGTGATTCCATCGTCACGGGTGGAACCCTTTAACAGAAAAAATGTTTTGTAATGTGGAACGATTTGCCGTTATCCCTTGTCAAATTTGGTCTGGAGAAAACCGGTTTCGGCGTTATGCCATCTTCAGTATCATTTTTCGTTCTTTCTTGTTTAAATTTAAGTATGTATAACAAAGTTACACCTAATTGACTATTATATGAGTCATTACAAAATACGAAAAAAATGCCAGCTTACTTTTATATGAAAAAATCTGAATTATTACTTCTGTCCCGGGTGGGACAAAAAAAGTAACATGCTTTTTGGAGCAGATATATTTTACGAAAACTCTGCGAATTTATTTCACTTTTCTGTGTACACTTGATGTCTTATAATAAAACAAAGAACTACGAATGCAACAAGAACTACAACAAAAATTATGGCTTTATTATAAAAAATACGAAATTCCTCCGTCATGGATGGGACAGCGTTTTTCACGGTTGGAACACGTACGAATTTTTATATGAAAAGGTACATTTTAGTATGGTCTATATTAAAGATAAGTTAATAAAAATAAAAGAATCGAAGTAGGGATTCAATTCAGTCACGTTTTATCTTAGGATAGTGCCTAGCACCGGCAGCTAAAAAAGAAATTATTAACTATTATTAGCGTCATTGCCTACTTAAACTTAATAGACTATAAAACTGCATACCTAAAATGTAAACAAAAAGTTTAAAATTTTTGGGTGTAATTGAATTTTTATTTGTTGAAATTTATAATTTTTTTCGAAGTTTTGAAATGTGGATTTATGTAGTTCTGGCTATGTAATGTGCTAGAATTTTATTTAAAAAAAATACAAACATCAAATAAACAAAATAGAAAACCAAAACTGGTCAAAATGTCACTTAACTTAATCAGGTGACCACAAAGGTATATAGGTAATAGGCGAGTCCGCTCGTCCCCCCCCCCCCCCCTTCTCCCCTGCGTCCATCTCAACAAACAAGCACAATTCTATTAAAAGCAGATGAGTTCTACTACATATTTTTCTTACCAAACACTTGAATTGTGAATCGTAAATTATTTTACAGTACTTTCAACACAACCTACTTTAAACCCACTCAAAAAATTTACTTAGAACCTCTTTTCCAAAAGTAAAACAAAGGTAATGAAAATGCCTCGTATTTTTTGGTTAATTCAAGATTTAAACAAAACTCTTATCCACACGTTTGTTAGTTTTATAAAGAAAAAATTCTGTGCTCTGGGGTTCAGTTTCCCATGGAAGCTCCCATATGTATACTCAATTAGACAATTCAATGAAGTAAAAAGGAATAATAAAATTGCTAAAATATTCCCTTACGCAACGGCTACTTAGGTTCTAAGAAAGAAAGAAATTACATGCCGCAATTGAAAAAATGGTCGGAGTGTAATCTATAAAAGTTTTGAGTATCTCTCATGATCGTAGTGGGCTCCGAGTGTGCTCACGCAACTGAAGAAGAAAAGCGCATCAAGTTTTAACAATGGGCCGAAAAGACGACGGCCACTGATTCATTGGTACTCATAATTAAGCCTTTTAGAAAAACTAAATAAAAACTGTAAAACAAATTGAAATCGAGGTGTGTTTCGTTTGTACAACACCGCTCCCGTTCACAAGGAATATAATAAAATTATAGTTTAAAAAACTAAAAACACCAATTTGCTAAAATGTGAACGATAAAGTAAAAAATAATTTATTGAAATACAGGTTTACTGGTTTACTGATATTTTACAAAAAAAAATATTTGCTCCTATGCTATTTTTGGAGTAATGACTTTTGTCCACCTAGCTAGTTCTAGTCGCCACGCTGTTCACCATCTTCTCCCACATATAGATCCTTAAGATCCTCAAGATCCTCTAATGAAGGCCGAGGATTTACTTCCCCCAAGGTAAACATGAAGATAAACGCACAGTTAAAAGCTCAAGGTACATATTGGGATAAAGATGGGTAAATATATATGAAAACAAAGAGTGGAAAGTGAAGACGTTTTATATCGAGTTAAAATGCCCACTTTACTTCACCTCCAATCCTTAACTCACCTCACGACTAGTTAATATTGTAGAAATGAATGCTTCGCCAGCCGCATATAATAGTTGCGTTCTAGATTCTTCGCGATTTGCAAGTTTTACAGGATTTGCAGGAAAAACTGTTTTCTCCATTAATTAACCTTATGGAAGGAATGGATTCCTGTAAAACCCGCCAATCACGAATCATCTGGAACGCAACTAACAATTAAACTAAGCATTTATTATAAGAAGTAAAAAAAAGCTCATAAAGCTTAAATAATTCTTCCATTCTGGAATTTTGTCTATTTATCAAGTTTCACTTCTTCCGCGCGTAAGGACTACTGCATTAAGTTTTTTTCATTTAGCTCGTAAAAGTCCTTAGGATGTAAAACTTTCAAATAAAGATAATCTATTTAAAAAATTGGGTAAGTTTAGAGCCAAATATAAGCATGCATTAATATACTTTGTTTACTTTTTCCTACTGCGATTAGATGTAAAGTTTTTGGGACTAATATCTAATTACAGAATAACCGCCTACCAACTCAGGCGGTGGTTTGTTCGTAGCGCATTGCTATTTCTGCTTACGAGCGCATACTTATTAGAGTAGGCTACTTATAACATTGAACCAAATCAAACACAGAAACTGGTACATATATAAACTTTGAGTACGAACAAAAAAAAATCGTTTATTTTCTTAATTACCGTGACAAGTAAGTAGGTGATACGGCTTAGAGGTGTAGCATTTTTTAAAGAATCTAATTGGCACAAAACTTTTCAAACGTAATTAACGCTTAAACGTTTGAGCGGCTTGCCTTTACCGCCCCTCGTACATTTACGTATGTTGACTTCTATGTCAGCAAAGGAACGCTGAAATGGTTAAAACGGCTGAATCTGAATGTTTCCGTCTTTGCCGTTTCCGCCGCAGTTGCTGCGGATTTGACAACTTTTGCTAATTGCCAAATAGAACGTTTGAGATTGCGACGCATCGCGATGTCCTACCCACTTCTCAGTTATGCTGCTAACAAATTGACTGGCAAAAGTTTTCAAATTATTTCTTTTAAATTTCGTTCTTATTTTTTTTTTTTTTGCACCAAGCATAGAAGATTAAGGAGAATAAGGAAAAGAACCTAATGGTAATGACAGACATTATGGTGTCTTCATGAAACGCTCTATGTTGAAATGTACTTTTGGAAAATATGTAGATATTTAGTAGGTACTTTAAAAGATTACATATCTTTTTTCTAAAATAGATGCATATTTTGCGCGTAAATTTCTTCTTTTTTTTTTGTTCAAACAGCAACTTTCCAAATTCAATTATGGTGAAAAAATTTAGCATTAAACATATAGTTCGCTTATCTCGAATTCATTTAGCTTTCGCATACTTATGTAACAAGATAAAAAAATTTTCATTCTACAATCGTAAAACAAATAATCGCTTGAACTGTTTTAAAATCCTGCTATGGTTGAGTAGGATCGCTTTTAACCAGTAATGCCCCAAGACGCATATGCACGAATTGACAGATTTTGAAACTTTTTCCTTCATTTTGTCACCGAAATAATCATTATTGTTGTATTGCCTTATTGCTACACGTGCCTCAACATAATTTGCCCCTTTGATTTCATCGTGCTTCATTAGCGTTGTTTTTGTTTTCGTTTGTTTTAACTTCGCTGCAACTTTTCAGATGGTACCTCTCTAGTTCGCCAATTTTTGTTGCATACCTGCATGAAATGAAACTTGCTGACAGTTACAACTTCCAATTCTTTTTGGCTTGAATTCTGTTTAATTAATTAATGGGTGTTCAAAACAAAAAGAAAAAATAATCAGGGCAATACCTGTCATAGTAACATCGTTGAAATGTAAAAGCGAAAGAGCATTGCCTGTCAGTTTGTTATTATATGTATACATTGTCACCTGAAATGCAAAAAGACGTAACTAATGAAAAATTCAAAATTCACTTTTTAATTCATAATGACGGACATTTCATCAAGTTACAACTCCCACATCGTTTTAAGAAAAAAAAATAAAAATATTATTATACATTTCAGTCACGATGTTGTTACGTCTTTTTGTATTTCAGGTGACGATACATGTTGACATGTGTCTTTACGTTTATGCACATACCAAACATACTGATTTCGTATTTGGCAAATATTCGCTAAAGCAACATGGAGAACGAACGAGCTTATACGTATGTATGTATGTGGTAAGCATACACCAGAGAACGGTAGGAGTGCCCAATTTTATGACCATAATATATTCGCTCTGAAGCACATATTTAGGCGTTTGAGGTGGCCGCCTTACTTGTGTTTCTTTTTTTCTTCTTCTTATTTTTTTTCTTTGCGTTTCTTTTCGGCATACATTCAGGAAAAAAAAATAATCAAAAGTCAAAGGAATTTTTTCGCAACATGAAACTTGCACTTTATTTAATTGAATGAGTTTTGAAATTGCATACATAGAAGTTTTAAAAACATTATAATTAAAAATCTCAAAAATAATGCTGAAAATTTGTATAATTTTTGTATTCTTTTAGAAAATCGATATGTGGACTAACATAGTACTTGTTATACCCTTTGCGCGAAATAATAGTATGTTCCAGAAACCAAATTTTACACGAGAGCATTTTTCTCTACATTCAAGTTTTTTTAATTTTATTTTAGTTTATCTTCAAAATATTTTGTATTGCACGAAGATAATACAATTTCGCCCACAAGAAAAAAATGCATTGAACGAACTATAAAATATATAGTCAATTAATGACATAACTATAGGGATTTCATCTACATTGCATACGATGCGTTATGGGGTGCCGAAAAAATTTGCATTAGAAGGTCAATTTCGAAAAAAATGCATGTTTGATAAATTCGGGCAAAACGCCCACTTTTATAAAAAATAAAATAAAATAGTGTACATAAACCAAATGCGTAGAGCACGAAAAGAAATATTTTTGCTTTTATCTCGAAAATAACGTTTTTAAAATTACAAAAAAAAAAAAATATAATATTGGCTGCGTTCTCACTGTAATCGCAACTAGTCAGCAGCAAATATAAACTCAGTAGAGTAAACACCGCGGAATTTCGGATACTCGACTATGTGTGAAAAATGTACTCGTGCCGTTCTCTGGTACACAAATAATACATACACATACTTGATACTAACATTGGTAGATATTGGGCGCAGGATACAATGAAGAGACTTGAATAAAAAATTACCAGGTCAAGGTTGTGGCTTTGTGTGCATACACATACAACGCCTTTTCGCTTTATAATTATACTAAGCGAATACCGTGTGAACAAATTCATCAAGAATAGCTGAGACAAAATGATCAATGTACTATACATACAAATACATATCGTCGATGTGTTTGCAAAACCGCCCATAAACCAATTGCAAAACCGCTTATCTTACGGCACTCAAGTTTTACAGGAGAGCGAAAAAAACGGGTTTTCTTTGAAGGCATTGCCTTGAGAAGCGGAGTTTTCTCTAGAAATTATTTTACAAATCTGTTGGTTTAATAACGATTTTATGATTTTTGTGCATAAATCTCGATGCCTGGAGTTCAGGGTTACCAAATCTCATTTTTGTCACAATGCCGATTTAGGCGAAAAACATCTAGATATATTTTTTTTGCATGCATATTTTTTATAAATAAAAATTGAGATTCCTTTCTCCGTATAATTTCGAAAGCTACTGAAGAAATTTAATTTTAAGGCTTCAAAATCGTCATTCGCATAAAGGAGTCAATATTGGTGACAAGAAAATTTCAAAAGTGTGTAAAAAAAGATGTAAAATTTCGATAACCGGGCGATACCTGTTATTATTATTATTACTATCGGGAATAAAGCACACGCCTCTAGAATATATAAACTTTTTATTCATAATATCTGCGTAACTCTTTTTTGCAGATTAATAATATTTGGATATATATCGTACGGCTAACCAGATAGGACTAAAGCCCTAGTGAAAGTGAAAATTTCGATTTAGTGCAATTTTCCCAACTCTGGTCTAAAATGGCTAGAGTGGTGTTGCCGGACTACGTTTTGAAGCATTCGTATAAAGACGAAACTTTCGTGCGGCCTGTCGTTTGAGATAGATAATAAGGCCATTAATTCTATGAGAAATATACAATGGGTTTTCATCAAGGCAATGCGGGTTCACACACATCTCACACAATTTTTGTATGTACTGCGCTACTACCGAAGCACTTTGAATAGGTATTTAATAGCAACAGCTGAATTGACTTATGTCATGCATTTGGTTTCCAAATCGATACACTTTGTTTGCGTTTAACTTTAAGCTGTCAATTTTGATTACATATTTTGAAAAATCAATAACAAAAAAAATATATTTTATGGTTTGTTTGTTAAGTGCTGTTACTTGTCTTCATTTGCTTACTCTGTTTGTGTTCTCATTTTTGTTTAATGTTTATGCACTTTCCTTTCTTAAAACACTTGTTTAAATGGTTGATTTAGAAATAGCTTAACACAAATATAACAAAATATATTACAATTGTGGTATTCACAACGGTGTCGTAAGTGTCGTATTTTTGTATGTCGTAAACTTTAAACGCCTAACCAATATATTAAGGGGGTTCCCAAAGCACCATCGAAGTCATATTATGAATTTTTTATAGTGTTAAAAAGTAGTTGGTTGCCGTTTCAAGTTTTGTAAACATTTTTTTAAGCTTTTAAAGTTCTCGACATACAACAATACAACACCGTGCATTCTCGTGCATTTTTAGCTGTGACACGTACAACAATACCACCATACAGTTATGTTTTACTAGCTTTGGTCCGCATCTCCGTTCGCGTGAAGTTCGATTGAAGGTTGTGATTTCAAATGTAACAAAAAGGAGAATAAATTATATCTCCAAATATATTTAGTATGTTTTGTTCGAAAAAAAATGTTTATTTCGTTTTTAAATTACATTAAAAAAAATATTTGAATAAAAGCATCTACGTACAGCTTTCCTTTCGTATCAATAGCCGCCCTCGATTCGCCACTGCTCTGCTCGCTATGTTTGAGTTCCGCTCGCTTAATAATAAATAACATTAACATTTCCAAAAGGTGACAAAACCCTTAAAAATATTTTCTAATTAAAAAGATTTGAAACCTCTTAAATTTGACATCCACAACTTATTATTTAACTGATATCAACTTTTTTAAAAAGTGGCAACCCTCTTTAAAAAATATTTATATTTTAATTGAAATATATTCAGGCGACCAGTTAAACATGAAAGAGCAACAAACATACTCACTCACTCGCAAACTTTCACATTTATAATGCTAGTAAATTCCTCTGTTCGCGTGAAAGATACAGAAAAAAACTCACGTTTTCATTTTAGACAAAACAATTCGGAAATGACTCGGATCTCGGAAAAATATTCCAAGCATGTGTAGTTATGAATAAAAACTGTAAAGCTGGGAATTAATATTATTCCGCATTTATTCGCTAATGTAGAAATTTATGCAGTTGAATGTGACTCGTTCGAGGAGCTGGATAGTCTGAGAATAGTATAACAGATTATTAAGTGGATTTTGCTACACTTAGAGAAAACTCTACCAAATTACAAGGATGAATGCCAATTAGATTTTTCCTTAATTCTCATAGAAGGTACTGCTTATATACAATATAGACACACGTACGTTTATCTCAAAGGATTAAACTCTCCTTCAAAAAGAGGTGAACGACTTCATTTCGTCCCAAAACTGGAACGATCTACCGTTTTATAGCAATATCGTGGCAATACAACTATCACCACATCGAACAATGACAACTACAAAAAATTATTTCCATAATTTCATGTTTCATATCCCACACCCACGTTTTGCCAACTCATGAACCAATCGACACGTCAAACATATACAAAGCCGCAACTTAATGTCGAGCAAAGTTAGAAGCTTAAATTTTATTCAAATGCAGACACCCAAGTTTAAGTTCCAAAGTCAAAACCAATATTTTTACTAAAAGACACAAAAAATTCGAATAGATAAATTTATCACCAAACTTTTATCATTAAAAAAGGTTAAAGGGAAAAGTAAACTGTAAAACATGAACTCGTAGGGTAAATCAAACTAAAAGAACACACATTTTTTCATTATTTCCAATGTTCATACGAATAATGAAGCTTATAAAATAAGAAAATACACGCACACATACCCACTTCTGATACCCAGCTGTTATCGACATACAGACTATACATAAAACACACGCACACCTGAGCACTTAGCACGGCGAGCGTTGGGGCGAACATTTGAGGCGCCTAACCATACATACATACGTATGTATGTAGGCCTACATACGTGGCCTCCCACTGAGCCTTTGAAGCGTGTATGTACTAGGAATGTTAATCGAACTTTTTAGTGGCTTGAAAATCCCGAGATTCTTGGCAAGAAAGATGAGGAAATCCTAAAGAATTTAAACAGATTCAAGTTTCTGGTGCAGAAGGGCTGGTAAATAATGAAAATGTCATTTTATAATTTTATCCTTGAAATTTCGCAGTATTTGTTTTTGAAAAAAAATATGATATGTTAAGGGCTTATATAAACTCGATAGAATCCTCGATTTTCGTTCTTCTAACTTTGTCAGCTTAAAAATTATATAAAAGTTTGGTTCTTGTGAATCCAAAAAATTTAAATTTTTTTAATTCTAAAGAAATTCCTATCGCATTTGTTATTTTATTCTAATTGCATTGAATTTTTTAAATAATTTTTGGAATTAATCATTTCTTTGAAATTACAAAGTCCTTCAAAATAAATCCTACAGTGAGAGAGAAAAAATAAAAACGCCACTTTAAATAAAAAAGTAGGTTTCTAAATTTATTACATGGTAGGGGAGCTTCTCAAACAATATAGAAGCAATTTTTTCGATTCGAGTTGTTGAAAAGTAATGAATACATATATCCCGGGATTGCTACAACGCCATCGCGAAAATCCCGGGATCGGCAAGAGCCGAAAAATTAACATCCCTAGTATATACATATTTACGTATATGGCTATTAGCATGCGTACATAGTAGTACAAACATACTGATATCTACATACATATGTATGTGCACATCATTGCAAACATCTAGAATTGCCCATGGCATATACAGTTATTTGCAATTTCATTTCATGAGATTTACGCATAACATAAACATTTGCATACCTACAAACGCACAAAGCGCGACAATATTTGATGATACGCGGCGCGGCTCACAGTAGACCAAACGCTTAATCTGGCTGGGAAAAAAGTCATAACTTGATTTCGGCTAAACGCTTGGCCTGAAAATTTGATACTACTTTAAGCGAAGATATCACATATAAATTTTAGGCCTGATTGGAGTCAGTAAAGGCGTTGCCCACAAGGGCCAAAGTTCAGATTACCCTATGAAAACGTCTTAACCGACTGCAATCGGGAGCAAATTTTGTATGTGATATCTTCGACTTTAATAGTATTGATTCTGGGTATTAAATGAATAAACGGGACATAAATTTATATGTGAAATATGCGACCGTAGTAATACGAACTGAGGTGGTGAGACTGAAAAAAATCGTTTTTTTTGATTTTTAAGGAGCACCCTATTGTACATAATAGCAATATCTTCCATCTTCTTCTTCTTCTTTTTCTTATTTGGCGCTGTAACCGCCTAAGCGATTTTGGCAGAGTTCAACAAAGCACACCAGTCGTTTCTCCTCTGTGCCAACTGACGCCAATTGGAAATGCCAAGTGAAGCCAAGTCCTTCTCCACCTGGTCTTTCCATCTCAGTGGGGGCCTTCTTCTTCCTCTGCTACCACCAGCGGGTTCCGAGTTGAATACTTTCAGAGCTGGAGCGTCGGTGTCCATTCGAACCAAGCCAGCGGAGCCGCTGTATTTTAATTCGCTGCACTATGTCCATCTTCCGTCAATCATGGTCAAATGAAACTTATGAATGACGTTCATTTCCTCTCCTTGGTCACAGATTTCTATTGGAACTATAGCATTTATTTGATCTTTAATGGCGTCTATTTCTCTTGAAGGTAATCATTGCTCTCCTTTTCAAAAATAATTTTTATCGACATGCAAAACCTTGCAGACTATGGCCGTGGATTGGCTATGGCCGATTTCAACACATTAATACAATTCCAAGGCTCTTTTTTGTTGCTTTAAATATCTTTTCGCAGTGTCCAATGTTATCTACTTCCGCTGATGTTTCGGAAATTTTAATTTCGCCACTGGGATAGCATTGCGCTTTAGCAATAAAAAGTTTATCGTATTATAGCTAAATTCTGACATTGCGGTTTTTGAGAGTGTAAGTGATTTTTGTGTATCCACCATTGATATACATAGCTTAGCATTTTGAACCACTGTGCGGTATATGGGTTGTGTTGTCGGCTATCGAAAGCAGCAATCATGGCATGAAAACGTGCGCCTAAGTCTAGATAAATTAGAGTTGGAGGTAGGCGCACAATCATTGAAAATAGTTACATATGTACAGATATGAAAAATGTATGTACCTATGTACATAAGGGTAGTCCAAAAACATTAAAGACGGAATTGTAATACTCTCACACCCTAGGATTGTGCTATATCGGAAAGAGTATACCCCTACTTTTTTATTTTGAAATAAAAAAATATTTAGAGGTCGCTCAAAGCGCTCAAAGTTTTCCATGTATTTTGATATGGAAAAAATAAAATGTTTCGTAGAAATAGTATAGAGTTCTTGAAAATCAATATTTTTCGATCGGAAAACTCTGGTTCTCTTCAGGAGACTTTCAATAGTAATATCGAATAGTTTAGCTAACCATTTTTTAATACTAACGATATTTTATTGGTCGCCCCATTGATTTTTTCGGGATTTTTGTGGGTTTTCGGCGGATCTATAAATTATAGTTGCGATGAAAAAATGGTTAAATAAACAACTGGGTATTATTATTGGAAATCTTCTGCAAATAAGCAGAGTTTTCTGGTAAAAAAATATTGATTTTTAACTATTCTATACCATTTCTACGAAAAGTTGTTTTTCCCCATATAAAATACGTGGAAGTTATCCATGCTTTGAGCCCAAATATTTTTGATTTCAAAATAAAAAATAAGGTTTTAATTTTTCGGTATAGAACAATCCTAGGGGGTGAGAGCATAAAAATTCCGACTTTACTTTTTCACAAGCATTTTTGGACCATCCTAATGTACATACATATATCCTGCACTGGGGTTTATGCCGTTTCGTTGTTGTATACACACGCATTTATAAATAAATACATACCAACCATACATAGATGGAAATTTGCGCCGGGAAAGTTATTCCTGCTTGTGTGCTTTGGTGTATGAAATTTCCACAGGCATCAGTGATAAAATGCTATGCAAATTGCATTTTAACCGACAAATACAAGCAAGCATTATATCATACACCTCAATACACATTCAATATTACCATACTCGTATGCATAGCAAGATCTCTTGCACACAAACCTATCAGTTAAGGAGTAGTTTCGTTACAGCCAAGTTTACTAGTGTTGAACCAATTTACCACCAGCTTGCTTTTCAGCTTTGTTCAGTGTTAGAACGCATTCGTAGTTAATGAAATTTGGTAGTAAATTTGCTACCCCTCCTGCTACATACAGTGACCTTAGGGAGCCTCGGGGCCTGGTAACTTACTAGTAGTAAGGCCTTCACAGTGGCTCGTATTTTGCTCTGCTGTTTCCTGTTCCTCAAGGTATAACCTGCACTAGTCGGAACAAACATCTCCTAGGTTGCCGAGTAAGAATCCGTATAACAATTCTTTACAAGGTGCGAAGTAAAGTGCTTTGGTTTTCCTTGTTGATATTTCTGGGATGAAATAGTTAGCCTGTCTGTTGCCCTCTGTATTTACGCAGTAAATCATCACTTCTTTCTTCATCTAAGTATAAGGAAGAAAGAAAGTGGGCATTGAATGGCCTTACAAGAAATATGTGCACTCTATTAGCCATGATCCCGCCTATATTCCGGTACCCAAGTGAGGCTAACATGGCTACGATTAGAGTTAAGAACTGAAGGAAATCTCACACCGCCTTTGAACTAACCTGGTTTCCTTTCGCCCTGCCTATTAGCTTCCGGCAGGTCGAAATGGAGATATTGACTTTTTGAATCAATTTATCTTGATATTAGATCTCTTCTCATCGATACTTGGCCAGGTCTGATTAGTTGCGCAGCAGATGGCTTCCTTCGCCCAAATTTGGTTGGCCAATTTAATGCAAAATTATTTTTGCAAGAAGACAGGGCAGTGCCTACACATCATGTGCAGAGTTAACTGGGCGTAGGTCCGTTACCCTCTTGCGAGCTCGCCTAACGCACAGTTTCTTAGTAGTTCACTGTACCCGGTTAACCATACCACGTTAATGTTAATTCTCGTCGCTAACTTCTTTAAAATCTTCTTACATTCGAAAGCCTTTTCCGAAGAAGTGCTGCTGCGCTGTTGATATATAATCGTTGCTAGACTGTCAGAACATGTGATAACGGACTGTACGGCCGTGAAGTCGGCCTGGAAATCGTGGTCAGGCAGCCGAATTCTGAGATTAAGTGAGAGGTGTTTAGAGTAAATTCCACTACCATCCTTTTTGTCGAGCTTTGACCTATCCAGAAAGAAAATTTGGTAGGTTTTCTAGGGCCTTACTGATGGTACTGGTGATTAAAATGGAGGTAACCAGCTGTACCCTGTCCAGTTTGTTCATTTAAATATACATTAAAACCTTAAACTGAACTCTTCTTTTCCGATTTCTTCAAGACTTAGAGCTTCGTAAAACCACATTTTTTCGAACAGGGTCTCGATTTTAATCGAAAAAATATCTTTAAAAAAACCACTTGCATTAGAACTTCTTTTCTAAGGTCCTAGTTGCCTATTTTTGCAATACCCTCCCTCATATAAACAAGGGATAAAAATAAGCTTATACTTGCATATGTATACAATGTATGTCATTATTGACAATTTGAACTTTTGTCCTGTTTTTTACCCAAAAACTGCTATGTGGGACCAGGACTTCTATTTTTATTTTTTTTTTTTGCTTGGAATAAATTTTCGAGCTAGTCAGTCTGTTCAGTAGTCAGTTCAAGAATTATAATGTTTATTCACTTTTCACTGCAGGGTTGCGTATATGTATGTATGCATGTATTTACATATATTAGAGAGGATCAATATGTGTGGCAGTTTTTTCGACTATGCGCGTATAGTAGGATTCTACCTGTAATTCTAAGCAAATTTGTCTAAGAACCCAAGGGTCTAACATCAATTTGGAGTTTGCCAAGTTGCGTAAATAGGTTTCTTGTTGTAGTGTCGTAAAAAAGTGCTTAAACCTTATATAAAAACATGCTATAAGTGGTTTTCTCGGTATGAAAAATCCATTTCTGGACTTATAAATTCCACCAGAGGGCGCAACAGTGAAATTTTTACATTTTCTTTGAAACCTATTTTCGCAATTTGGCGCACTCTAAATTGATTTTAGACAATTAATTTCTTCGGCAAATTTTCTTAGAATTACACATAGAATTCTCCCATGCTATACGCGCATAGTCCAAAAAATTTTACCCGCCCTAATGTTTATACAAACTAATTTCCAAATCAATTCGTATAATGTTGGTATTTGCAAATTGCAATCAAACATAATGTATTGCTTTAAAAATTGTTTATTTACTTACATACTCGTACAAACATATTGCTTGTATGTAGAGCTTGGGTACATATGTAGGTATGTAAACGCACACCACAACCCAGTGGGAAAAGTAGTAATATATTACATGCGTGATAAATAATGTAATGTAGGTACATATGACTTATGAGTTCAAGATTATGTTGCTGTTTAATATGTAACCAGCAGGGAACGGATTTTATGAAAATTTGCTTTTTTTTCTGCTAAAGAGATATGAGTATATTCGATTAAGAATGTCTTCGATCTAGCTTTCCCTGATTTCATATATATACATTTGATGTTGCCTTTTTTAAGATATTTGCCTTTTCTACCTTTAATTGTAAAGGGCAAGGAAAACGCCCTTATTTCTGATAATATGAAAGCTTTACACGTTACATATTCAAATTGGCTACCACATGTATCAAGTCATGAACATTCAAGGCTTTTCTTCGCGAAAATCGGATGAAAATGCTGCCAGAAAACTTCAAAATGCATCTTGTAGTTCAATGTTACTACAAGTAATGAGATTCAAGTTTTGTGAGATAAAAACTGGAAAGAAAAAAATAGTCAAAGATTCAAAGTACAGAATTTTCATATAATGAAACTAGTTCATAATTTTTCTCTTTTTACTTGTAAAATAAACATTCCTAAAATAAGTGTTTTTTTAGACTATTTTGCGGTTTTTGTCTTTTTTTAGTGCCTTCTTTTTCCTTTTTTGCGATTTCGAGTGCCTTTTCCTGCCTACTTCGCTGTTTTATTTTGCTTTTCTAGCCTATTTCGTCATTTTTTTTTTTGCCTTCTTTATAGGTTTTTAGGTCCTAAAAATCCATTGCCTGGTATTCGGCATTCTAATGTAACCAAAAACTCACAAACAATTTATATTAAATCGCATTCATTCTCATGCAAAACTGAATGCTTCACTTTTCCTAGGACATCGCTGATTATTTTTTCGATCACTAAAAATTACATTTTCCACTGATTATTTTTTTTGATTATTTTTTGATCACTATACATATATTAAATTTTCCACTGGGATATCTTCACAGTGAATTGAAGCGCCAAATTTTATTACGAATCAGTATAACTAAAAATTTAAATTGTGTTTTGGCATAAATGTATTTACATATTTACCATTCAAATACGCCTTCAATTGCATTCCTATTAGGCTTGCACGGTACTTATTGCCTTTTATGGGGGCTAAAACTTATTCTCTTCTTTGATAGTAGAGGGGAGTTATGGTCGGGCTCGTAAGGCTACTACTCTCATTTTATGTTATTCGCTAGGTTTAGATCATTTCACTAAGGGCAATACGAGTACTTATGAAAAAATTTCAAAGGCTTTTGAAAGTATTCGGAACAAGTAATTACCGCAAATGCCTGTAGTGGTTTTATGATATTTTTCGATCGCTGTTTTCAAATTTACCTCTTTAATTGCCCCTTTGAGTGATTTTTCTTGAAACTTCTTCTACCAAAAATATTCCAGTAAATCTCACTTTACCAATGTGAACCCACCTTACAATAACTAGTAGATATTTATAAATCAATAGCAGCTTTGCAAAACCTCGCGAGATTACTCGTATTCAATTCATTATGTATGTACATATGTACGTATATATGTATGTACATGGCCTACCGGCAGAAGTATTCAAGGGCGCAGATTTTAGCCACCTCTAATTCTATCCTCTCTTAAGGGTGATTCAAAAAAAAGCAAAGTTAAAATTTTAATGCTCTCAAACCATAGGATTGTTCTACATCGAGAAACATATACCCCAATGTTTTTATATTTTAAAATCAAAGAATATTTAGAGGTCCCTCAAAATCCTCAAAACTGCACTGAAGGACCAATAAAAACTCGTTAGTACAAATTATAAAATGGTTAAATAAACAATTGAGTGTTGTTATTGGAAGCCTCCGGAGGAGAAACAGAGTTTACAGATTAAAAAGTATAGATTTTTAAGAACTCTATACCATTTCTAAATCAAATGGTTTTTTTCCATATGGGTAATTTCAGAACAAAATGTAAATATCAGGTATTTTTTATATATTTTTTTTTTAATATTTTGGGAAACTGCTCTCAGGCTCTTCATAAATGATTTTTTTTCTTATTTTTGCATTTTTGTAAAATATTTTCCAGAATGTCCCTTTTTATCAAAATATGCTAAAGTAATAAATAACTTGTAGAAACTGTTAGAAAAAAGTATACGAAACGATAACTATTATACAGATTTTTAACACTTAATGCATGTTTTTTTAATATTTGCATAAAACTCATTTATTGACCGTTGTTTTTTGGGATGTAGGCATTTTTTAATAATTTTTCAGAAACAATTTCCCATATATGCAATTTGGACACTTTTGCCGAAATAAGTTATTTAAATAAAACAAATCTTATTCACCCAAAGTGAAATTCTGAAAATATTTCAAATTTTTTATTCTCTCGAAGTTCGAATTTCCTCCTCACAAATTTTCGGGGAAAATACTACTCGCTGGGAGTTAATTGTTAGAGGTTTTCTTTCTCGGGAGAAACCAATTCCCGGAGAACAAACTCCCTGGGAGTATTCAGAAATGGGCTGATAGAAGTTTCAATGTTGGGATAACAGCTGTCAAAGCCAATAAATACAATTTCAATTATGAGCATATACGTACGAGTATTTCGTACATTTGTAAAAATTTAACAATTGTTTCGCGGTTTTATCTGTATTAGTGATATATATTTCACTGGTGAATACGGTAAACGATAGTGTGAAAATGATTCGCAGTGAACTACTTCACTTGGTGAATATTGAACATACAATAGGTGAACTGCTGATTGTTTCTTTGTTAAAATTTTTTTTCATGTTTATTATCGAATAAACATCAATTGAATATCGAAGAAATACCGTTCGTAAAAGAAAACAAAGCGGCTTACAATAGTAAAAACTGTTCTATTGCTGGTTAATTATTTGGATCGCAAAAATGGGGTACAAAAAAATGCACTTTGTTTGTAAATGACCCATATATTTAAAATACATGGACACCTTTAAGTGCTTTGAGCGACTTCTGAATATTTTTTTGATTTCAAAATAATAAACAAGGATTTATATTTTTACATAACCGACCTAGGGCGTGAGAGCATTAAAATTCCGAGTTTACCTTTTTTTTGGACCACCCTAGCGTATATCCGCTCTTCTAAATTTTTAACATGATGCTGTACCCATTTGTACATCTTTACCAACACACAACTACAAAACATTAGCGAACTTTGTTGCATGAAAATAAATATTTGCATACAATAATTGAAACCTAATTTACATATAGTATTCATGTGCGCTAAGTAAATTTGTTACCAAATCACAATCAAGCACCATCAAATGCATACATATGTGTATATACAACAACAAAACGAATCTAAAGTGGCAACGAGACACATCATATTTATATACATGCATATATGCCAAGATATGTACGTATATGTACATATGTAAACACACAATAATATGTGGCACATGTATAGATATTACATTGGACTTAAATTCGATGCAGCGGAAAATTCAGCGATTTGGTAATTTGGTAATTACCAATTCGTAAACTTCACGCAATCAGTTGACTCTCATAACATGCAATTGAAATCCGCAAACTTGATTTGCATATACAAGTAATCAAATTGTAGAAACAGTGCCGGTCAAAAATGGATGAATGGTATTTCGTTTTTATTATTTACAAAGGTTTTCAAGCTAAAATCTTGTTTGACATTTTTTTATAAAAATTCGTGCTTTAACAAAAACTATATAAATCGCACTTTCAAACTTCATACAGAACTCAGAAAATTCCACAAATTTGTATCTAAATTCGAGCTTTTGAAGCAGAATTTTTAGAAATTTTTTGGGTATGCAGTACAATTTTCTCACCATGAACCATATTTTTACAAAAAAAAATATCAAAAAAATTTTGGCTTGAAAAATATTGTCAATATTAAAAACGAAACACCATTCATCCATTTTTGACCGACACTGTAAGTATCACAGTTTGTATGCAAATGCTTATGCATATGTGTATACAGGGTGTGTTTGTATTATCGTAATTAGGGCTACCAAAAATATGCGCGTGCATGTTTTTTTCTTATACTTTATCACAAAATGCATAAAAAGGAAATGCTAATTGTAAAAAGTAATTTTTAAGCAAAACCTAAAACCGACTTCAATTCTCAAATAAAAATTTAGGAATACCGTTAATTTTTCATTATCCAATGATCGGGTCTAAACCAGATTAGTATGGGACCACCTCTACCTTTCCGATGCAAAAATAATTCTCGAAATCGGTTGACGTGGTCCAAAGTTATGCGGTACCATACATAAAAAAAAAAAATATTCCGTCGAACTGATAAGCTCCTCCTTTTTGTAAGTCGGTTAAAAAGATAAGGCGGTTTAGCCATATTTGTTAGAGCATATTTCGCAATAAATGCTTTTTTTGCATATTTTAGAAATAAATGCTAAATTTAGTGCATATTCAAAAAAACAAAAATTTTTTTGAAATAAGACCTGTGCCAATTGATAGAAAACTAACCTGGTTGGTAAATTTTTGACAACTGTGAGGTGATTACAAATTGCCGATCTCGTAGGGCTAGTGAAAAGTTTGACAGCAAGCATCACACTTACCTAACGGTTTTGACATGTTTTTTGTTATATTATTGCTAATACTTTTAACAAGTGCATGGCTTTCTGCTCTGGAAGAATTGAAATCAGCAAGCACAGATATTTTCCATATAAATGCAGAATTTTGATTGCTTAACTTGCTGGCCTTTTTTTGCATCAAAGCAACTGTCAAAAATTTCAAGCAGTAAAAAGTAATGAATTGGCACAGCAGAAATGTACAATTTTCTCACCATAGAACTTTTCTACTGATTGGCACAGGCCCATTATAAGTATTTTGAAATTCACTATTCCGCAATTATGTACGTACTTTGCGACACTCAATTATATTTGACAATGGTGGGATTCATGAAACGTCGCAGACGTCGCATTTGTTGCAAAATTTGCCACCTTGCGACACAACTGATTACTTTTTTATGAAATCTCTCCTGCGACAAAAATTGCGACATTTCAATAAACTGCTTCGAAATATAATTATAAAACCTTTTCTTTTTCACTTACGCGTGGCATTTTTATAAAATTTTACATTTGAAAGGATTAGAATCATAAGGGTCTAAGTGACATCAGCACCGGCATTGACTTTATTTGAATGCAAATTAAACGCTGTAAATTTCTCAACTGTGAGCAATAAGCTAAAATCAGAATCAGGTAATTCAACTCATCCGATTGAAAATTTTTTAGCGACCGAAATTTCTGCCTTAAGTTCGTGCCATGTCAATGCTTAAGAATGTTTGCCACGATAACAGGCAATTATTATTTTATTTTTTTCGAAAATTAGCCCAATATTTATTTATTTTTTGCAAAAAAATATTAAAATTAAATTTAAAATTTTTTTCTATACATATGTAAGTGTATATGCTCTGTATGTGTATTATTTTACTTTAACCATTATTTTTGTACATTTTTGATTAAACTTCAATCGATTTTTACACAAAAAAATGGTAGCGATTTATTTTTTTAAATGCATAATTTAAGCATATTTTTTATATTATTCGTGCATATTTCTTATTTTATCGTGCTTATTTTAAGCGCTTAAAATCATGTTTTTACAGCATATTTGCGGTTGCCCTAATCATAATGCTCTAAATTTGTATGTATTTATGTGTGTACTTTTGATATAAAGCACCAAAGTTTAAATTTAATTAGCGCTCTAATCACAAAAGCCCTCTAATTCGGTATTACGGTTTTTTTTTTACATAAAACCCAATATTATTCGACATCGAGCACAAATATTAATGAATAGCAGATAATATGCTTCAATTATGTACAATTGTATGCTTGAATTACGTACATACATACATATATGAATTTGGAGTAATTACGTAGCGACTTCTTTATTCTGGGTATCTAATATTATAAAGATTTATATTTATTGTGGCTGCGGTGGAGTAAATTTGATTTATTCGAATTTTTAGCAACATTATTGAACAAAAAGTTTAAATGTTTTAATGTAAGATTGATAACTAAAATCGAAAAAGAGAGTAAATAAATATGCGTAATACATAGTATATTGTTAAACAGAATTTAAATTAACGTGATTCATTCGCCATTTCACTCTTCTCAGTTTCGTTGACAGAACCACCAGAAGCTTACAATTAGAGTGAGATTAAGTTAGGTAGAAACAAGAAATGTTGCACTCCTTTCAGTTATAATCACCGAGAGTTCGGGGTATAATAAGTTATAGCTCCCATGTAACTGATTTTCAGATAACAGCTTTTTTGATATAACTCGTACATTTAGGCAGCCACTACATTTCTGAGTTATTTACTAATCAACCATTAATTGTTCAGATATGATATTTTATTGTATAACTCCTAAAGTTTTAACTGAATATCAGACGTTTTAGAAAAAGTTACAGTTTTTTTTTTAATTATCCTCCTGGTAAATATTACAGGTTTGTCAACACTTCATATTTGAAAGAATAAATTAAAATAGTTATTTCGTTTTTCTTTTTTTTTTGTTCATTGAAAGTAATTTTTTAAGTGAAAAAATCCAATGGCAGCGTAGCATTTTCTGTTTTAAATAAAACGGGGTCAGCTGCATTACAAACACACGGTTAAAAATCCAAAAATTCTTCATTTTTAAAGGTTATAGTTTTTTAGTTGAAAATACACTTGTTTCTAGGGAATTCAAAGATTTGTTTAAATAAAATAACAGAACGGGAAATAATACCAAAATCTGAGTTTAGCTTTATTTCCAAAAAAGGTTGAAAACAAAACAATTTTTGCCTTATTTTCCATTGCTTATTTATATTATTTGTAACAAAAACAGTTTACTGACAAAAGGAAAAAGAACTTTGTTTATTCCAAAAATACAATTAAACGAAAAATTTGATATAACACATATGAAGAAAGTAATATTCGCAAAATATTTTTACTTATGAAAAATCTAACAAAATATAGGAAAAGAGTCGTGTTTAATTACTGCTCAACAAATTGTACATAGCGCTTTTGTATGAATTTTATCTGCATGCTTTTTTAAATGTGTTGAAAAAATTGCTGGAAACCCCTAAAATGTTTGCATGAAACAATTCGCTTTATTTTCTGTCATTCGGCTGCTTTTTTAAAGGCAATTTTTCAAATAAGGCATTGTCAAAATCTTTTTCTCGCTTTAATTACTTCACCCGGAGATTCTATGGTTTAAATTTGAATACATTTAATACAATTTAACGCTAAGTTATCACAAATAAGCATTCAATATACAAAAATATCACCGTTTTTTCTCATTTTGTCACACGACTTAGAATTTTAAATATAAGTAACACAAAACTACCCATTATACGTTACAAATATAAATCATTTTTAAGAATAACAGTTTTAGAAAATGTAGGAATATCCGACACTTTAAATTCCTAACTTTAAAGCACAGTTTACCTCAAAAAGTAAATTAGTACAAAAAAAACAACTATATAAAAATAAAATGAAGTATTTTTTATTTACAAATTATATGCGTGCTTTTTTAATTACAGTATTTAAAGAAAAGGCTCTATATTATACTTCTTAGAACCAGCTCAAAATTAACCACATTTGTTCTAGCTCGGAGATGACCCTTAACAATTTAAATGGCTCGGAACTGAGTTCTCCCCACTTTCGACTGGCCCAAGGAAGTTAAATCCCTGGAATTACATAAATATGACTTAACTTAAAGAAGAAATGTTATGCCAATACAACATTGATTCGTATTAAAATAAGCTGCTGTTTGTCATCGAGTGTGGTATACATACATACATACTTATGTAAGTATGTAAGTAAGTAAATTTATAGATGCTACAAAATACTTGTGAAATACTACACTTCATAAATCATATTTGCTTGAGCAAATATAATTTTCTCACTTCAACAACGCTCTATTTGGATGAGCCTATTGTTCGTCCATATACTTAATATGTACTTAAGAAAACTTATCAGTCTGCACATCTGTCTGGCAAAAGCTGATTGACGTGATAGTCGCTGATTTTTCCCTCGCTTTGCGCTGGAAACACTACTTCATGACTGCTACTTGTGCGTTCATCTTTCAAGAAAGCTACTTTGCTAAATACGAGTACTGAAAGTAGTAGGAGTAAGTAGCATTGTAAGCATAAGTTTACACATAAAGAGCTTTGTTTTCACATTTTACAGCTTACATACACTAACATGGACATACACATGTACATATGTATGTATGTAGTGCATTCTCCATTTACAGTGGAAAAAATATTTTAATATTGGTTTTCACGTCTGCCTGTCTGTCTGCGGACGTCATTTAAAATCTCGCCGGCTTTCATTTCACTCACTGGTGCGTATCTACTTGCTCACTTTAAATGTTTTGTGGATACATTTTTATTTATTGTATTCATATATGTATGTTGGTATACCGGTCATGGCATAACTTACGTACATTCTTTAAGAATAACTCATCATAACAACATATTAATGCACATACTTGAAATTTCTGCTAACACTCGCTTGCTATTTAAACAGCCTTTCGCCCACGGTGCCAGCTTGTCGGTACGCCTTTATGGAATACCGAAATATATGAATTAAGTGGTGCATATGTTAGAAGCTCTCCTTTTCTCATTCCATGTATCCTTGGTAGCTCTCCACAAATATTCTTTTTTTTTTTGTATATTTTCCGTCTGTTCAAAATTTGTACAATTTCGTATCTTCATTGGTCGAATAAAAGAAATCTATTGAAGTGACAGTTTTATCGCAGCATCGCAGCGTGTAGCAGCCGACTTCACTTCTTCGTCACGCTCAAGAATCAACCTCCCCCATGGGGGTATGCATAAATAAGAACCATAACGAACTGCATTTCATGGCGGTGTTTTCTCAAGGAGCTTGTTAGAAGATTCCGCTGAAGATCTTGCACTCAATTAATTTTATGCACTTCAAATGGGCTTCAAGTTACGCGGCTTCGTGTCTGCGCGGCGTTGAAGCAGCAAGCACTTCACGTTTATATAACTTAGAGGAAATTCTTCGGCTACAACAACTTCACGCATTGTTGTTGCTCACTTTTATTTTTGCAAAGTTACTTTTTCGTGTGATTAATTGCATTTTATTTTGCCTGATGCTGTCACTGCAAGTCCTTTATTTTGCCTTGTCTTTCCATTCCAGCATATCATGTTCCCTTGGAATAGCAAAACTGTAACAAAACTTGCCAGCGAAGTGAAAAGACATTTAGACAAACATACATATACATATATATATATGTACTTAGTAAATTCATAAATTGAGCAAACCCTAGAATGAGCTGGAAATACTACATAGTCCCCAAGGCGGAATAGCCAAGAAGAAGACAGACTTAAAGGGCGCATAAAATAAAAAACCGCAAAGCGACACTTGAGACAGTTAACCAGCTCTGCCGGTAACAAATGAAAGCGTCAGCGGGGATCTCAACTTTATACTCGTTCGTGTTGTCGTATTGTTGTTAGACAGTTTCTTCTCTTAGTTCTCGATTTCTTCAATGTTCTATTACAGCAGTAGCAATCAAGTAGTTCAGGCAAAGTTGTGCAAGAATCAGAGTAAGTAGGGACAAATAAAACAAAACGAGGCTGATGACGAGGAAAACTGCGTCAACTTGAAAATTATAAATTGCAAAACAAGTAGAAATAAATATTTAATAAAGTTTTATGAAAACAAACTTTACGACAAATAATGTAAAGCGACATGGTAAAACATAGCTGGGATTTAAACAAATCCCACTATTTCCCAAAAGAATATGCTATAACAAAATAGCAAAGTTTTGTTGTGGCACTTGGAGAATGGAATTGAAAAATTAAAGAAAAATGTTTTGAATTTATGCAGATAGTACATACATATTTGTTTATAAATATCGCTAGCTTAGAGTAAAAAATTGCTAAGTCCATTTCTACAAATTTTACAGTATAGGAAAAAACTTCTTACGGCCATTTACTTGCAAGTATTTCGCAAAACTCCATAAGAACCAGAAGGATTTGAACTTTATTAAATAGTTTTGTATTATTTTGGCCTTATCGCATTTTCGGTGTATTTTTTGACTTAGGAAATTTGACTTTGATTCAATATAAAAGAAATAAAGCAAGCTCCTTAATCCTATGCATTTTTAATTTATCCTGCTTCCTATATATAAAATATGAGTTTTCATAAAAAGTGGACTTAGCAACTTTTCACCCTAAGCTTAGAATATATTGTATGTATATATGTATGTAACACATCGCACACTACCTTCAAAAGGGGCATAACTCCAAAAAATGTACATAGGTCGTTTTGTATGCATAAATCAATTGGTACGATTTCTCTCCATAATATACAAGTAATACAAGTATACATATAATCTTTTTTTCATTATTATATTCTCTAACTTAAAAACTACTATTATTCCTACCTGTACCATACACAAGCAGTTATATATTTGGATATGATATTTTAATTGTACCTCTGTTGAAGATAGTGTGAGATATGTAGCATTGCAAATAAATTACTTGAAATAGTAAAGAGTAGTGATTACTAGGGAAGCCTTTCATTATGTAAGTCCGTTTTGAAAGGATTGAAAAAGTTGTTATCAAATTATCATTGCGTTCTCTAAGATTTTCGGAGCCTATACCTCCGTATGTATCTCGTTGTCAACCCCTTAATTTAAATTCGATAAATTGTAGGCGTTCGTTCCTCTGTGCCTCTTTTGTGGCTGAAAGTGAGAGAGAGAGTGGAAAGTACCGTCGATTGTTCTAATCTTTTGGATAAGTTAGCTTTAAATGTTCGGTCTCTTAACTTGTGACATGTTTCTTTAATTTTACTTAGGATTTCGGTAATCCAACTACGTGAACTTCTCGCCATTTCTCAGCACCCTCTTGAGTTAAATGAACTTTCAGAAAATGGTCCGTCTCTTCCATTCAGAGTAGTACGTTTTCTCCTGCTAAATTACTTTAGGTAGTATATAAAGGTAGTAGTATTTATTTAAGTTTCTTTGTTTATTGTCAGTAAGGATTTTTATTACATTTTATTGAAACAAACAAATAAAATATACAAATTAAAATTTCTTTTCCACTACCCGGTTTAGTTAGATGTGGGCGGCAAAGTCTCCTCCGGTGGCTAGACGAAAGTCTGCAGACTGCAATGCTTCGTTAGTCAGTGAAACTAGTTAAACTGGTAAGTATCCAGGTAAACCGCCGGAACCAACACTGAGCTAACTAAGCAGTATCACCATGGGCCTCCTCTAGCCTGAATGAGCCTTCATCCGGAACTGGGATAAAGGCAGCCAATACGCATCTCTCCTTTGCAAAGTTCGTCAAGTTATTCACACCAAAGTAAGTCCTTCTGAACTTGGTAATTATTTTGGTTTACTTCAACACGTATTTACCACTATGAATTTTTTACGGAATATTAAGAAAGTGTTCGGTGCAAGGCATATTTAGTAGGTAATAGCAGTAGAGGAGCTGATTTTAATTTTTTTCGAAACATTTGATCTCTTATTAGTCAAATTGAATCGAATATTTATTTAATTTTTTTTTAGAAAAAAAATCAAGCGAAGGTTCTTAAAAAATGCCTTCCCTATATACAAAATGTTATCCTTTGGGATAATAGTGTAAGGTTGCCACTTATTTTCGATTCTACATAGTTTATCTAAGACATCGCAATATGAATATCAAATGAGCGGTATTGTTGAGAACTTTGGTCAGAAAATATTTTCTATCAGGGTTGCCACGCTTCTATGTAGTATAAATTTTTTTGTTATTGATTTCAATCAACATTTTTTTTATGTATACACAGTACAAATACGCTCAAAATATGTATCAGTAAGAAATTTAATAAATTTACTTAATAGCTATCGAAATCCATTTTTTCCATTTTTTTTTTAAAGCTATCCAAATCTTGAAAACTTTAAAAAGTATATGCACTCCAGGCAAAGATCGGCCAACTGTTACTTTAGAATTAAAGTTCCCCTTTGACAACGGTAAAACCTTGCCGGTCAGAACAGCATCTGACAGTTGTCAGTAGTTTTTAGTGCAAAGGTTTAAAAAAACGAAAACCGTGCAGCTTACTGCAAATAAATTATGAAAACACATATTTCCGTAAAAATCACAAAAATTATATATTTATTCTTGTACTTTATCAGTTAGTTTCAGCTAAGTTTTTTTTTTAATATATATATTTCTCTATTTGTTGATTAAAGTTCCGTTTTTTCACTGAAATAACAGCCCTTTGTTTTTTTTTTAAGAAGAAAACCTTTTTATTTTTAGTGGTATTATTCTTTCAATGAAACCAAAAATTTATTCTTTCGATTTAGTGAATGCCAGCTCTACCAATTCGGCTACTGTGGTCGCCTTACGGACACTACTATATTTACCAATATGATTTACTTGACATACATACTTACGTATGCATATCTTTTAAATTAATTCAAGAAGACATCGCAGTAAATTAAGAAGAAATAATTTTCAATGAATTCAAAAAAAGATTTCATAAAATTAAGAGATTTTTATCTACGAAATGTGATTTTTAAAAGACAGTAAATAAAATCAATAAGAATTTCCTCATTCAATCAAATTAGAAATCTGTTTGGTATTTTCTTCGTTTTTTCGTCTATCCTATCCTTAGCCTAGAAACTTTTTATAGAAATAATTTTCTTTCTTTTAAGTATAAAAAAATAAAATGTGTACTACATACAATGTTCTTCTAGCAGACGAGCAACAGATATGGTCGAAGCAATGATTGCACAATTTATAATGGTATTTTAATTATCATATTTATATGTTTGTAACTTTCACAATATATGTATTTGGGTATATTGTACAATTGTACATACATACACTTTCTTGTATTTTTAATTAATTTACGGTTCTATGCCCTTAACATAACTTTGCCGGCATTTAGTGCACGTTTACCAAAACGATTTGAATTCAAATGAAATCAGGAGCTTTTTGCTTTCAACACAAAACAAACCAATAAAATAAAGTCAAATTGTTTTATGGTAAATGAACTCTCACACATATGGTAAACACTACCCACAATTGTAGTTATTCGCATATTCCTGCAAATACATACACCTACACAATATGCACAATGCAAAATGAAGAAAATAAAGAAGAATACGTTAACAGCCTACAAATACAACGAAGCATGCAATACTCGTACGCCTGTGCCTGTGAGCCTTGAGTGCTTAATCAGGCAGCACACAAGCAGGAATGGCAATACCACAGATAAAGGCCAATCGCAAGGAAAAGCCTGGGCGTCGTTTTGCCGTTGGTATGCAAGGCTTGCAGGCTGACAAGGCAAAAAGGAACTCGAGCTGGTGTTAGACCAATGGTGCCGATAGGCTTAAACGTAGCTAAAAGAGTTGTAGGCTGCTCGGAATTGTTTTGGTCGATATGAGTTGGAGTTCAAATTGAAGATTTGTTGTGGCTGATTTCCATGCTGCTGCTGTTGGTGGCGCCCGAGTAGGTAAAATACGAAAATGTGAATGGAGCTGCTGCTGAGCAAAACAAAAATGAACGTTAGAAATAATGACTCGACGGGACAATAACCGAGAGCGGGGGGGGCATTAAGAAGTAGAACTACGAGCACGTTAGATAAGTGTTAAATATTTGTCGGTGTGTAAATATGCTGGAGGGTCGAAGAGTTGGTCGAATTGATTAGTACCAAAAAGGTTGTTGGATATGCAGGTTCCATTCATTCATTTATAGCCTATTGGGTCATAAAAGATGAAAGTCGAATGTGGGAGCAGTACAAAGTCAAAGCCTTATCGATGAGTGGAATGTGTCAGAGAAATCGAGCAAGGCAGCTTTAAGAGAACAGCCATAGGGTGCAGGAAAATTTTTGATTGAGATGTATACGTGCGTAAAAGTCCCATTAAGGGGAGTTAACAAACAGCATTCGGCTGGCATTCCAAAGGAGCGCGGATGTACTATGCATATACACATATACTACATACCACTGTATGTACATACATATGGAAATATACGCCGGCAGCTATTTGCAGGTAGCTGTTTTTACAAACAATTATGCGTTTCTGAGAGTTGAATGCAGTGTTGAATTTAATAGAATATGGCACATGGATATATACATATGTACCTGCATATATGTACATACATACAAGTATACGAACACATATTTGCACCCTCGCGTGCATACATATCTAAATACAAAACACTTTTCTTGCCTGAACTAAGAGAAAATCTAATTGAATTTCCTTTGCTTTTGCGGCAATTTTTGGGCTTAAAGGCATTTCTGCAGTCTTTTTTTCTTGGTATGTAGAAATATTCGAATTTTCGTATGACTAACTTCAAAGATGTTTGTGTGTTTCCGATTTGAATAAATGTGGTTCATTATCAAGACTAACGAGGTTCATGCGTGAGGGCTTAAAACGGGCATATATGTATATCTATTCGTTTTAGTTGTTGGTGCTTCCAAATTATTCGCATACATACAAACATACAATTTATATCTACATACAACCATGTATAGTTAAGCACAAATATTAACCGCCACAGGCAAATAACAAAGATATTTTCATAAAGGCAATAAAATTTTCTGGATTTCATCTGGGTTCTATTTAACCGATTTACGTATTGATCTGCAGACAAATAAAATATACGTAATATTTTAGTAAAGTGGCACAAGCATGCATATGTACATATTAATGTACAAACATATGTACATATTTTCACAGAAAATTTATTTTCTAATAACTGTAAATTTCTTAAACTTTAGTTCATTTTAGAAAAAACTAAATTACTCTCACCCGCTCCGCTAAGTCTATGAAATTTCTGCGACCTAAATTAGTTGTAATTTATTTCCATAAACTTGGCTTTATTCATAAAAAATAATATAGATTTATAGACATATATAGTGACATTTTCATAAAAATTTTTTATTTATAAAGCAGTTAAAGTCTTCTTTATTTTTTAAGAATTTGGGTGTTAGTTTTTAAATTAATAATAATAATAATTTTTTAACCCTCTTCAAAATATTTTCTAGCTCAAAATTTCTTACATCTTTTTTTTATAGATTTTCAACTATCTCGTTTCCAAATTTGCTCTTTTAAACACTTATCGAACAGTTGGCAACCCTGCTACATGTAGCTTAGAAACAAAGTTTTTTCGAGACAATTTCGATTGATACCCAAACTGCAACAATTCATTTAACCCATTAAATAATTTTATTTGAATTTATTTTTAAAACATGTGGCAACCCTCTTCCAATACCTGGCAAAATTCTATATTTTAAACTCAAAATTGTCTAAACACTCTAGCGTTTGACACTTTAACTTGTGTATAATTTCATTAAATTAAGATTTTCAAACAGGTGGCAGCAAATGTGACTGGCTCGGTGTTGCTAAACCGAATCGTACCAGTCTTTTTTTTTAACTTATAGACGTTTTTTTTTTGATATCTTAACTTTAATCTGTTTGCGCCAATAACCGCGGAATAACTGATTGAACCTTATCAGTATGCAGCTGCTATTGACATAGAGAAGGAAGTAAAAGTGGCTGATCTTGCGGTGAACGCGGACAAGACAAACTACCTCTTTGCAACAAAAAAAAGTATTGGAGTGGTGTTACACACGCCTTTGTTGCCTGTTATAATTTTGAAAGAGCGAAGAGGCTTAAATGATTAGGATCCCAAGACATATTCCACGCAACATCTATTTATTGCGCTGACTTCGGTAATTTACAAAGCAAACAAAAATTTTACGAATTACTGAATTGGAAGTTAAGGACAATTGCTTAAATTCTGTTATACCACTTAACAATTTTTCCACTGTTTACCATTAACGGACCTATTTTTATAAAAAAAAAGAAACTTTAAAATTGTCAGTAATGCAAGACTGCTAACCCACTGTAATACTGATTTTTTAATATACGCGACAGAAAAGGCATTAAAAACAAAAATTTATTGGTATTATTTTTTTAATAATGTCGACGATATGTGAAATTCAAGTGCTGCCGCTTATATGTACATATATGAAGTTGTGCAAATCAATTATTCAGTGCTTAATTCTGTTACTGACATTTATTACATTTGTAAAATCTATGCTATTGTATAATTAATATTACATAAATGCGTGAGAAACCACTGATGTGTTACTAACACATTGAATAGTCCTATCTACATTCATAGCAACTTGCATGCTGAAATTCGCAAAATTACATACATATATGTATATTTTTTAATGTATGGAATTGTATTTTAATATTTAAATTCCTTTTCGTTTTACGCCAAATAATTTTGTATCGCTTTTTTTGAGTTGCCAAAGCGCTGAAGTGAATTTTACCATAAATATTGTATACAGAGTGTCCTAAACCACCGGTCTACTCCTTACAAAAATTAAGGGAATTACTCTTTAGTGAAATACGCCAAAATATGACTTACCAAATCCGGTATAATCTATCTTTTAGTTGTATTACCGACTTCCGGTTTCGACCGATAGTGGGTTAAACTGACCGGAAGTCCAATTTTTTTTTAATTATACATCTGTACATGAAAGCATTTTTCTGGAATGGACTTCCGCTTAAAATAACGCAGTTCCGGTCGAAACCGCAAGGCGGTAAACGACCAAAATATAGAGCATCCCCGATTTGGCGATTCATATTTTTTCGTTTGCCAATAAACGCATTTTCACTCATTTAAGAAGTCCAAGATGATTTAAACTTCGAAGGTCATTTAGAGGTTTAAAAAGGCACTTTCGAAAAAGTTAATGTATTTGTATCTTCAGAATCCGGAGCTACAGTAAAAACATTTAAAACATTTTACCTCCGCTCCGGTTGGAACCGGAAGCCGGTAATACCACCAAAAGATAGTGCATCCACGATTTGGTAGGTCATATTTTTGGCGTTTTCAATAAATAAAAAAAAAACAATTTTGAGGGCGTGTACGGGTGGCCTAGGACACCCTGTATACCTAAATGCATATCGAGCGCTTCAGATTTCCTAAGCCTCAATCCCTACGTCGATGCTATAGTCGAAGGTATCACATATAAATTTTGGTCCCGATTGGAGATGGTTGGAGCGTGTCGCACAGGGGGCAGAGTCTTCTATGGAGACTCAAAAAATTAGAATTTATTTTATTTTTTCATTCTTCTGAATTCTTAAATAGCGTTTGGTGCTTTCGATTTTTGATTTCTATTCCATCTCTGCTAACATCTAATTTCGTACTGCCCTTGACGTTTTTCAATAGATCTCAAATTAAATAATTTACGAATTTGCAATAAACAAATTTTATTACTCACCTTCTTCGCCGTTCCAATCTGCATTGTGGCCTGCCAGTATAACGAGTGAGTACTCAATGCCACTAGTGAAACAACGCTCAGCAACCGTTATTTTCCCACACGCAACCACATTTCACACCTGTGCCTGTGTCTGCTGCAGTCGTTAACTTAAGGCAGATTTACTGCGGCAAGGCAAAAAGGTCGACATCAAAAGTCGACAAAAAGGACACCAAACACTTTTTTGCTATTGAAAATTGTTAAGAGAGGAAAATTGATTTTCGGCTCCTTATCCCCAATGAATGAGGGTAAAATTTGTAATAGAAATGCAGCAGCTGTGTCGAAACAAGAAAAGGCAGCCACTCGAAGGCGCAGAATGTGTGCATACATAATATGTTTAAGTGTTTGTACATTTCGACTGGATTGGATTGGAGTAGGCAGGCGTAAAAGGCCTAATAAATTCAAAATCACACAAAAACCAACACGAATAGGAGAAGCAGGCATTTTTTGCAACAATTGAGGGCCCGGCAGGCAGATATGTATGTATGCATGTTTACTCGTACAGTCCCTACCAAAATAGCACACAATTTGGAGCACATAAGTTGGAAGAAAACAAGTTTCTTAATACATACTATGTACATAGACAATTGTAGATAAAATAAAAATTATATGTCTTCTAAAGAAGGGAATCATTTTGAACATGTTTTACTCGTAGCTACTGTGGCAACTAAATAGTAAATACAAATAAAGCAAGCCACTAAATAAATAGTAAAAAGTCTGGTACCAGATCTACGTAGATCAGAAAAACCAAACACAAGCGAACAACATAAATATAGTACATATACATATATGTACATACGTAAGCGCATAAATAATTATGTATGTATGTATGGATATTTATGTTTTTGAAAAGATATTTATTTGCAAATATAGCGCTTTTTTTTAATTCATTGTTTATTTGCACTTTGATAACGATGTGTGTGTGTGTCTGAGCTACGTTTCCTAATAATTTATGCATATTTCCATATAAACACAATCAAATAAAAAAGCCAAGTATTTATATTTTTTATTACACATATACATATCTTGGTACTTGCGACGAATGAAACATCCATATTGCCATAGAGTGGGGAAATAGCAACGAAATGGGCGGCATAATTTTCATGGGCATTAAAATATCAAATATTGGCACAGCTCTTATGGCTGGCGTATTGTGAATGAGCATTAATTCGTTGAATATTTTAATGACAGTGCATTTCGAGCTCTCAACGACTGCATTAAAGATCAGTTGCTCAGTTTGTCTGGTGAGCCGCCTACTTATTTAATATTTAAACAACAAAAAGGGCCAAAAATCAATTAAGAATCATATCAGTGACTGACACATTTCAGCATTAATTTGAGAATCTAGATTGACCACACACACACACACACACCCACGCACGAACTTCTTAAGCTCCACCGACTGCGCGGTTTTAACGGTTGCAATAGAGTTGTTCCACAGGCGCTATAAGCTAAACAACGCTGGTGGCGAGCAGTGTATCAGCAGTAGTAGCCAGTAGCCCTTTTGTTTTTTGATTGATTATGGTGATGTGGATCACGATTATATTTAGTGACAGCATCAGCAGTAATAGCAAGTGTTGTTTATAAGCGCGCACCGTGTTGTGGCTTAAGCCAGCCGTGACAATACAGTAGCTGACGTGGTTGATATTAACTTGTGTCGAGCAACAGCGACGGTAACACAATACACATTGTTTACTTCAGCAACAACAATAATCAGATCAGCAACAACAATAATTAGATCAGCAACAAGAGTAAGAGCAACAAGAAAGCTTTAGTTGATTGAAAAAATAAATCTTGCCACTTTTTAATAGTTTTTGGTTAATTAAGTAATTGTTCCTTTGGTTCCACTTTGCTTTACTTTTTTATCTTAATTTATTGTATTTTTTATATTAAACTATACTTTATTGTAGTTGACAATGTTATTGTGGCTTATTAGCATTTCATTTTTAGTATTTTTATTGCGCTTTGTACCACGATTGTTTATTAGCAAAATTGAAAAAGCAACAAACTTTTTTATTGTAGATATTTATTATTTTATTTTTTTCATAATCAAGTTCTTATTTGTTTACCTTGTCTTTTATATTAAATAGAATATAATATTTAAATATTTTTATATAATTTTATACTGTTTATTTCGATTTAATTCTATATATCATATTTTTTCAACCTTGTTTTATTTCTATTTTAATTTGTTAACTATGTTTTTTAATTTAATTTTTTATTTTATTTACTTTTTTAGTTTTATGAATAATATTTATTTTTTTTTATTTTTATATTATTTAAATTTTTTACTTTTTCTCTTTTCCCCTTATTTATTAAATTTAAATTTTTCTTATAGATAAATTGTTTATTTTTGAATTATATTTTTTTATTTATTTGATTTTATCGTACGTATTTTATTCTATTTCGTTTTCTTTGTTTTACTTTACTTGTGTATTTAACAAATTATGAAGGTTTTTCGTTACACTTTCAACTACTCGCACTTCACTCTATTGGAGACGTTATTCAAAATAACTTAAAAAAATTGAATATGTACTATATGTATTTAACAAATTTAAATTCACTTTAAAGTATTTCGTTTGCACGTGTCGCTCTGCTTCCCCTCTGCGCACTGCAATACGCTACCGTGTCAACAATTTATGTGCCATAAATGGCGGACACAGTAAGAGCGGCGGCACTAAAACGGCAATCATAAAATATAATTGCAGTAGGACTACTAGTATGCAGCAACAACAACAACTCCAACAACAGCCACAGTGGCAGAAATAATACCTATAACAACAACAATAATAACAACGATGTAAACATTTTCAAAAGCGGAAAAATCACGTTTAAGCGCGCGCATCATCGCTGGCGTATACGCAACACAACAAGCAAAGTGCTATGAATAATAAGTTGGGTTTGCGGCATTTCACTTAACAAATTCAAATATTTTATCAACACTTTTTTTACGAAGCTATTACTTACTTAATTCATTTTCTATAATTTTGAAATTATGTTCTTAAATTTAATTTTGTTTAGGTACTTTTAGTTAACACCACAAATGTTGTCAAAATAAATAATATTTTACTGCTCTTTATTTATTTGCATTTCATTTACTCAACCACTTGTGTTAAGTTTTTATTTCGATTTCCTATTTTTACTATTTGTATTACTTCGTTTTGTTTTGGTTTTAGCTATGAGTACCTTTTTACTATTTTTCACCTTTGATATTGTTCGCATTTAATTAGTTTAAGTTTTTTATTACTTTAATTTTCTGTTCATATTTTGCTCGACTTTGTTCATAAGTAATTAATATTTTCATTTGTTACTTACTTGACGGACTGTCTGTCCGTCCAATTTGTCGTTTCATGAATTATACTTTTCACTTTATTTGTTTGTTTATTAGACTGGCATTCAATTGGTACTTCTGCGCTTCCTCTTATGGCCCGCGCTCGGCACTATGCCCACTAGGTGGGCAATTTATTATGCGCGGCGACTATCGTCACTCACTAGGAAGCTCAACTAACCAAATGGGATTTTTTTTTTATATATTTTTTTTTTTTGCTAAACATTTATTGGTCTTCTTTATTTATTTTTTAATCTCCTATGGTGTATGTTTGTCATACGCTAATCGCGCGCAATCCGCAAACGACGTGGCAACACACCATACAGTTCACTTACGAATGAGCTGTCGCATGCCTGAGCTATTCACTTGAAGCCACGGCAGCAGCAGCAGCAGCAGAAGTCGCAGCCACTAGAATCAAACAAGCAGCGCAGCTACTGTGCTCTGCTACAGCACATTTTAGATATGTACATTTTCTACTATTTAGACGGCGTTCTGAGCCGAGTAACGACGACTAACAAGCAACGAAACGACATTGCGCCTCGCACTGTACGACAATAATGCACATTTTAGCGCGCAGTGGCGTCACCACCCACCGACCCACCGAGTTGAGGTGTGGTGCTGCCGTTAGAGTGACTCATGATGTGCGGTTGAGTTACATTCCGAGTGACTGAGAGGAACTTTTGAATATTATATTCTAAGGAGTTGCAAACAAGTAAACAAAACATTTTTGAAAAATTTTTGCCATAAGAATACTCAATTTAGCATTGGAATCAAGGCACATTGAAGAAGTAGTATCAGTTGAGCAGCTGATTTGATTTCAAGTTATTTCAAATATTTCAAATTTTTTCTCACAAAAATTCTAAATCGTTAAAATTTATTTGCATGTGAAAACTTTTTCCATACAAAGGAAGCGATTGAATAGCAACTTTTACAACGTTCGCCCAAATCAGCAGCACAACCGCTGACTACTGGGCCTTGCAAAAGATGGATCAAGGTTTCGAGAAGCAAACACATTTACTTAGAAAATTGCAAAAAATTTTATTTTTTCCTACTTAATTTTCTTAGTTGTTATTTTTTGTATTTCACATGGCATGCTTTCACTTTCGATACCAGAAGCAACAACAAAATACACGCAAATGTTGTTTTTGCTCGAATGCTACTACCTCTTTGATATGCTTTGATTGGAAAAAAATATAAGCAGTCGCTTTTTCTTAAACATCAGACTTTTTACTCGATTTATTCAAACAAAATTGAAATTTTAATCACTCAGTTTTTTTTCGTAGAAGCCATTGCCTGGTAATTAAAGTATAAAATTTCATTTTGTTTTTCGCTATTTTCAACTCTGGCCTGTGTTTAAAGAGAAATTTGAATTAGCGTACTAGACAAGAATAAAAGTTTGGCCGACTTTGCCATCCATTAAAGGGACCTAAAGTTGTACTATGAAGACACCGGGTGGCAAACCATATTTATAAGAACTTTTTTGATACCATAAATGTTATCTGATGTTGAGATATCTATCTATCATCTACGAAGAATACTTGTTATGTAAATCTTACTCACTTTTTTCTGATATCAAGTTGACCATTTCATAGCATAATAACATTTCAAATCTTAACTAAATAGCGACGAATGCTTGTCTGAACAAAACATACTAAGTAAATTCAAGTTGTCAGGCAAGCGTACATCCTGTCAAATACCTCATAATAGTTAAGGCATGGATCCTATAAATTCGTAATTTTCGGGCGATGGGACAACGAACTAAAAATTTTACATATAATTAAAACTATCTATCAGCCAGAGGACACAAAACTATAAGATATTTTTTGCAACATCAGGTATTCCACAGAGAATGGATTTAAGGTATCTACTAGGGATGAAGAAATCCCGATTTATAATAATTATATTATATTAGCCAAGTATTTACAATCCTAGAAGCTAAGTTTGAAATTTCTGAATGTTCCTCCAACTTAAGAATAAAAAAGATGCGTGATTAACCAACAAATAACAAGTAATTTGTAAGCAAAAAATACAACCGACCTCAATTCGTATATAAACATTTAAGAGTACCGTTAATTTTTTCACGATCAAAGACCGGATCTAAGCCAATACTGACCATACTAATTATAGCACCACCTTTGAGGTACCACTTTTCCTTTAAAAAAAAATATAGAAATCGGTTAACGTGGTCCAATGTTATGTTGTATGATAACCTCCTACTTGTTTGAAGTCGATTACAAATATTAATAATGGGCAAATTGAATCCAAATCAAGCCTGAGAATCACACCAAAATCGATTTTTAAAAGATTGTTGAAACTGACATCGATGTATTGTCAATTTAGCGATGTTAGAAAATTGTACGCATCGAAGACATGCATCGAATTTTGAACTGATATTGTCGATGTCTCAAAAACATCGATGCATCGTTAGCATCCCTAGCCTGTACTTTTCTTCCTATTTATCAATGGCATTAGCAATTGTTTTTCTTTTTAAAATTTTTTGCCTGCCTTTTGGTTATGGTTTTTTCGAAGTCGTCTCAAACGAATATCTTTGCGCTTACTTGCAATTTTACTATGTGTTTTTTGCAACTAAGTATAATTAGAAACAGTTACTCTGTCCAAAATAAGGAACCGAATTCAAGTCATATGTATGTTCTCTGGGCTAAATTCTACTGTTATGTGTAAATGTTATTGCGCATTTTTCCGTTTTTCATACACTTTTGATATTTTTAAGTTATGACTTTCTTTTAGCTTTGAAATAAAAGGTCAGTCCGATCACCATGGTTTACTTCTAAACCAATTATTTTTTACGATTACAAAAAATAAATTAATTCGTACCATATGTAGCAGAATACATTAGCTACAAAACCTATGGTATTCGCTTCACAATCTCAGCCAACATTTTTACTATTCAAAATTCTGTATTCACACTCAATACCTTAAAACTTTGAGCACTCTTTTACTTGGCCCTTCCTCAAACAACTCAACATCCTTTGTTTTATAAATTTATTCTCACGCACTCTCATTTGAGCAATCAACAGCAAAGGCCATTTGGCAAACTCATGCAGTTCGCAAAAAAAGAGTGAACCAACCAAAACACATGTACCAGTAGCACCACTGCTGCCAACCAGAACGAAGTCAACGTCGACGTAAGCATCAGTGTCGCCAACGCCATTCAATGTTTGCGCTTCCAAATCGACACAACCTTTTATCTCAACAACATCAGCATCGGAAATAGTATATCAGCTGGCTGCGCTGCTAACAGCACAGCATCATCGCTAGGTCACTCATACGTTTAGGTGCTTCGTTGATTTGGCGCAACGAATTGCAATGCCGTTACACGAACGGCGTTGCGGGTGTGATATTGAAAATAGGAATCTGTGTTAATCGGTTAGGCAACAACAGCTCGCTGTTAATGTGGCGCTCGCTATGTCCCACTGCCCGACTACCCGTACCGGTGCTGAGTAGGTTAGCAAGCGCGAAAATCAGCAAAACAATAACAAACCACCCACCTCCTCTCACAACAACAGCAACAACTGAATAGAAGTGTAAAAATTTGCCTTACGATAGGCATTCTAGGTTCTCTTAATTTTATAATTGAGTATGCGCATGCTCTCAACGTTTTTATTACGCTCTTTAATTATTGTGAAGATAAAATATTTGTGAGCTTTTCACAGTGTTTACAAAATAAAATGGTTCAAATATTTTTTTTTTCGGAGCAGAAGTTTTAATAAATGGCTATTAATAAAAGGTCAAAATGTCCAGCACTAGAGCGTATGATTTTCTTTCAAAATTTGTTTCATTAAATTTAACTTTGAGTCTCGCTAAAAAGGCTTTAAATTTGGAGCATAACTTTTGGTAATTGGTATATGTGATCCTAAGCAGTATTGCCTATTCGGGCTTTTCCGTCTAAAATCGGTACGATTTTTTTTTGGTAGGTTGGTAGTTTAAAAGAAATTTTGGTAGGTTTTATGCAAACCTAGTAATGAAAGCATATCGCTAATATTCTTTCAAAGAATATCTTCATTCTTTCTATATTTCTTTCTAGATACTAGGAATGATCACTGCCTTTTAAGGTCCCAAAAATTCCGGGATTCTTGGCAAATAATACCGGGATTTGTAGTTTGCACTGATAGCAATAATATAAACTCCCTTTCTTGATCAGTATTGGCTATATTTCTTTTTTTATTTAATAATTACAATTTTTTATAAATGTCTAGGTCGTACATATATATAACACCGCGCGGTAGTTGATTTTAAACACAAATATCAATATATTCGCGAAACCATGGACCAAATGTAGCAAAATTTCGTTTTTAGTTTTTCACTCGGACGTTAGTAATTCAAAAATGATTTAAAAAATTCAGGGAAATGTGCTTAGAGACGAAGTATGGGTATCAAGTTAAAAAGAAAATCCTGTAGAATTTAAAAAGATTCAAGTTTTTGGTGCAGAAGGACTGGAAAGTATTGAAAATTTCCTTTTAAAATTTCATCCTTGAAATTTCGCAGTATTTGTTTTTGAAAAAATTATATGTTAAGGACTTATATAAACTCGATAACGTCCTCGAATTTCATTTTTTAACTTTAACAGCTTAACAAATTACCTATTCGTCCTTGTGAATCCATAAAATTTTAATTTTTTTTTAATTTGAAAGCAATTTCTTCGATTTAAGTTGTTGAAAAGTAACGTATATCTAAATCCCGAGACCAATCCTGGGATCCCTGAAAAATTAACATCCCTAATCGATACTCTTGTGGAGAAGGTGTGTGATATGGCATTAGAACCGGGGTGAACAAAAAGCGTAAAAGGGCCCATAAATGATACCAGCATGCTGGCGCCATCAAGTGTTGGTGCCAGCCGATTGACAGTGTATCTTTTTGTGGTGTGATTGTACCAGCTTCTGGTGCGACATCAAATGCATGCAAAGTAAAAATTATGTTCGCTTAAATTTCTTGCACTATATGAGCCAAAGCCGTGTTTGTGGAAGATTGAAGTTCACATTATGGAGTTGTGAATCGGCCCTATCTACTGATTTCCGATCTTTTCAGGACCACATTTGTAAAGACGTAAATACTGTACCAGCATGCTGATATGTTATATGCTTCGAGTTTGATGATACAATCACTTGATAGTGTCAGCAAACTGGTGTCGTGTATTTCCCTTTTAAGGCTATTTTCTCTTACTCATTATCTGGGCTTGACACAAAATAATCTTAGGACAGCTGTACTGATGAAATCGGAAAGCTGCCCTAATTTAAAAGTAGAATATCCGCCCTACATATGTATGTTTAAAAAGCGTAATATAAATAAGTAAACAATGCACAGGTTGAAAGGGAATGAGGTGATTTTGAGAAGCTTCTTTGTGTATTCAGAATGAGTCCGATATATAAAAAGGTTGCTGTACAAGTGGTTTAAGCAAATAGACAAGAATGCACCCATATCTGCAGAAATTTTTAGGGCAAAGGCGCGACAGTTTTGAGAAAATAAGAAAGAGAAAGTACATTTCAATGCAAACCTAGTGATAGAACTTTTTAGAAAATTATCGATAATAGCACTCATATAGAACACTGTAAAGAATAATCGATGCCAGTACTAATATTTTCCAAAAAGTATTGATAATACTCGTACTTTCATGTATTTTTAAATCAAATGAGAAAAGTAAAAAAAAACAAAATCAGGTTGCTTTGCTTTTATGACACTACTCCTTAAAATAATTGAAATCCGATCTAACAAGCGATTTAAAAGGGTTTTGAAATAAACTTGCAACAAATTTAGTTCTAAAATCGTAAACCAAACAGCCTATTTTTAATATTTTTAAAGCAATTATTTTATTTATAAGTGTTTGACACATATTATCTATAAATCACTTTGCTCTGAAAATGAAATGCAAGTGTAAAAAACGAGAAACAAATGTGATAAAGCCCATTCTCAAAGGAAATAAAAGCTCTCTCTTACAAAAATTTTCTTCGAGAATGCACTGGATTCATTGGATAACGAAGGCTCCGTTATGCTGAAGAATGACCAAGTTATCGAAACGAAGACCACCCTCATTAATATTTACTATGGGAGTATAGCTACATATCGATGCCTGAGATCGATCTATCTCGGCAGCCAGTTCGAAAACGCCCCATCTCAGAAAACTGTTTAAGAACGCCCTCCTTCAGGATTTGATTGAAGAATGCCATATTTCATAATTTTATTGAAAAACGCGCTATCGCAATTGCCGATTCAAAAACGCCTTATCTCAGCGTTCTTCAATAAAATTCTAAAGTAGAGCGTTCTCGAAAAATTTTCTGAGATAGAGCGTTTTTGAACTGGCTGCCAAGATATGTCGATCTTCCTCCCAGGTGACGATATATAAATTAAAAACCTTAAAGCCGTTTTTCTCGAGTTTTTGGTTTTCTGAGTTATCAGAGTATTGAAGTAAATGAGCGTTATGTTCATTTTCACGACCTTAATATTAGATATCGAAGAAATTTTTGAACATTCGCCAAAATTTTTATTGGGTGATTTTTAATAATTTTTCAATGTAATTGAGACAGCGAAATTTTTACGTCATTAAAAAAAAATACATAAGAAAGTTTTTAACATATCGATACTTTTTGGTATTCGCGATACTTACTCAGTACTTGTCAAAAAGAATCGAGATCTCGACACTACTCAATACTGATGAAAAGTATCGATATTCGAGTATCGTTATATCTAAATAAATTTGTGTTACTTGAAACCCATTCGAGCAATCTGTACTAAATTTTTATGCTGGCAAACAAAACCAATGATCTTTCAAACAATAGCTAGTTTTAAACTCGAATCAAATTTTAGATATACAGTTAGTCATAAAATTGAGCATACGGTGATTTTTTTTAAACATTCGCAATGATTTTCATGTAAAGAAATCTTGGAAAATTTTTTATTAAAATATGGCTTATATTTTAACAACCATCATATAAACTTTCGAACACCATATATTTAGAGCTCATCAGCACTTATCGAAGAAATACAGGTTTAGAGACATCGACTCCAGCACCACCTATCGGTCTGTTTTTGGAACTAAATATTTCTTTTTATGTGACTAATACATGTTTTGAACTTGTATGTAATTGGACTGTTAATACGGTTTTTAGATAGATCTCGGCTCCAGCGTCACCTACCGGATTTCTTTTTTGCCTATGTACAATAGGCACCAGTATGAATTTGAACTAAAGCCTGTCTGCCGTTTTCGAGCTTACCAACTATAAACCAAGAAACGCACACGACCTTTTTATATGTAAGATTTGTAACGACATTAGGGTGGTCCAAAATTGCATGTGAAAACTAAAGTTCAAATTTTAATGCTTTCACCCACTAGAATTGCTCTTTATATGTTTTATTTTGGAATCAAAAAATATTTAGAGCTCGCCCAAAGCGCTCCAAGTTTTCCATGTACTATATTTATTAAAAAAAAAACAATTTTTCGTAGAAATGGTGTAGAGTTCAATCAACATTTTTCGATCAGAGATCTCTGTTTCTCTTCAGGAGACTTCAACGAATAATACCAAATTATTTATTTTACCATTTTTTAATGCTTAAGATTTTTTATGGGCCCCATTGCATTTTTTGGGGTTTTGGGCACTCATAAAAAATAACTTTTATCAAAAAGTGGTTAAATAAACAGTTAGGTATTATTCTGTGCAGTCTCCTGAAGGGGTATATTTTTTCGGTATATAACAATCCTAGGAGGGAGCGCATTAAGATCCACACTACACTTATTTTGGACCACCCTAATCGACATACTGCTAAGCTCAAACCTACTTTTAAAGCTATGTAACTTGTGCTAAAAATAAATCAAAATCATTTCATTTTTGGTTTTTTATATATTTATTAAATTATTATTTACTTTCCTTTAAACACCCTGTACCTTTAACAGCACGCCAAGCTTTTTAACCGATTCATCTCATTCATGAAATCTGTTCAAAAGCGTGCCAGAGCAAAAAAAGTACTGTTTATCAATCAACAAATAAATAAAAATTAAATTTTCACCTAATTTAGTTTTTGCATACAAAACACCTATGCCTGTTTATAAATTTAAATTGCATATGTATGTATGTTTGTATACACTTTAATTTTTATCAACGATTGTATAAGACTTATAGCAATTGGTTCCCTCCATTCAGAGGCAACTTTTAACTTTACCCAACAGCATTTAATCGCTCAAATAACCGCTCAGGAGTCTAACCATTAACAGTTCACTGTAAACTTATTGGGAGTGACATACTCAAGGTCGCTGTAAGCATTTCGTGCAGTTTGGAGCGTATGTACAGTGATGAGCAAAACTGTAACATGGTGTAACACTTTTTATTTCAGCCACCGCTATATTTCTAAGTTCTAACGACTTTCATTCTTTTGTTGTATATTCTTGTTGGTACATCCCTACTCCCTCTCTCATAACGATTTGAAGTCAATACAACGACAATAAAAAAACCAGCAGTCAAAAATGTAAATTAAGGCAGATGTTACAGTTTTGCACTCACTCTCAGTTTTGCATTTGACAGTTATCTTTTACTTAGTTGGAAGTCAGATGACTTTTTTCTATATTGTAATTTATTGAAGAAGTGATCACCAGTAAATAACATAGTTAATCAGGAACCATAAATGTAAATAATAGATTTACTGCGGAAAGGCGGAACCCCACGAAACGTGGCAAAAAATTTTGGAATTTGCTACTTGAAAATGTTAAGAATTAGAAAAAATATAGCCTAAGTGTTCCCAAGGTCGAAGGAAGTCTGTTTAAAAATATTACGGTACGATATCTTGTGAACTTAGCAGCAAGTAGCGATGCAGCTACTATTACAGAACCGCTTAAGGTATTAAACTTTAATGCAAATCAATAGACAGCGAGGCGAAGAATTGCCAAATTGAGCGCAAAGGCATCATAAAGAAGAAAAAAGCAAATTTGATCATAATACATGTGCGAGTGTGGCAGCATTTCGCTGCATCGCACGAAAACCGAACCGTTGCCTATTGGGATATGTTAGGCCGTTCAGAATGCAATAAAAAACATATTTTTAAGTTTCAATTGAAGGTTATTTGGTCTGACAAAACTAAATTAATCGCTTTCAATCAGATGGCCGGGCATGGTAATGGATCAAAGACCCAAATTAAGCCTAAGCGCATCATATACGGCAAACTGTGAATCACAGTGGTAGGATCTTAATTGTTTGGGGTTGTATTTCAAAAATATTGTTGGTCCGTTAGTACGCATTATGTGTAAGGAACAGCATCTGTTCATGTTTCAACAAAATTTGCGAAATCAACTAAAAGCACAGCTTAACAAGTACCAAAGTCCGTAAAATCGAGTACATGAGCTGTGAAAGCAAACTAAGGTTATACCTCCAGAATTTTTACAAAGATACAAATAAGGTATGCCAAATCGCATCCAGGAACTGAAACAAGCAAAAGAGTACTGAATATTGTGTTAGTAGTTCTTTTTTTCGTGAAAGTTGTTAAAAAGTTCTTAAAAATATATGAGTGCAAAACTGTAACATCTGCCTTAATTTACATTTTTGTCTGCTGGTTTTTTTATTGTTGTTGTATTGACTTCAAATCATTATGAGAGAGGGAGTAGGGATGTACCAACAAGAATGTACAGCAAAAGTATGGAAGTCGTTAGAACTTGGAAAGATAGCAATGGCTGAAGTAACAAGTGTTACACCATGTTACAGTTTTGCCCGTCACTGTAGGTGCCAAAGAGACCACAGATGTTTACTCAACCGCTAAGGGGTAGTCGCACCGCGTGACACTTTTTTATACCCGAGCGCACTTGTGCACAAGGGTATATTAATTTTGTTCACATAACGGTTGTTTGTAACAGCCAAAACGAATCGAGATAGATATAGACAAATATATACATAAATGATCAGGATGAAAAAAGAAATCGATTAAGCCATGTCTGTCCGTCCGTCCGTCTGTCCGTCTGTCCGTCCGTCCGTGTACACGATAACTCGAGCAAAAATTTAGATATCTCAACGAAATTTGGTATGTAGGTTTCCCTTAATCCAAGGTAGGTTGGTACTGAAAATGGGCGAAATCGGACTTTAACCACGCCCACTTCCCATATAACGGTAATTTCCAGAAATACGAAAACTGCGATATTTTAGTAACTACTGAAGATAATTCACTCAAAATTGATATTTACAATAATTTTTAGACGAAAAATAAGAATATTATAAATTTTTGGAAAATGGGCGTAGCCACGCACACTTATGGTTACATGTATATATCTTGGTAACCGCTGCACCAATTTCTTCCAAACTTGACACAGTTGTTGGCCTTCGCACAACATACCAAATGGCCGAAAATTTTTAAAATCGCTCAATAACCACGCCTACTTCCCATATAACGGTAATTTTCAGAAATGCGAAAACTGCGATATTTTAGTAACTACTGGAGATTATTCACTCAAAATTGATATTTACAATAAGTTTTAGACGAAAAATAAGAATATTATAAATTTTTGGAAAAAGGGCGTAGCCACGCCCACTTATGGTTACATGTGTATATCTTGGTAACCGCTGCACCAATTTCTTCCAAACTTGGCACAGTTGTTGGCCTTGTTACAGCATAAAAAACCGCCGAAACTTTTTAAAATCGGACAATAACCACGCCCTCATCCCATATAACGGTAATTTAGAGAAATTCAAAATCTTCGATAATCAGTAAATATTGAAGCTAATTTATTCAAAATTGATGCTTGCAACAATTCTTTACCAAGAAATACGTTTATGGTAAAATTTTGGAAAATGGGCGTGGCACCGCCCACTTCTGATCACATATAAGTATATCGGTAACCGTTCTACCAATTTGTACCAAACTCGGTGTGGTTATTGTGCTTGCCACATATAAGCAAAACGTTTAAAATTATTGAAATCGGACTAAAATAACGGCCGCTTCTCATATACCGGTAAATTTCAGAAATGCTTGAAACTTCAATATTTCGAAATTGAAGGACGCCAATTTACTCAAAATTGATACACCCCGGCTTACCATCTAGCGGAAGGTTTCGGAAAGGTGAAAAAACATATATTTAATACTTGCGCCGGGTATTTAATGTTCGGCTCCGCCCGAACTTAGACTTTCTTACTTGTTGTTGCTTGTTTTTAATGAGGTGTGTGTCGAGAACAGAGGCATTTGTTTTTATTTTTTTTTGTGCACATTCTTTCCACTAACTAGTATTAGTTATTTTTATTTTTCGTATATTTAGTTATTCTTTTTGTATTGTCTATTTAATTTCAATTTCGCCTTAATTTAGCTACACTTTGTTATTTGATGAATACATACATATGTAGGTCAATACTTTAAACCAAATATTTTTGTGTTACATTCTGCGCCACAAACTACTATATATATGTATATTAGACTTTTACGCCGCTGAGCCAAGCCGCAGCCGCCGCTGGAATTTTTTGTCTCACGCACCGCCATCAAGCTACAGAAACTTCGAAGGCCGGCGCACGATAGTGCACACGCGAAATTTGATATTCAAAAAGGTCTACAGCTTACAATTCTTGCCTATTTTTCTTCTTTTTTTTGTAACTGAAAGATAATTAAATTCTTAAGAGCTACTTTTCATATATTGTAGTGCTAGGTGCAGAGAAGGTAGCAATTTTGAAGAAGATTAATTCTCCTTTTCCTGTTAATGAATGTTACATTCAAAAAATTAACAAAATTGCACGAGAAAAATTTTAAAAGTTATGAAAAAAAATTTAAAAAAAAAAACTGAAATTTTAGAAAAAACTTAGTTTTGCTATTTTATAGCCTTTTAAATTTTAATAAAATAAAGTGTAAGCTTTCAAATACTTAAATTTCTTTGCGAGTTAAAATTTGAACATACCTAAACTTTTCTAAAAATTAAAAAAAAAAAACCATTTGGTGAAAATTTTGTTCCACAGCATTACTGTATGACACATTTTAGTCGATTATTCTGCCATTTATCGTAATAGGGCGTTTCTAGTGCTTATCTAATCTTTCTCCAACGGAATTCTCAGGTACATACATAGGTAAGTATCGACTGCCTTGTTTATACCGACAAATAAAGCATATTGAGTCAGTTCGCAGTGATTTAAAAGGGTTGAATAAACTGAATTTAAATAAGCTTTGAAAACCAGAAATATACTGACTTGAAATTGTTTTTAGATCGGTTCTGTATTACTTGACGCGAAGCGAAAATCGGTTGGTTCTCTTTATTCAGCTCATTTTAAGCTTAAAATATTATCGTAAAAAATTTGCATTATTGTTCGCTACCACACAAGTTAAATATTAAATAAATGTTAAATATTGAAAACCATTTAGCCCAAGACCTTCTGCTGTTCGCCCAACCATCTGCGTTAGGAATTTAACATTTAGTTCAAGTAGAATTTGAAAATATTTAAATTTAACATTAATTCAATAACGAATTAAAGAGAACAACGCCGCCGTCTCATAGCCTGTCGGCGTAAATGTCTAGTACATATATGTACATATTTATGTACATATGCATATTACTTTCTTTCTTCACTTTTACTGCCTTGCTTGAAAAGTAGCAACATTATTATCATCATTGTCAGCATCACCATTGTCATCATCATTATGTAGGCAACACCGCAGCTAGCAGCTACATTAGGGTAGTCAAAAAAGTATAAAATATTAAGCTCTCACTCTCTAGGATTTTTATAAGAAACAGAATACTTGTATTGTTTTGTTAAAAAAATGCCTCAGAGTCCATGAAGTTTTCCATGTACATATTTTATAAGGGGAAAAGCAGTTTCTCGTAGAAATGGTACAGAACTCATGAAAATCAATTCGGTTGTACACACTTG
>NW_023458558.1:44467211-44472828 GCF_013731165.1 Rhagoletis pomonella
ACTTGGCAAAAGTGTAAGCGCCAAAATATTATTATTTACTATTAAGGCGACACTCAACAGATTCGGAGCCACGCATAAACAGTTTCTGCAGAAGCATTAAAAGATTTCTTTTTTTTGTGGCATTTCGCTTAAAATCACCAAGAATTTATTACTTTTTTTGATTTATAAAATGACAATGGCTAAAACTTCAGAAAGCAGCATGGTTTGAGATATCCTGGTTATGGAAGGGAAAGCCTAAGGAATAATAAGCCTAGGGGTCTTTCATATGTCTGCGCCAATAATCAAAATCTCATATGGATTGTGTAAGGATAAAGAAGGGTCCCAAAAAGAACAAAGTCATAAAGTAACGGAAATGTCAAAATCTTTATTTCGGGAGCAACAAGCAGTATATCTAAAACACTCTAACATTCGGAATTGCGGAAGTGTGTACATACATATTTTTCATATTTAAGCCGACAGCAATAAAGTGTGTTAAAATAAAGCTAAAAAATTGATATAACAAGTACATAGTATATTCCAAATTAGTTAATTAAATTCCAGCTGTGATTTTTATAGCGGTTTAATAGCAGGCAACCGAGGCTTTTTGGATTTATCTTTGAATTGTTGTAGGTTTTCTTGCAGCTCGTTTATTCACGGTTTCTTTGTACACGTACATACATACATATATCCTTAAGATAAATGTAAGGGTTATTTGGTCAAGCCAAAATTTTAACCGTTTTCAGGCAAGATGCGCGTACATGCGTACTAGGGTGGTTCAAAAATGTATGAGAAAAGTCAGAATTTTTGTGCTCTCAGCCGCTAGGATTGTTCTATATTGAAAAAATAGACGCCTCTTTTAATTTTAATCAAAAAATTATTAAAGGTCGCTCAAAGTGCTCAAAATGTTCCATGTATTTTGTATGGGAGAAAGTAACTTTTCGTAGGAATGGTATAAAACTTTCAATATTTTCGATCTGTTTCTCATCAGGAGATTCCCAGTACTAACACCCAATCATTTATTTAACCATTTTTTCATAGTAACTATATTTAATAGGTCCTCCAAAACCCCCAGAAAATGTCAGAAAATGCAATGGGGGGATAAATAAAAAATTTTTAGTATTAAAAAATGGTTAAATAAATAACTGATACTTGTTATTGGAAGTCTCCTGAAAAGAAACGAATGTTGACGATCGAAAAATATTGATTTTCAAGAATTCCTTACCATTTCTACGAATAGTTGTTTTTTTCATATAAAATACATAGAAACCTTTGAGCGCTTTGAGCGACCTCTAAATATTTTTTGATTTGAAAATAAAAAAAATAAGGTTATTTTTTTCGGTATGTAATCATCGTAGGAGGTGAGAGCATTAAAATTCCAACTTAACTTATTTTGGACCACCCTAATGCATACATTTGCTTTTATGTACATATATGTGCTTACCCTTTAGCATTTGCTGCGGCATACAGTTGGCCAACAAAATGGTTTTCGTTGTTGTCTCAACTAGTATTACTATTTAAATATTTAGATGTGGACCTTTTTTTTCTTAACCAGAAAAATGAACTACCCAAATTGCGTTAGCGGTCTGTGTTATTTGAAATTCTCTAGGGGGTTTGTTACATCAAAGGTTAAATAAACGAAATTTAACCCAAAGCCATTTATGTATTTCAAATTTCGATTTAATGCAATTAAGCGTATGACTTAATCAACGAATTTAATACATGCATACATTCTACATAAATATAGAAATGATTTCAAAAAGTAATTGACGTCTCAAAAAAGTCAAAACTTAATTTGTAGAGACTCGCCATAGACGCGCTAAAGATCGTTTTCGTTTTCTTTACAGTAAAATAAATGAGGAATCTTGATTTAACCCTGAATAAAAATTTTTGACAGAACATAGAACGTACTGAATGGCAACAGCGCTGAAACTATGTAGTGGAGAAGACATACCCGAGCCACCAGTCGACGGCGATGGAGTCGATGTCCCAGCGCCTGACAATGCCCAGGTACGTTCAGCTGCTGGAGCTGACAGTCTGCCAGCTGAGCTATTCAAGTACGGCGGCAAGGAGTTGATAAAGTACATGCATCATCTCTTATGCAGATTGTGATCAGATGAACGCATGCCCGACGACTGGAGTTTAGGTGTGCTCTGCACAATCCACAAGAAAGGCGATCCAGAATAATTTATTACAAGAGCGAGCAATCGCTGGCACATGCTGATAACTTCGACATCATCGGTAGCAAAAACCGCGGAGTTTGCTCTGCCTTTTCCAAGTTGGACCCGGGAGCAAAGCGATTGGGTTTGGCGGTCAACGAATACAAGACGAAATATCTCCTGACATCTAACAAAGAGTGGAGAATTTCGTGTAATTGGGAACCAGCATTAACACCGATAATAATGTCAGCATCGAAATCCATCTTAGAATCACTTTTGCCAACAAGTGCTACTTTGGACTGAGCAGGCAATCCAGAAGTAAAGTCTTCGGCCTATGTAAGAAACCTCATTCTATAAGTCACATGCCCGTGCTTGATTATGGCACAGAAGCATGGACAATGACTATGTACATTCGATGAGGTGGCTCTTGGAATATTCGAGAGAAAGATTTTGACTTACGGGCCTTTGCTTTTTGGCGACGGCGAGTAGCGCAGACGATGAAACGATACGAATAGAGCTCTTGTTAGTCAACTAATCGGTTAGTCGAATAGCAAGAGTTGTTTCAAAAATTAATCGACTAACCGTTTCCTTTCGACTTTTTCAACTAACTGCTTGCAAACAACAGTTCGACTAACCGTTCATTGTCGATTTTTCAACTAGTTATTTTCTTTCAGTAAACTTTTTTTATATCTTTTAAATACTTATGGTTATTGACAAAACCCAACTGCGCTAAGAGCAATAATTTTATTGTGAAAAACTGTCACTATTCGAATGAATTCTTTTACTCGATTTTCAGACTAATCCATCGACTAGACGATTAACCGAATAGCCGAATAGTCGATTTTTAACAAGTCCTCTAGTGCCTAAAAAAGAAATTTTGTCAAATAAATATTCGTATGTACAGAATTTCAACCGAGATGCCATATGGATTTAAACGGCCCTATCCATCCTGCACTCACTCTTATTCTCAATAAGGCGCGAAAAATTAGAATGTGCGATTTGAACTTTGAAAGCTTTATTTTTGCAATTGCAAATCTCTAATTAGGGAACCTTATCTGCACTATTTTTTTACACTAGTGGCGGTAAAAAGGAAAGTAAGAATGTATGAATATACACTGGCGGCAGAAATAATAGATGTTTAATATTTTTTTATAAAAGCCTTGGCAACAAACACCATATAAATCCCCTCTTCGAACAATAAAGAAAAATTCAAAAAATTCGATTCTCTTTCTATCAACAGCAATCTTGATATGTTTCTACGTACTTCTACGCTACGCTACGTACACGTTCGTGGGTAACCGCACTCTAATGTGTACATTAGGATGGTTAAAATTGTTCGGACGAAAGTTTTTTGACTAATCGCAAGGTATTTTTCTGCAGCTAATTCTAAGAGAAAATATAGAAGAAACTATAAGTCGGAAATGAGTTTCCAGTCTGCGCATTTTTATAAGAAAAATTTACCTTTTCTCAAAATTTGTTTTTACATTAATAATAAAAAAAAATATGCAAACTTTCGCAAAAATGTAAGCCTTTTAATTTTTCCATATAAACATCGTCTTTTATGTAAGAGACACCGCCAGCCAAAAAAAATTGGCAAAAATCAACGGTAAGTCCTAGACGTCTTCGTATCGAGTTTTGTTGTTAAATTTCAAAAACCATTACTTTTTACTGTTTGTTGTTCTTTTAACTTTAACATTCCCAATGCAGATGGATTTACTTTTAAAAAATGGTTTAAGCAAATAAAGCAAATTTAAAAATGCGCAGGCTCGAAATTTATTTCCGACCCATGAATTCTTCTATACTTTCTCTTAGGATTATTTGCAGAATTAGGAAATACCATGCGGTTTGTCAAAGTCAAAATTGACAAAAATACATACCTACGAAAGAAAATGTCCTTTATACACGTATAGACTTTTATTACACTCACAGATTTTCAACACAACAAAGTACTCGTATGTATATTTATACCGATTCCTTTCTTTCTTACTTACTTATTTACTTCAGTTTTTCAGCGCTCACTCTTCCACGCTTTGTAACTTTCCGCAAATTGCCTCCAGCCACAGCCCCCTTTGATCGTACGGCATGCTCCCTAGCAACAGGCACTGCAGGTGGGGGCGTTAAGTTCACAGGTGCATCTGCAACCAGCTTGTTGTTTCTTTTAAATTCTGTCAACTTTAAACGTTCCGACGTCTGCGTTTTATTTGATTTTGATTTAAACACTCTGGGCCTTGTTGCAACGAGTACTGGGACCTTTTTGTGTCCTCTTACTGCTCTCTCATATTTTATGGGCATGCTTTTATTTGTGTTAAGTTTAGCATCATGACAATCGAGTGGCGCAAAATATGGTGTATATTCAGCATTTTTTATAATTGCATGTCTTAGTTGTTCGGAACTAATGATCTTCGCTGTTTCCAAAGCTGCATGCGCATAATCGACTATTTGAGGTTTTTGCTGGAAAGTCTTTGAGGTTCCTGCACTTAATCGAAATTTTGCTGGTGCAAGCATGGAGGGTGAAGATTTTTGCCGTCCTTGCATGCAACGTATTATATCTCTAGCTGCCGGGGCAGACAACTTGACTTTTGTTCCCCTTGCAGCACTCGCGACCCCTTTTTGCCGCTTTAATTGTGGCGCTAATTTTTGTTGGAAGATTTTACGCCTCTTCTCCTCCTGGGCCCTGCATTTATTTTTTCTTATTTCCTATAATTGATACGGTTAATACTGGAATTAGGTGTAATTAAGGTTTACATATCCACTCACCATTTTCAATTTTTGCTGTTCTCTTAGTTTCATGCATTCCTTATAGTGCTTAAATTGTTCCTGCTGCTTCTCTGCTCGAATTTCGCCAGCTGATATTTTGAACAAGCCATCTGATGTGCTGCCCAGAGACTGTACAACTTTTCCTTTGTGTAAAGATTTCCTTATGATTTTTGTGATAACTGAGAGCGTAAACTTTCCATCCACGTAGGGATAGTGATTTGTAATGTACTTTTTAATCGCCACCACAGACGAACCATTGCGATCGCTGATATTCTTCAAAGCTCTCAACACCAATGCCTCCGCATTGAATTTGCGGTATTGAATAGATGCTTTTGAACTCCATGAAGTTATATCAGAGCTATTATCGTCTACAAATTCGGCCGCAGACCAGTGTCTTGGCCGCTGTTTAAAATATCGCAGATCATTTTGCATAATTTCTTTGGTTCTATTTACGATTTTTTGAGAATTTTTCATTTTTTCCTATTTCGGATCAATATTTTTTTTATTATTTTATTTAAACACATACATATAAACGAAGAATTTTGTTTATAAACTTTTTGTTTAATATTTATGGCAAATATACTAGATGACGCAAGTTTGCTGTGGAGTCAGTCATATTTTCCCGTATTGAACTGGGTGGCTCAAATTGAAAATTTTCTCTTTTGGACCTTTCTCTAACACTATGAGTATTTTTGTATTCAGAATTTTGTCTTTAATTTTTTTTT
>NW_023458558.1:44472928-44475338 GCF_013731165.1 Rhagoletis pomonella
CAAGTGTGTACAACCCCATTTGCACAGGTGTTAATGAATGCAGTTATCGTGACTTTAAATCGTTGTAGTCACATTCATTGACTAATACTTTTTAACTGCAGCCAATTAAACACATATTTGACTAAAGACTGCAAAGTTAAAGTCATTAGTCTATTCTGTTAATTAAAACTCCAGTAGTATATAAATTATTTAGAAACAGTCAATGAATTCCAGGAACTTCTAATTAAATAAATTGGTACTTATTATCAGCCTTATCATGAGTTTCACTTTCCCCGAACTGATGTACTTTTCACGAGTTCTCGGTCCCTGAAAAAAAAACTAAAGTACTGCAAAATAATGCACTCCAATGGCTGGAATGACTAACAAAAAAAAGTGACTAAAATGATGCAATCCAATGACTGAAATAAAGTGACTAACAAGAAATTACTAAAAAATTATTTAAGAACTCAAAAAAAAATATAGACTAATTTTTGTTTAGTCTTAGTCAAGACTAACATAAAATTATTTTAATCACGTGGGACTTCATTCAAATGAATAATTTAGTTAATAAGGACTGCATTTTTTAACACTTATGCCTGATTATTAAGTTATGTGGTTAAAAATTATAATTCTGCAATGCATTTTATTGTTGTAAAATAAATAAGAAACATAACCACATAACCAGATAGCCAGATAACCTGATAACCTGACAAGTGTGGACAACCACAATAATTTTCAATCTAAAATTCTCTTTCTCTTCAGGAGACTTCTAATAAATATACCCAATTCTTTATTTTACCATTTTTGAATACTAACGATTTTTTATAGATTTTTGGGGACCAATAAAAATAGTTAATATTAAAACATGGTTAAACAATTGCGCATTGCTACTGGAAGTGTCCTGAAGAGCGGTAGAGTTCTGATCTGGTTTTCCAGAATTCTGTACCAAAAAGTGTTTTTCTCCATATAAAATGCATGGAAAACTTCGTGGACTTTGAGGCAGCTCTAAATATCTTCTTTTTTTAACAAAAACTATGGAATTTTTTCCACTTAGAAAAATCCTAGAGGGTTAGAGCTTAACATTTTAAACTTTTTTCCCACGCATATAATTTTGGACCACCCTAAACTGCATACATACTTATGTAAGGGAATAAAGTTGGATACTAACAAACAAATGCAATAACAACTGGCTATCTAGGCGCCTTTTTACTTTTACGAAAGCGTGCAGGCATGATATCAACAAACGCATTTACGCTATTACGAGAAGTTTATGCTGCCGTTTCCATTATTTTTCTTACTTTCGCCTCACGTTCGTGCGTTTAGTTCTAATCTTATTGTTGTTTATTGTTGCGTTTAAAGTAATAAAAAGCAACATAGCAACAAACAAAACATTAAATACTCTTCTTTACGGTGAACTTCGTTAATCTCTCCAAAACTGGTCTGGTTCTGTTCACAAATCGATTAAGATAGACAATTTGCAAACTGTATTACTCAACGGAGCAAATCTTAAATTGTAAGAAAAGAGAGATGGGAACTTTTTAAGGGGCATGGATATGGTGGAAAGGCAGTTGACACCACATCCGACAGGTGAATTATCGTAATCAGTTATGATAGAAGCTGCAACTATCAGATCACGAAAATTGACTGCAACTGAAGCTTCCAAACCATTTTCCGACAGAATTGGCTGGGAGCAGCGATCTCACCGCTTGCGAGACTCCAATCTTCAGCGATGACTTAAAAATGGGCGTAAGGCAATGTATTCTCTTAAAAACCGTCTTTGAGACTCCTGCAGCCTATTAATTACAGCTGGAATAAAATTTTACCTTCGTTGTAGACAGTCAACAAAAGGCCCTGGTGTTGGTATAGACTAACTAGGAATGCCGATTATCCCTCAAATCTTTTCGACGGCAGAGAGTAGGCGAGAAAGTAATCTGACATAGGCTAAGGGAAAGCAATTCAAAGCATGAAACCTCGCCTTCGATTTCTGTCTGTCACGAGTTGAAGAGATGTTAGAGCATTCGGGCCAATCTGGCCGATGAACGAAAAACACGGTGCTTACTAAGGCTCTTGCCGAACATGCAGAAAGGTCGCCTTTTTATATGAATATTAAGGCGGTCGCTAAGGCCGAGTGATAAGAGGTGTGTACTACCACTTCGTAGGACCAAGGTTCGATTCCTGGTAAAAAAATATAATAGAAGAGGGTGTTTTTTCTAAACAGCTGTCGCCCCTCGGTAGGCTATTACAAACCTCCTAGTGTAGTGGTGGCTTGACTAAGGCTTCAAAGAAGGTCCATCTGCTGTTCGGAGACAACGTAAAATCGTAGGTCCCTACTGTAACAGCATCAAGCCGCACACTATAAATTGGAAGGAGAAGCCCGGCCAAACACTTGGCAAAAGTGTAAGCGCCAAAATATTATTATTTACTATTAAGG
>NW_023458558.1:44475438-44477773 GCF_013731165.1 Rhagoletis pomonella
CCTTAATAGTAAATAATAATATTTTGGCGCTTACACTTTTGCCAAGTATTTGGCCGGGCTTCTCCTTCCAATTTATAGTGTGCGGCTTGATGCTGTTACAGTAGGGACCTACGATTTTACGTTGTCTCCGAGCAGAAGGTGGACCTTCTTTGAAGCCTTTTCAAGCCACCACTACACTAGGAGGTTTGTAGTAGCCTACCGAGGGGCGACAGCTGTTTAGAAAAAACACCCTCTTCTATTATATTTTTTTACCAGGAATCAAACCTTGGTCCTACGAAGTGGTAGTACACACCTCTTATCACTCGGCCTTAGCGACCGCCTTAATATTCATGTAAGAAGGCGACCTGTCGGCATGTAGAGCCTTAGCAAGCACCGTGTTTTTCGTTCATCGGCCAGATTGGCCCGAATGCTCTAACATCTCTTCAACTCGTGACAGACAGAAATCGAAGGCGAGGTTTCATGCTTTGAATTGCTTTCCCTTAGCCTATGTCAGATTACTTTCTCGCCTACTCTATGCCGTCGAAAAGATTTGAGGGATCATCGGCATTCCTAGTTAGTCTATACCAACACCAGGGCCTTTTGTTGACTGTTGACTGTTGACGAAGGTAAAATTTTATTCCAGCTGTAATTAATAGGCTGCAGGAGTCTCAAAGACGGTTTTTAAGAGAATACATTGCCTTACGCCCATTTTGAAGTCATCGCTGAAGATTGGAGTCTCGCAAGCGGTGAGATCGCTGCTCCCAGCCAATTCTGTCGGAAAATGGTTTTGAAGCTTCAGTTGCAGTCAATTTTCGTGATATGATAATTGCAGCTTCTATCATAACTGATTACGATAATTCACCTGTCGGATGTGGTGTCAACTGCCTTTCCACCATATCCATGCGTAATAAATTGGTGACAATTGATCCAAACATCACTATGTATGCCCAATGTATTTTCTGCGGTCGTAGCCCCAAGGATTATCCAATTGTACTCTTGTAGTAGTCGAGCCCTTCGAACGCTATCTTTCCCCTTTTTTCAAAATTTTTTCCCAGAAAAGTTTGAAATCGACCATAGCCGCTTAAAAAGTTCCCATCTCTCTTTTCTTACAATTTAAGATTTGCTCCGTTGAGTAATAGAGTTCGCAAATTGTCTATCTTAATCGATTTGTGAACAGAACCAGACAAGTTTTGGAGAGATTAACGAAGTTCACCGTAAAGAAGAGTATTTAATGTTTTGTTTGTTGCTATGTTGCTTTCTATTACTTTAAACGCAACAATAAACAACAATAAGATTAGAACTAAACGCACGAACGTGAGGCGAAAGTAAGAAAAATAATGGAAACGACAGCATAAACTTCTCGTAATAGCGTAAATGCGTTTGTTGATATCATGCCTGCAAGCTTTCGTAAAAGTAAAAAGGCGCCTAGATAGGCAGTTGTTATTGCATTTGTTTGTTAGTATCCAACTTTATTCCCTTACATAAGTATGTATGCAGTTTAGGGTGGTCCAAAATTATATGCGTGGGAAAAAAGTTTAAAATGTTAAGCTCTAACCCTCTAGGATTTTTCTAAGTGGAAAAAATTCCATATTTTTTGTAAAAAAAAAAGATATTTAGAGCTAACATAACTTAATAACCAGGCATAAGTGTTAGAGAATGCAGACCTTATTAACTAAATTATTCATTTGAATGAAGTCCCACGTGATTAAAATAATTTTATGTTAGTCTTGACTAAGACTAAACAAAAACTAGTCTATATTTTTTTTTGAGTTCTTAAATAATTTTTTAGTAATTTCTTGTTGGTCACTTTATTTCAGCCATTGGATTGCATCATTTTAGTCACTTTTTGTTAGTCATTTCAGCCATTGGAGTGCATTATTTTGCAGTACTTTAGTTTTTTTTTCAGGGACCGAGAACTCGTGAAAAGTACATCAGTTCGGGGAAAGTGAAACTCATGATAAGGCTGATAATAAGTACAAATTTATTTAATTAGAAGTTCCTGGAATTCATTGACTGTTTCTAAATAATTTATATACTACTGGAGTTTTAATTAACAGAATAGACTAATGACTTTAACTTTGCAGTCTTTAGTCAAATATGTGTTTAATTGGCTGCAGTTAAAAAGTATTAGTCAATGAATGTGACTACAACGATTTAAAGTCACGATAACTGCATTCATTAACACCTGTGCAAATGGGGTTGTTCACACTTGTCTGGTTATCAGTTTATCTGGTTAAAAATTATTATTCTGTAGTGTATGTTATTGTTGTAAACAGAATAGAAAATATAACCACATAACCAGATAACCCGATAAACAGGCAAGTGTGTACAACCCCATTTGCACAGGTGTTAATGA
>NW_023458558.1:44477873-44483041 GCF_013731165.1 Rhagoletis pomonella
TTTTTTTTTAATTTTGTCTTTATTCACACTCTGTGAGGTGAGGCCGGGATTGCTGATGACAGAGATGTAGACACAAGTGTCTTTACAATGCTACAGAATAGCATGCCCCCATTACATATGCTGAGAAGATTCTACCAAGTAGTGTTCCCTGGGGATGAATTCTGACTTGGTTCCATTACTGAGCTCGGGCTCACACACTATCGAATCTTTACTGATACTTCCAAAACTGACACTGTGTCAGGATCTTTTCACGTTTCTTTTCGGGAAAGAGTTTATGTGTCTGTAGTGGCAGCCAAGTTGCACTCAAGCCATCGGCCGACCCTCTAACAACTTCCAGACTGATTCGGCCATGCAAGTCTCTACTAAATTATGTGTGAAAAAATAACGAACATGTTTTCCTCTGGATGCCAGATCACTTGGGAGTACCTGGTAATTACGCATCTAACCTTTTTTTGTTTTTGTTACCGTCTCACTAATATGCAACCTCAAAGGATCCACTTAATTAACATATTTATCACTGTAACCTGGCATGTAAGGATTCCGCTAATTAGGAGTCTTGGCATTCACTAAATGTGATTATGGCATTTGCCGTTATCCAAATGCTTCTTGTAAGCGAGAATAACAAAATGCTTAGCAAGCTTCATGTGGGATTCCAGAGGCGTGAGCCCCCTAACAGACTCTTGCCTGAGCCTACGCCCATGCACGTCAGAAGGCATCATTTCGTCTTAGCTACTTATTCAGACTCGTCCCCGATATACCTAATGAGGGCCCGGCATGCATCCACTCAGCTAAGACCCCTCTCCCTTTGGTCGTTGTTAGTTGTACTTGACGACAACCGACCTAGACGGAGCTTAGTAGTTCCGCTAAAGCAACAACAATCTGAATAGAGTACAGCGGGTCACATATAGCCTGAGTGCCGTTTTCTGCACACGTTGTTTAGTTTACTTTTTATTTAGCTCGGACAAAACAATGTGTCGTATTGCCTTATGTCGAAAGTTGGTGACCCCAATAATTTAGAGACGAAGAGCTCAAAACCAAAATCTTAACTAACTTTTGGCACACCCTAATATACATATACAGTCGTGGCCACATAATAAGGGACACTACTTCTTTACAAGTTTTATCGATTGTTTCTTTACTTTGATAGATTTTTTTACAAAAATATAGTTTCGCCCGCAACGAAAACCAAATAATTCAAAGCTTCAAACCTTGTACAAGATTTATAAAAAATAGCGAAATTCCAAAAAAATTGCTATCAAAATTTAAATCTTTATAATCGAGACTTCTAGAAAAATAATATTGTGCAAGTTTCAAGAAGCTAATAACTCACGTTGATTTTTGAGGATTTATTTTTTGCTGACGGTGTAGCTAATTTGCCTCCCATGAGGCATGGCCTTCGTCGTAGTACTATGTTCTTCAAAAGTATTATTAAAAATAAGCAAAGAGTAAACTAATGGTCAAATCTTAAAAAGAAGTAGAAAAGAAAAGTAATTATGTGACCACCACTGTACATATGTCGCATAATCAGAACCAGCATGTTCATGCACTTTTAAAAAGAAAAGGATGGCCTAAATAGTTTCAAAATCTACATATATGTATTTACTTATATATTTGACAAAATCTACACACGCTTCGCGAACAAAATTTTCAAAAGAAAGTAAACAACATTAATAAAGATAAATATTTGTTTAGTTAAAAAATCGAATACCCAAAAAACTAAATACAAAAAAAACACCTATATCTCTAAAATGATTTGCAAGTATGTATGTATCTTCCACAGCCTCATTTTGCTTTGCCTTTCTTTGCCGCAGGCTTTTTGGTCATCTTCACAGTATCCGCGTCGCCAGCGCCCACTTCAGCAACTTCTATAGCAGTTGTCTTAGCCTTGGCGGTCGGTTTCTTTTTCGGCGTTGCTTCTGGTTTAACCTTTGATACCGCGTTTGGTGGCGTTATGGGAGCTTCAGATTTAGCGGGTGCTCCTCTCTTCGGTTTGCCTGCTATCACTTTTGTTGTGCTACTTGAAACAGCTTTAGCGCTCTTACTTTGACTTGTCGCCTTAGACTTCTCCGCCGGCTTATTATTGACTATGGTTGACGATTTTGTTTCGTTTGAAGTAGTTTTCTTCGGCTGAATTTTATCGGCTGCTTTTGCCATCTTCTTCGTTGTAGCTGACGCCTTTGGCGCCTTCTCAACTGTATCACCTATTTTGATCGATGTCTTCGCTGTTTTAGTTTTCGTAGTTTTTTTGTCGGCGGTTGTTTTCTTCTCGCCGTTTTCCGCCTTTTTCTTTGCTGCCTTCGCTGATATTTTCGGCATTTTTTCCGCTTTGGCAGCAGCCTAATTAAAATAAATTTTATTTCATTTTACTTACAAAATTCAAAAACACATCAAATCTTACCGTATCCTTCCTAGCCTTTTGCATAAGCTTCTTTTGGTCCTGACGCTTTTTCTTTTCCTCTAGTCGATTCAACTCTGCAGACACTTTAAACGAGCCGCCTAGTCCGGTACCCTTCGCCTGTACCAATTTTCCATTTGCCAGGGCCTTCTTTATAAACTTCTTGATTAGCATTAGCGTACGCGGGCCATCCAGTTGTGGATAATTATTCGTTATGTATTTTTTGATAGCAATGGTCGAAGAACCGCCACGCTCATTTAAGCTTCTTATAGCCGCAAAAACCATCGTCTCGGTACTGACATTTTTCAGGCGTGCTGGTACACTTGTGGAGTTCGCAATAAATTTCGTGTTACCAGGAGATTTAGAACCGTTCATTTTGGATTTCTTGTCCAACTCCTCTGGCTTTCCGCCATTTACATCCAGCTTGCCATTAACATTTTTCACAGAAATGTCCGCGTCACTACTTACAGAAGCATCGGAATCATTTTGAGACTCCTCTGATTTGCTCATTAAAATTTTGTAGTCTCCATTATGTGCTACTTTCGATTCACTACTGCTGGCGGCAATGGGTGGTTGGCCTTCGATGCCATTTTCGTCCTGTAAATCCTCCTCTGCATTGGAATCGGCAGTCTCGTCTCCGTCTTCATCTTCAATTGATTCCTCTAGCTGGTCTTCTTCACTCACCTCTTCCTCCTCTTCATCATCAGAGGTCTCAAATGGTTGACACAAAAAAAATTTCATTTTTACAAGAGATTTTGTGTTGAACAATAAAACAAACAAATATCACGTTCACATATGTATGTGCATATAGGGTATTTTGAAATGACTATTCAAGCTAGACTGATTTGACAAATTCTCTGTTTGCGGTAAATCCAGTAATGCATGGAACGGGTTCTTTAACCCATATATTTACATACTTTATGTAGTTAGTAATATTCAGTTTGCACATGCACATGTATGTAAATAAAAATTTAATAGATCCTAAATATCGCAGGCAATGAAACGAGTAGGTTGTAGTTGCTTAAGAAAGAAAACGAGATGAAACCCTTAGTGTATAATTAACGATAAAATTATTCACATGAAAGATTTTATGTATTGTTTGCAATATTTTTTTTCTTTGTAATGAATAAGTATTCTAAATATGTACTGTGGGAGTTTTAACTTGTTTTTGCTCAAATTTTAAGTCATTTCTCTTTAACCATTTTTTGGGCAAGTCTCAAAATCTTAACACTTGAAGTCAGATATCAGATAATTATGAAATTAAAAAAGTATAAAACTTAATTATTTAATTTGCACAGAAAAAAAGTTCAAAAAGTTTTCATTAATTTTAATAAAGTTTCATTGAATCTGAAAAAAGGTTTCATTTAATTAGAAAAAGATTTCACTTAATTTGAAAATCATTTCATTTAAACTGAGAATGATATATATGAGAGATAGTCGCACTACGCTTGCGCTTACAACAATAAAAATAGAGAAAATAGCGGACTCTAAATCGATAAAAATCGATCTATGATAACCTGTGGTATCGTCTTCGCTAAAGTGACCCTAAGCTAAAGGGGGGGAGGGTCTGCGGCGTTTTTTCTTTTTTAAATAAAAGCGCAATTTTTTATTCCAAATTTTCGCCCGCGGCACTTTTCCTTTTTTCATATAAAACGATATTTTAATATTTATTTAGTCAAATATGATGCGCAGAAGAGTGTTTGCTTACAAATCATATATCAATTTAAAAGTATTTTTATGCTCTTTCTGATAAATATATTTGTTAATATAGTTAATTACGTAGTTTTTACGAAAAACATACATTTTTATAAACAACTTTGTTATAATTTCGTTTTTTTTTTTACTTTTCCTCCAAATGTGTATATATAATATGTATAGATATAGAATGAAAGGCCTTTCAATTACCTTGTAAACCGTGTCCATATTTATGCAATCGTTTCAACAGTTTTCGAAATATAAGGTTTTGAAAATGTTGAAAATTCCACGTTTAGCGCCCCCTAGCTCCGCCCCTGTCAATTTGCACCAAAAAAAAATAAATGCCGTTAAAATCACAAAAAGGGGGCGGGCCACGCCCACTTTTTCTTTTTTCTCTTGTTCAAAGGTCCGGATTCTTTAGGTCTTCCCCATATTTTTATAAAAAGTTTTGCGAAAAATTGAATAGCTATAAAATAGTTGCCCGTATTGTAGAAAATTCGCTGTTCCTAAACTTCATTGACTGACTGTATATATGTACATAAACTCATGTGTACATACATATCTACACATACCCGTACATACATATGTATGTATATGTATGTATACATACTCGTAAATGCAGCCAATTTGCTGGCACTCGGTTTCACATATTTTGTAAAATGACTTGCAAGCACTTTAATGCATACACTTTTCACAACACAAACATTGAATTATATTAATTGAAACACTTACTAAAACATATTTGCACATTATATATTTAAGTTTTATGACTGATTTATTAAAACTTTTCACATAAATCGAAAGACCGAGCAAACGAGCACTTTATACAAACAACGATTTGAGCATGTAGAACTGAGGATACGGAACTGCTGACAATAGGAACACAGAGAAGAAGGAAACTATTTTTAAAATAATTATTTTCTATTTTTCGATTTCCCATTACTACCAGCGAGGACACCAACCACGAGTATTTTGCGCAACGAAAATTTTGTAAACACAGGAAGATACATATGCTGAGATGTTGCATTCATATTGTTACGATTATCCTTGAACCCTCGTCCGGATTTCCCAAATCTTC
>NW_023458558.1:44483051-44493739 GCF_013731165.1 Rhagoletis pomonella
TGCCTATTTCTCGTTGTTCGCTTTGTGTTGCCGCAGTATTCGCCACAATATATTCCAGTGGGCGTGGAACGCATGAATGTATATTCGCTATGAAATAAAAGTGTTACTTGAAATAGAAATCAAGTAATTTTTAAGCAAATAAACAAAACCGACTTCAATTTTCTTATAAAAAAAAAGATCGGATCTAAACCAATGAAGTAAGTAAATCTAATTGGCTTGTGTAATGGCAGGATAATTTTTGAAAAACATTTAATAAATTTGATGCTAATGAAAATATATGCTTTTCTGTGTTTCTTTCGTCAAAAATTCCATTTCCGCAGTTGTATTAAAACCGTCGCACAGTGGGCGATTTGGCTAATCTAGCGTAACGAAATTAATTAAATTAAAAAAATTTCACAAAATTTGTAGTTTTCATGTAACATTTACTCAAAAAGAAAATAATTTTTTTTTATAATTTTAATTATTATATTTTTGTAACTAAATTTGTTTACTTTATTTTCGCCATTTATAAATATTGTTCAAATTTAACATTTCCATAGAATGCTCGATATGATCACCCTAGTAGCCATTATACGTTTTACATAAATCTAGAAAATGCTATATATACTTATTTCCATATATACATACATACATACATACATACCCACATACATATGTATATTCTATTTACATAGAACCAACAGTAAATGATCAGAATTTCAGTAATTTCTAGCTTCAAGTAAAAAGTAGTGGGCGCGTCGGAATCTGCAAATTCTTTAAAAAAAAAAGCATTTTAACCTACCAACTAAATCTTATTTAAACTAACAAATTTTGTATTTTCTTACGAAAACGACCAAAAATTTGTCCCTAAATTAAATTTATATACAAAGCGTGTAATGTTTAATTTAAACAAATGGAAAGTTCTACCTACTTTGGCTGTTTTGCAAATCATCAGCTTAGCTTTAGCAATGATGTCCGAAGGTAAAAACAAATTGAAATATAAATTTACAAGCTTATTTGTGTTATACGAGTACCAACCCCAAAACAAAGTCGCTTGACTCGAATAAAATTAATTTTGATGATGCAGTTTTTATCATTTTTTTTTATAATTGTTAAATATATATTACATCCATAAATGTGTTTTTTTAGAATTAATGGAGGTCTCTTGCATTGACGATGATCAGTGTGTCTATTACGAAGCGGAGGACATCAATTCCATTTGTTTAAATGGCATTTGCCATTGCCACAACAACAAAACGAATATGAAGACCTTCTGCAAACCGAAGGTAAATTACTTTTCAACGATACGAACAATGGTGAAAATCAAGTTGTTATTTTGAAATAATTTAAAATAAGAATTCTAAATAAGTAGCTCTGTAGACTCTCCGTAGAAACAATATAATCGGCGGGAACTGTCCATGTAAAATACCAGATGCCAAATGTAATCTACTGGAAAATATCTGTTATTGCATAGAGGATTATGTGCCCACGAAGGACCGAAGGCGGTGTATTCCAAGTGCGTTAGCCAGCAGTAAAGACTTTACTTTCAAATTATTTACTTTTTATTTTTGTAGAGGAAGTACCATTAGGTGAGATATGTGCGACGGACGAACAATGTCTCGCCTCGAGCATTTTCAGTCACTGTGCCAATAATACGAACCGTTGCACCTGTAATGATGACTTTCAGAGAAAAGGTACCACCTGCCTGGCGAAAACTGGTGAGTTATAAAAAATATCGAGAAAAGTGCGTTATTGTAATGATGAAGAATTCTAAATATTCTTAATACCTATAAAATGGTCCGAAATAAAATTAAGGCATATATCCTGCTGCACGTCCTCATCTTAGGAGTTTGCACTGGAACGCAGCTATATGTATTTGGGAGCATCGCCAAAAAGAGTGTCTGTTTTTCCTCCGGAATTATAAAACTTATCTCAAAATATTTCATAAAATTATGAAGACTTACGTGAGCTGTACTGATTTGAAAATACCTGCGCTGTTAAGTTTTTAAACATTTTTATGCAGACCTTCTAAACTTAAACTCTTCTATCGTCTGAGATGATTTTTTGAAAAAATATTTTTAAAACTATGTAGCCTTTTTTTATCGATTTTCGGAGGCAGTTGCAAATTGGTCCAGCTCACGTAAACCTTAATATCCTTTCTAAATATAAAGAATTTACAATTCCGGTGAAAAACAGTGCCAATATTTTTTTTATTTTTTTTTGTAGTAGAGCGATGCATCCTTATGTATATTTTTTATTTTCAAATTACCAATAATATAATCGAACCGTAAAATTAGATATTCCGTTTCTTCAAATGTTCTAAGTTCCTTTGCCTACAATATCTTTTATACATTTACAAATCTTTTGCTCTAGCTCCGAAAGTGCTTGGACTCAAGTGCACTGTTGAAAATAACTGCACAGAACATGGATCGCACAAGATTTGTTTACAAGACATTGATGAGTGTGTATGCGAACAAGGCTATGTACGCGCTAACGGCTCAAAAGATTGTCTACCAGGAAAAACAATTGGGGAGAATTGCCTCGTTACGCAGCAATGCAATATAAAGATGGGACCCGGAGCTGTGTGTGAAAATGGCAAGTGCCGCTGTGAGGAGGAATATGCGGTCGTAAAGAAGCAAAGTGATGCCAGTCCTACGGAATTAATTTGCGAGCGCTTAGTGCGTAAGTATAGTACATATGTATGTATGTAAATTAGACCGTACCACCTTACAAGCAAACAAAAGAAGTTCGCCATACACCCCTCAGTATAAACTATTTTTGCAAGGCAATTTAAAAAAAAAAAATATTTACATTTTGAGGTACAACTACATTCGGCAATAGCATTTTTAAATAGTTCCACTGAAGTAATTGAAATACTTTCTTAGCTTTAATTTAGTGCGCTTTGATTTACTGACATTAGGGTGGTACGATAGTGTGATCAGAACTAAGGGTAAGTACTAGAACGGGATGATTTAGGTCTATGAACTTTGGACCAAAAAAAAATAGTCTCATCGAGAGAATAACATCGATTTGTCTTACTTTAAGATCCGACTGCATGGCCGAGGATCATATCCTCGATACAAAAATTTGAAATCGAAATTGCCTTGCAAAAGTACTTAATATTAAGGGGTGTACGACGAACTTTTTTTCTACTAAGGTCCAATGTGCATGCATATCCACATATACTTATGCCTCAAAAATGCGGTAGTTAAAATATTTGGAATATGTTCCTTGGCAGAAATTGGTCAATATTGTAGTCACCACGGACACTGTCACAATGGACATCTCATCGAGAAGGAGCAGTTGTTGCAATGCGAACACGGTGAATGTGTCTGTCGTTTTGGCAATAAAAATCAAGAGCCTTGCAGTACCTCCATGGCCAATAGAGTAATGGCATACAATATTTGTTCATGGCTGATGTTGGCGGCAGCAGTTTTTCATTGCCTTGCGTTGGGATGTGGATTTAGAAAATATTGAAAGTTTACAAATGTATATGAAAGAAAAATTTACTATTTTGTTGAATTTATTATGTTATATATTTCTTGTTACTGTTAAGCGATTACATACAATGAATTTTTGAGGTGAAAATATTTGAAAGATAACCACAAAATTTGCTTAATTCAAATTTGTTGGGCATTCCCAGGATGCTTCCTACAGGGCATTTTATTCGATAATAACGCTCGAATTGGAATTATGATCATTCCGAAAGCTTAGGATTTTTCCTCCTGTGCCGAAAAAAAAACTATTTAAATATGTACATCCACTGATGGCCTGTCCAATAATGTGGAAAAATTTTAATAAAGTCTGGATAAAAAGTTTTGTTCTTTAACCTTTTTTCTTAGATGCAATTAAGAACTGGCAAATGTAATTATGTACATACATAAAATTAACGTAAACCAAGGCACAGTAAAGAGGTATTAGCACTATTGTTGATTTTGCACTCTAAAATTTAAAAATAGGTAAAAAAATTACATTTCAGAGTAAAATGCTAGCAAAAAAAAAAGCAGATTACAAGCGCCAACGCGAAACTAATCAAATCAGCTACGCTGCTGCTGCTACCAAGTCCGGATTTCTTGGCACAGACTAATACGGTGTTTACATGAGACGATTTCAATTTGGAAATTATTTAGCTAAAGAACGGAAAGGAGGCTAACTTAAATTTACTATTTTAGGTTTATTTGATTTATTTATAATAAAAAATTAAGCTTTTATATTATTGTTTTTATATATATTTAACTGAAAGGCATTGACAAACTATTAACCAATTAATAACTTTTCTTATAGGTTATGTCCCTTTCTAACTAATTATTTGTTGTTTACTTACATATGTACATAGATATACAAATGCACATGTGTATGGACATATATATGCATATTATTTTTATTAAATTAATTTTTGTATTTAAGTATTATTTTTTTAAACTTATCTACTTATTTATTCATTCATTTATTTGTTGGTTATTTATGTGTGTTAATAATGAAATAGATATCAATTATAACTAATTTCATTTACTATAAATTAATTTAAGACTTCTAAGCTCATAAAAAATTTTAGGTTAAATAATAAACTAAGGTTAAGTTCCTTCAATAGTATTTAGCAACACGCAATTATTAAATAATTGGTTAAGCGAATTTATCTATCAACTTTAAATATTTATAACTTTCCTTCAGAAGTTTTATATAAATTCTTATCCATCGCAAAAATTTCGTTAAGAACCCACAACAGAAAGATTACTTCAAAAGGCAAAATAAGAAACATTTTTTAATTTAATAAATTTTTTACTCAAACCTTGTATAAACTTTTTTCTTTTTAACTTTGCTTACATGGTTTGGTCACAAAATTTTTTCGAAATTTTCATTATATGCGCTTTACTTTCAATGTATGTCCATTCATGTGTACATGTATTTATGTATATTTTTATGATTAAAAGTAATTGAGAATTATTTATAAATTTAATTTTAATAAAATTATATTAATTAAGCTTTCACAACTTATGGATATAAAAGAAAACGTTAAAAAATTATTTTTTCGAGGAAATTGTTCATTGAAAATTTTTCAATAAACATTTTTCCAACTCAAAGTAGGGCAATTGATTTTTCTTAATTGTTTTTAGTATCAAAACATTAACTTTCTTTTAAAGTATGTACATATATGCAAAACATAAAATTTTGTTAAAATTTGTATAATCAGATAATCCGATAACCAGGCCGGTGTGAACACTCATTCTATTTTACTTCTGCTTATAGGCGGTTTTTCTTCTAAATTTATATTAAACTAGCAAACCCGGGGGACTTCGCCCCGTCCAAAATTGAATTTTTATTTAAACATTTGGTCGAACATTTTCAACAACAATTCACGATCACGATTGGTTTTGTTGTCGCCAGAAGGCATATTCTCCATTGCCATCTTAAAGCATAAAGAGACGGCAGCGTTGATCCGGATCAACTCGGGAATTAATACACATTTTTATTTCACAGGAGAAGCAAAAAACATTAGAAAATGAGTATCAAAAAAAGGTGGCATGCGGTTGTTTTTGGTACTAACACTTTAAAATTTTTATTGAAGGTGTATTTAAATACAACCTACCAAAATCTGTGAAAACCCCAGTTTCAAAATAAAGTGGGTTAGGGCCTCCGTGAATTAAGGTAACGATATGTATCTACAGATAGGTAAAGGTTTCAGTATGCCTGGAGGGCGCCACGCCTCCTTTTCCAATAACCCCTACTTTTCTCCATGAGTATTGGATGGATATGAAATACCTCGGTATCTTGTCCATCTATCAGAAAAAAGTATCCTATAGGTTAATCCAGGCAATAACCTACCTACCTACCAAATTTCAAGCAAATCGGACCATAAATACGATTTTTCAAACAGAGCGGTTCCTGGTCCACATACCGAAAAAAATATCCTATATGCCAATCTAGGCAAAAAACTGCCTACGTGCCAAATTTCAAGCGAATCGAACCAAAAAAAGATTCTTTCGAATAGATCGGTCCTTAGTCAACTTCCCGGAAAAAAGGATACTATATCTTAATCTATGCAAAAAGCTACCTACGTACCAAATTTTAAGCAAATCGCACCATAAATACGATTTTTCGAACAGATCGGTTCCTGGTCCACTTACCGGCAACAATGTATTTTATATGCTAATCTAGGCAAAAAACTACCTACGTGCCAAGTTTCAAGCGAATCGAACAAAAAAAATATATTCTTTCGAATAGATCGGTCCCTGGTCCGCCTTCCGGAAAAAAGTAATTTTTTTGCCTTTGATAGGTGGTTGCTTAAATTTATTTACAAAGAAAATTTTATGAAAATCTGACCAGCCGTTCGGGAGATTACTTGTTACAATAAAAGGGACTCCTCTTTAGATAATTAGTATGGATATTGATTTACGCTTTACTTAAATATCTAAATTGGCTTAAGATAACATATTTCTACTCGTCTTTATTCTATTTAAAAAGAATTCTCTGCACTTAACGAAAACTTACCTTTCCCCTTTGTCAGCAATAAAAACCACCATTTAACAGAGTAATACATTTTGTCGCTCACTTTATTCTTGAGGTTGATATAGTACATAGTTTCGTAAATTTTCTTTTATACATAGTACATACATAAATTGTATTTAATTTATATTCAATAGTTTTTTCTACAACTGTTTGCTGCTCTCCAATTATTTTACAGTTTACAACATTACATTATTAAGTATTATTGTTACTTGCAATAGTTTTAATAACTTTTCCAAATTGCTCAAAGAAAATACAGTAATATTTTGTATGTGTTTAATTTGAATGAGTAATAAAAAGCTTCAAAACTGGAGAAACAAAAAGATAGCATGTGTATGTAATGACTTACTAAATTTGTGAACTGATGACTGGCTGGTTGGATGCTTGGAGCCAAATCTCGACTTCTGGATTTTCACAGAGTTTGGCTATTTAAAGTTTTAAGATTGCTGTACATACCAAACGCTTGGTTTCGTGTGCGTGCGAGACAATATAGGACAGACCGGTTAATACTTGTAATGACAAACATGCATAAACATTTTTTTTTACTTTCTTTAATTAAAAATATCTTAGTTGGAATGCTCTATATGTAGGTGTGAGAAATTGTGTGCGTGTAATGTTTGCAATTTGGTTGTTAAGTAAAGGTTTCAAACTTAATAACTAAAAAACGGTGAAAAAACAATATAGCAGCTTTTGAGGGTGGTAAGGGTGTAGGCGGCGATATGAAAACTGCTAATCAGGCAGGTTCTACAACTAACTACCGAGTGAATTTAAGCCAAGTTCGCTTTGAATTCAAATTGGCAGGGGTTGAAATTCACTCGGAAGTAAATTGCAGAACCTGCCCGAATATTTTTTACTTTTCTTCTGTGTAAGTTTTGTATCTTTTTCAAAATAATTAAAACAGTAATATATTTTTGTAATGAACGGCACGAAGAATAGTGCTCAGAACTGATGTAATTTGAAAAAATTTACACAAAGCGAAAATGAACAAGAAAACACAAGTTTCTGTTGCTTTGTTTACAGCAGTTATCTAATTTCATTTTTCTAAACATTTAGATATTTACATTATAATTACTGAGTGTGTTATCGTATTGCCTTGTTTATCTTTTACATGACTTTGACTTTTGCTTTATTTAAAGGTTCAATTATTAAGCGCATAAAATTTGTCTAACACATTTATAATTTAATAAACTATAATAAAATATTGTAACGCCACACATAGCGGACGTATGAATCATCAAACGCGTGCTATATAACATTCTTTTGTTTTCTTTTTCTCTAACCATATTCGCCCGACTATGATTAATTAGTTCCAGTTTCAGTTGCAGTTTGCAGCATATTTGCATTCATATGTACCATATGCACTTGTATATTTATCCCATTTTACAATTAACTCACTATAGCTGTTTTTAGAAAAACTGATTACATTGTATATTTAAAGAGGTATTAACGACTTTCCATGCGCCTTTTACTTTATATAATCAGTAAATTATGAATGCATGTAAGGCGATGGCGCGCATTGCGTTAAAACTGCAGCTTATAAGTAAAACCGATAAAACAAAAAGCAAAGTAACGTTTAAAAATAAATTTAATGGCGCGAGTCTCTGGGATAGAATTCAGCCAGAATAGAAGCTGGTATACGTTTCAGCATCTCCTTGGGGAAGATACGCAGCAACTGCCAGCCAATGTCTAACGATTCGAAGACGGTACGGTTTTCGTAGTTACCCTGCACAGAACAAAAAATTAACAAAAAGGGAATATTTGTATTGGAATTTATATAAAAAAAAACTTTAATTCCGCAAGAAGGAAACTCACTTGTGCAATGAAGTTCTTTTCGAATTTGGTCAAGAACTCCAAGTACAGCAAATCATCAGGCGTCAAAGCCTCCTCACCGACGACAGCCTTCATGGCTTGCACATCCTTACCGATAGCGTAGCAAGCATACAGCTGGTTGGACACGTCCGAATGATCCTTACGTGTCATGCCCTCACCGATAGCAGATTTCATTAAACGAGACAGCGAAGGCAATACGTTGACTGGTGGGTAGATCTGTCTGTTGTGCAGTTGACGATCAACGTAGATTTGACCTTCAGTAATGTAACCAGTTAAATCAGGAATTGGATGTGTAATATCGTCGTTTGGCATAGTAAGAATGGGAATTTGTGTGATTGAACCGTTACGACCTTCAACACGACCGGCACGTTCATAGATAGTAGCCAAATCAGTGTACATGTAACCGGGGAAACCACGACGACCGGGCACTTCTTCACGGGCAGCCGATACCTCACGCAAAGCTTCAGCATAAGAGGACATATCGGTAAGGATGACCAACACGTGCTTTTCGCACTGGTATGCCAAGAATTCAGCAGCAGTCAACGCAAGACGTGGAGTAATAATACGTTCAATTGTTGGATCGTTGGCCAAGTTCAAGAAGAGACACACGTTTTCCATAGAGCCATTTTCTTCGAAATCTTGTTTGAAGAATCGAGCAGTTTCCATATTCACACCCATAGCAGCGAAAACAATGGCGAAGTTATCTTCATGATCATCCAATACAGACTTGCCAGGTATCTACAAATACAAATACGACAGATATAATTTAAAACGTTAAATTTTTTAGCAAAATTTACCTTGACCAAACCGGCTTGACGACAGATCTGAGCGGCGATTTCGTTGTGTGGCAAACCCGCAGCAGAGAAAATGGGAATTTTTTGACCACGAGCAATAGAGTTCATCACGTCAATGGCCGAAATACCGGTCTGGATCATTTCCTCGGGGTAGATACGCGACCAGGGGTTGATGGGCTGACCTTGGATATCTAAGAAATCTTCAGCCAAAATTGGGGGACCTTTGTCGATGGGCTTGCCGGAACCGTTGAATACGCGACCCAACATATCCTCGGATACAGGTGTACGCAAGATGTCACCAGTGAACTCGCACACAGTGTTTTTGGCATCAATACCCGAAGTACCTTCGAACACCTGCACAACAGCCTTGGAACCGCTCACCTCGAGCACTTGTCCGGAACGAAGTGTGCCATCAGCCAGGCGCAGTTGCACAATCTCCGCGAATTTAGGGAATTTAACTTCGTCTAAGATTACTAAAGGACCATTGACACCAGAAACGGTCTTGTAAGCTACAATTTAAGAATAATTCCATGTGTATTATTTTAGCAATATAAAAAAACAAATAGTCGATCAGGAGTTGCGGTAGGCAAAGCAAAGTTATTTGACGATTGTTATCAAAGCAGATAAGGGAGTAATAACTACGTTACGAACGTAATGAACGTCAGCTGACTGCCTATTGAAGCAGCGACGAATGTCAAGAGAATGGTGAACGCCATAAAATGACGATAGCATTGTTGAAATATTAAATTATATAAATGTTTTAATTAATTAGCTGTTCTATTCTTCAAGAAACAATATACAACCACAACCACAGTATACAATTAAGTGGAATTTTTTTTTTATATTTACCATGTCGAGTGCTGTTAACCACACCTTAACCTTATACACTTCTGAGGGACTCATTTTCGAATAACTAGATTAAAATATTAAAACCATTTTTAGTCTCACTTAAAAGAAACTAGAATAGTTAAACAGTCTTAAATATCACTATAAAACCGATGTCCCGCACGATTGTGATTCAATAATTCTTGGATGTCCCATTGTATGCAACTTGGTCAGGTGCTTTCCCCCTCTCATTACTACTAATCATTCACAGAAGCACGAATGTCACATGACAGCTTATTCTACCCGAAAAGCGCTCATTTCTTTTATTTTATAGAAATGTTAAAATTTAATCTTGATGGGGAATCTCATGACTTCAAATGACTTCTTTCTCCAAACTTTAACGCTTGCTCAAACACAAAAAATTGGGTCAAAGAATTGTAAAAGTTCAGGTCAGGCAATCGCCCCACCAATGGAGCTACGTTGAATTTTTATCGATTTTTTCCATTTATGCTTTGCCACCGTGTCCGCGAAGCTCCACGGACTGTCATGGCGGACAGAATATTTTGCCAGCCCTTTCAGCTCAGTAAATATTTAAAAAATATCATTTTGATTACTCACTCAAACGTGGCTGGGAGATGAAATCCCTGGAAACAGCCAGGACGTGTTCCCTGTTAGCTTGTTTTGCTGATATCGACATTTTCTGCAAATTTTATTGCGCTCCGATTGCGACTACCACAAAATCGTTTACTGACACAC
>NW_023458558.1:44493749-44555871 GCF_013731165.1 Rhagoletis pomonella
AAAAAATGTAATGTATAGTAATCGAAAAAGTAATCAGTAAAACAACCCTTTTCACATGCGAAAATGCATTTTTTTCCCAGACCGATGTCCTAAGAAAAGTGGGGCATTAAATTTTGCATTATCTAGTATCGAGAAATGAATGTGTTTTAATGTGAAATTTTTGGAACTTTTTTAATACATTGGAATGCTGATTACATAGTTAACAGTAATATTATCGAGAACGCATAAGAAATACATTATATTATTTATCACGCATGTAATGCATTACTACTTTTCCGACTGGGATACATATATGTATGTACTGCAGAAAAGAGCTTGTCAATAAACCCACTGAAGTCCACCATTGTCCCATTTACCAAAAGAAGGAAAGTCAACTTGACTAGGCCCGCCTTGACAGGGATAGAAATGGAATATTCAGAAGAGGCAAATTATCTAGGGATAACTGTGGACAAAGGGCTCAGTCGGAACTCGCATCTCTCGAATGTGGCAAACAATGCTACAATTGCGTCTTATGCCTGTCATAGAATTCATGGTAAAACCGTGAGAAATATTTCTGTACCCAGGTGAAACCCACCTAATAAGGCTTATCTACAGCTTACTTCATGACAGAACTTTCGCGGCGGAGTGGGCTAGCGCCTGCACTCAGTGCAGAGTCATTAGGAGGACTCCACAAGGTGGCGTTCTCTCTCCTCTGCTCTGAATTGCGGTTGTAAACGACCTTCTAGAGAAACTGGAAAAAGCACTGCCACACGGAGCAGGCTGTGTGAGAGACCAAGAGTCGGTGATTAGTCCTCACACGGAAGTTGGTGATGTTACTCAGGTGAGCTCAGTGCAGCCGTGGATCTGAACAGGTTATTAAGTGACCTACCATGCACAGCAGAACTAGATTTCTAGTTCCGGATTTAGCTTGATGTAAGCACGGAACAGAAGGATGCGGACGAAGAGCGATTAAGAGATTTCACCGATCTAAACAAGGCCGAAACAACCGCCCATGGTTGGGTAAAATTTGGAACTTTGGAACCGACCGTCGGTTTAACTCGTTTTTGGAAGCTTCTATAGGCCTCGCATGGCTGGAAGAGAATTCCAACTAAATCCTTTATTGAGCATAATATACAGATATTTCAAGTTCGCGCTATTACTCCTTTCGTCTATCAAAACGTTCTCTGTTGTATCACTTTGATAACCCTGTGCGAAAGTCAATTTTACGCACAACGAAAGTCAACCACTCTAATTATAAATAGCACAGTCCAAGCTTTAAGAAAAAAATGCCCTTCGCCTCTCTGACCCTTCTACAGACACCTCGGGACCCATTTAAAAATGGGGTAAAATTACAGTACACCTGTTCCACAGTGCAATTTGCATTACTGGACAAGGAATACAATGAAACTGGTTCTTGTTTTTGTTGCTGTGTTAGCAACATGAATTTCCCCAAACATTTTTGGGGAATGTTGCTGAAGTGACAGTCCTGGGTTTTTCGGATTTGAAGATGCAGCTGTCGTGCGAATGATTCCCAAGGGCCCTGCTATATGTTATGAAGTCGATCACGTCGATAACCATGTTTAACCTGCAGTTAGTGTTAACCAGACATTAAGAAACTGGCCCTAAGATATTTTCGCAAAGCTGCCGATTAATTTTCGCCTAGTATGTACATACATACATACCCATATTTTACATTTTTCAGTGCCGCTGTTTAGTATGCAATCCATTTTTATTGAATCTTAGTGCCTAAATGTAGGCAACACAATTATTAAAAAAATGCTTTTCCTACTTGTATGGCGTCGTAAAAGCAATGGCAAATTGAATTCACGAGCAGCGGCAGTTTCCGATTGTATGGCAAGTACACTGTTAGCAGTTAGCGAGTGGCGAAACGAATGAACTCGCTATCGTCCATCTTTGCTAGCTAACTTTGTTGTTGCTTTCACATGCAGAATTTTTCACCTCAATATTTTCATTTCCGAAAAGTTTTTAAAACATCGAAAAACTTTCAGATCGAAAAATGCTTAAAATTATTTTCAAGAAAGCAAATGCAACCATGCACACTGATCGCACATGTACACGCGTCAATCGATAGCGAAACACATATACCAAACAAAAGCAAAAAATACCGGGTAGCAACCATAACACGGATCGAAAATACTGGGTTAGCAAGTGTGCAGATTTGACGGAAGCGCTGAAACAAACATCTGTGCCTGCTGCCCTTCCTCGTGTCTGTGGAGTCAGTGTTGGGGACGATGTTGTAGAGTGGAGTAGTTGTGCCGCTTTGAGTTCATCAAGATTCTCGTGCGTCTAGTGCGTTCAGTCGTTCATTGGATCGTTTGAATCGTCTGGCTTCTTCAAACATACATACATACATACATATATACATATGTACATAGTGTGCGCGAATTCACTGTGTTGTGTGTATCCAACGTTCAAATTGCCAGTTGTTGCCATCTTGTTCCGTCGTCGCAGTGATCGCAGTCGCGGTTCAGTCCTCATTTTCGATACCGTTGTTCCGCCATAGTTGTTGTCGGTGCCATTTCGTCGTTTGTTTGTTTGCATTTGTGGAGTGAAGTGAGTTTTTTTTTTAATTTTTCCACTGTTTTTTTTCTGGTTTGTTTGTATGAATTTGGGTTAATTCAAATACATACATATTGACGCAAGTAAGCGAATAATGACAAATGCACTTTCGAGAATTCGTTCAAAATTAAATTAAAAAAATTTGAAAAATGCTTAATGTTATACATGCATTTTCTAACATACATACATGCATAAGCACATGTTTATGTATTAAGCATTAAGCAAATGCAATATGTATGTGCAGACGTTGAAACTTTATTTTTAAACTTGCACTAAATTAGCAGGTAGAAAAAAGAAAATGATACCAAAGCGTGCGATCGAATAAGCAGATGAAGTTGCTATTAGTTTTTTTTTTATCATTTGATACATTTCTGCTACTACCGCTTCTTGCTGCAGATGCTTAGCTAAGTATGTATGTACATACATACATACATATGTATATATGTATTTGCAATTGGCACGCCACGTCTGCGTGTTGGCCACCAATCGCAGCTAGTGGCTGGAAAGTTGTGCAACGACCGGGGGGACATCATTGTTGCAACATGGAGTACAAAGTTATTTTTAAGACAGGAATTGTGAAGCCGAATGCTTAACCAACAAATATCATGCGCCAGCAGCGTGATTGGGCCAGGTGGTGGGGCCGTTGTCGATCGCAGTGTACGTGTATAAGGGGGGCGTATGGCGGTGGTGGTGACAAATCGTTGCAGAAATACCAGTAAATACGTACATGCATGCACTGTATGTACATAAATATGTATATATATGTACTTACACATACTGAATATTCATATGTACTTACAACTACATACTACATACTTATGTACATATTTATTTACGCAAACCAGCAGTTCAGTGAAAGTCGCTAATTCATGCGCCCTCAAAAGTCTCATACCAACAGCCCGCCGCAATGCTCGCCTTGTTGTTTGTTGGTATTTTTTTTTTTAACGCTTTATGTACTATGTACTTGAAATGGAGCGCAACCGTTCTTATGCCATTCTCTCAACTTGCAAAAGAGTTGAAGTAAAGTGGCCGAGGTAGCCCGTTTTATTGCCGCTTTTTATCTTGTTGCTCTTTAGCTGCAATCAGATATGATCAGAAGGAAATTTTTCGTCGTTTGATGCCAGTTTTTTTATAAGTAGGTACCTTACAGAGTGCATACATATGTACATATGTATGTACTTAATTGGAATTCTACGAACGTCCACTAAGTGCAATCAATTTAATGCTCGTTGACTCATTGCCTTTTTTGTTTTAAAGATTTATGTATTTGTTTTTCTAAATTTTTAAATCATTTTCGTTGATAATTTCGCCTTTAAAATTCTTTAAAAGGCCCGAAATTAATCGCTGCTACGTACATACATTGTAAGCGCGACATGTAATCAAGCAGCATCTGTCACTTGTCAAGATCAGTAGCGGCATGCAGTATAAAACATACAACAAGTCTTTGTTTTCAGAATGAATTTCGTATATGCATATTCATTTATTTGTAAATATGTATGCACATATTTACGTACATATTTATTTATATTCTTTAATGATTAATTTTCACCGCAAAAAAATAAAGTGTACAATATGGGAATTTCGTGTGATATTGCAGTACCTACTTGATTCACTTCCGTACGGTAAAACGGCATACGGTATCGATCATATCTATAGCACGCCATTTCAAAGTGATATTGTTTGCCACTTACAGTGGGAAGCAGTGATGAGTACAAGGTCCTTTTTATTAAATAATTGCAACAAATTTTCATTAAAATTGTGAGCTTTTTAATCTGATTTTTTAGATTTTTTTTTTTTGAGAATGCAGTTTTGTAGCCCATTAAATTTTAGTAGGTAGCTTTAGTGGTTTTTGTTTTCGTATAACAAATGGAATTTAAAAAAAAAAATCTCAAAAATCAACGCGATTTTGCAGCCGCTTAAAACTTGCACTTTATTATATTAAAATTTAATGGGCTAAAAAACTGCATACTCAAAAAATTATATTAAAAAAATCAGATTAAAAAGCTCAACATTTTAATGAAAATTTGTTGAATTTTTCCAAGCTCTATATAAAGTTTGAAAGTTTGATTTACATATGTGGTTTTGGTTAAAGCATGAACCATATTTTTATGAAAAAATAACAAAAAAAAAATGTTACTTTTAAAACCTTGCAAATATTTAACAAACATGACCATGTGCTCATCACTGCTCCCCACTGTATGTTTATGTTTACATACATATTTATATAAACATAAAGGGCAAACAATATCACTTTGAAATTGCGTGCTATAGATATGATCAATATCTGGCTATAACCAGTACATCATTATCGGCGATTTGGACGTCATACATATAACATGGAATCGATAAAGCAGTTGCTGTATTTAACCGGAGCTTCTACCTGCGATTTGTGTTAATCAAACATTGAACAATCGGCCCTAAGTATCATTTGGAAATTTAAAATCGGGCCGAAATCGGCGTCGCTATATAAACGTGTATCTGCCATGTAAAAACGCCTACCAATGAAAAGAGCAAAATGACCTCGGATAACTGGCCCCCAAATGTTGACGACCATCGCTCACGAAGTAAGGACTATGATTAATGGGTGCATATGTCCAGATCCTCTATAGGCAAGACATAAGGCTGACATCACTGCAATCCAGGAAAAGCGATGAACGGGACTCGGCTGCAGGAAATATGCAGCGTGTGACATCTATTATAGCTGCCAGTAGACGGCGCGAAAATTTGATGTCGCATTTTTGGTTGGGCGGAGACTACGACACCTCGTCTCCAGGTTCAATGCCGTCAATGAACGAATCGCCACGATCCGCATCAAAGCTACGTTCCACAACGTGAGACTCATTGTGAGGTCCGTATGCGCCTCTGTGCAATAAAGAACGTGCGTCAGGCAACGAGGTGAAAGTTCGACGTCGAGAAGCTGCATTCACAACAGACAGACGAGAAATTTCGCAATCGACTATCAATCTTGCTTAAACAAGAAACTCTTCAACGACCGAATACAAATGAGCAGTGGGAAACCATCTCCCAATTTCTTCGTGCCGCTGCGGGATAGGTGGTTGGATAGTACCGTCCAATCAGGAATGACTGGTATGACAAAGAGTGCCGCGCGCCGCTGTAGACGCTGTAGTACGCAGCATGCAAAGCCATACTGCAGCTAACAGCTACGCGAGCGACGCTGGAACTATACTACGAGATGAGGACGGAGGAGAGACGTATATTAAAAAAAAAAAGAAACGAGAGGCAGAAAGCCGTGGAAGCGGATGGGATATAATTGAGATGTGGAAGGAACACTTCTCAACGCTTCTGAATGGCGACACAGTTGGGGAGGCGCGTTTGAAGACTCATGTGGCGTTGCTGAACTGTCTCAGGTCAGTTTAGGTGTTGCCTCATAGATGTAAGAAATAGACGAGGGGCCGATATCGACAGTGTTCTTGATCATCACCTTAAATATAATAGTACATTTACTTCTTCGTACGGAGTCGGTCAAAGCGAGCGCTTACTCTGAAAACAAACGACCACATCGCTATTTACTGAGAGGTTAAAAAAAAATCCTCAAGTGCTTTCAAAACTTTCGGAGCCAAATTAAAGAACGGACAGCCACCATCTCGGGCATACCGAGTAATCAGTAGGTCAGCGATGGGAGGAAATTAAGACTATCAACCGTTCAGCAGGCGACACAGAGATTGGCAAGCCACTGCGCGGTTTTCGGCCCTCGATGTCCTAGAAAACTGGATGCTTATTATTGAGCGGGTGCAACTAAGAGCAGCTTAGACTCCGTCAGCTCCTCAGCGTGTCGACTATGCATATGAAGGGAGGTTGAAGAAAGTCACGGTGTCAATTGATTGTAAAGACCTGTTGTGCTTAGAGAGGGAAAAGTAAAAGTCACAAATACAAAATTAATAGAGATTTTCAGTACAAAAATCTGTAGTTAACTGCCGATTTTGAGTTAACTACGCACTGTGAAATCGACCCTTAGATGTTCATGCTAGTGTTGCATGTTCTATATACCGCTTTCTTTGAGTTTTGAGTTTTCGAAAATGCCCCTGATCCGCATTAAGTTTGAGAATTAATTCTAGAACTTAATCCGGATTAACTTAAGTTAATTCCCGAGACAATTCCGAATCAACTCTGCCATATGTCTATGCACACAGTGTGCATATGTAACCGGACACCGGCCTTCGTGAAAGCTTTCTGAACTGTATCTACAAATTTTCTTCTATATGTATGTACATTAGATAAAAAAAATCGGTACTATTTTTCCATTGGAATTAAAAAATCTATTATATTTTAAGGCGTCCAACAAAATATTTCGAAAAAATATTAAGCTTTAAGTGAGCTGTACCGATTTGAAAATACCTCCAAAAATTGAGTTTTTTATGAATAAAAATAGTTTCTTAAAGATTTTTTTTTTTTTGAAAAAAATCCCCTCAAATGGCAAAACGGTTTAAGCTTAAAAAAATTGCATAAAAATATTTAAAAAAAAATTAACAAAAATTTTGAACGGAATCGTTATGATGAGATTTTTGATGCTGTTTTTTGACTTTTTTCAAAGATTGGTATAAGAAAAACTTGAATAACCGAACCTACACTATTCCGATTTAGACTTAAGAGGTGTCATTGGAAAGATATTTTCTCACCCCTTTGCTAATAAACTCATTCAAAAGATGAAGGAGAAAGGTAGGAAGAAGGAACGTTTTTCAACGTTGAATTAAGATGTGTTGGTATTTGAAAAAAAAAAATTGGGACACGAATGACTTTTTTTGCGCAGAAATAAAAACAGCGCAAAAATACCTTTCTACTGAGATCCCATAAGCCTAAATCAGAATAGTTTTGGCCCAGTTATTAAAATTTTCGTAAATCAATCTTTGTAAAATGTAAAAAAAAACAGCGTCAAAAATGTCATTATTGCGATTCCGTTGAAAAGATTTTTAAATATTTTTATGCAGTGTTTTTTTTAAACTTAATCTAATTTGTCATCTGAGGGGACTTTTTTCAAAAAATTCTTTAAGAAACTATTTTTATTCATAAAAAACTTCATTTTTGGAGGTATTTTCAAATCGGTCCATCATCACTAAATCTTAATATTTTTCCGATATATATTGGTGGACGTCTTAAAATATAATAAATTTTGTAATCCCGGCAGAAAAACCGCAACTTTTTTGGTGATGCAGTCTAATGTACATTTATTTTTTTTTTTTTCGAAAATACTATATAGTTGTGTAAGTTAGTAAATTTGAACAGGAAAAATATAAATAAAATGGGCATTTGGGAATGATTTTGGTCTCTCGAAAGATACGGAAGATACTCGTATCTGATTGGTTTTTGCATTACAAACCGAAATATATATGTTATATGATACATTGATACAAATATACATATACACTGAGGAGCAAAACCGGAACAGTAATACATAATGTGAATTTTCTTGCCACATATTCGCAATAGGTATATGAAGACTGTTTTGTAATCAAGTTTCGGATTTCACATTTCCTACGTTTATTTCATCAGACGGTCATAAAAACAATAATAAATCAAGCATAAAAAGAAGAAAATTGCAAAAAAAAAAGAAGCAACTAGATTGTTCCAGTTTTGTACCAGATAGAAAATTTCACCATTTTCTTAACTTTTAATAAATTGGACATAACCAATTTGAAAATTTAGGTTTTATGGTCACCTTGAGATGCTTTCGCACAATTTTTAGACGAAACCTGTTGAGATTGCATACCGGTTTTCCTCAACGCTGTCGGACTCAAATCTGGGCTTTACGCAGGTTTACTCCATCATTATAAAACTTTGGGATATCTACCTATTTGGCCCCAGTTTCGGGGAATGTTTCTTATTATTGTCCTGTTTGGATTGATAAAAACCTGCGAATAATGTCCTCAGAAATTGCCAAATCATTTGGAAATGTTAATTTATTGTCACTTTTCTTTCTACCATCAATTTTTGTCACAGTTCTTGTTCTCCTAAGGCGTAACACGGCCCTAATTCATTAAATGTACCCATACAAACTTAATAGTTGAAATATTTTGGGGAGTTAGGCGTAACCCTGACGCATTTCCACAGCACCTGAACCAAAGGTAAAATATCAATTAATATTAATTTTTGGTGGAATAGTGTGGCCGTTTATGAAAACTTCAAAATAATACCAATCCAATGTTTTTTCTTGGTAAAAAGGCGTTTCTGACTAAAAATTATTCTGGTTGTCAAGGCAGGCTTTCTCCTCTATATCTTTGAGCTGCAACAACATCTTACATAATGTCTAGTCACTTCCTTTGTGCTGAAAAAGCAGTAATTTTTGATTTGGAACCAAAGTTTATTGGTATTCAGAGATCCTCCAATATGCCCAGCCTGGAAAATTGTATTTTTTGTGGTCTATTGACCTTGCAGACTGAGGTCCGCCCTTTTTTCGCTTCTTTAGATAACTATGTATGTGCACTTAAAGCTCTCAATGAGCCAGAACTCCTCTTAGAATTACAAAATTTAGCAATTACTAAGAGGGTGCAAAACTTGAACAATCCAGTTAATTTTTATTTGGTCATTTTTTTCTGAGTTTCCACATATGAATGTTAAAATTTTTATTGTCCAACGTTGAGTTAAACTGAAAAAGTACATTACCACAAATTTAACTTTCCGTTCTGTTTTTGCACTTTTGCTCTTCAGTGTACTTAAAATCGCCTTGCGCAATATGTATCTACATATGTATGTACATATGTGCATATGTAGCTGTTTATGAATGCACAGTATTTGATCACGAGCTTATTTCATGACAGTTAATTATTCATACATACAGTTGTTATTTTAAATTTCTCCATTGCCAATAGCTGCTAACTAAAAATCCAAAACTTTATTGTTATCTGCGTAGACTAAAGCCAGTAAGAGTATGTTTGAAATATATACATACATTTGTATGTATATATAGTTTGTATGTAGTTTTTTATATTACTTTTTACATGGAAGAAATATCAAAATCCTATACTCGTCACTGTGGGATTTTAACTCGAACTAAACCTCCTACTGTCCAAGTACTGATCCCGACGGTACCACCGACAGGTATCTCGACGGGAAAGGATTTGATCAATAGGCTTGGTCGTTCTTTTCACTCGGATGCACTCAGTCCAGGGCTACAACTACCAGGTTTTGCCACGTCTTGTTTAAAATTAAAAATTTTTTTAAACTATTTATTTATCTCTTAGATAGAGATACAACTTATAATTTAGATCTTATAAATATTAAGAAAAAAAATACCTTAGAATTATGGCATGGCTTATCGCTCCTTTTTGTCGCTGGTATTGCATTGATCAGGCTTACAGGAGAGATGAGTTTCAAATGCGTATACATACATATGTATATAAAGTTACTCAAACAAATGACCACGTGTTGATTTCCTTCAAATAGCCGTTTGAAACTTGCGCTTCATTAGACTCAAATTCTATGGGCTATAAAATGGCATACCCAAAAATTTTCTAAAAATTCAGAATAAATAAAAGGTAGAAATTTTGATGAAAATTAGTTTGAATTTTTCAAATTTTGTATATCGTTTCAAACTGTGATTTACACGGTTTTGGTTGAAGTTTAGACGATATTTTTATATAAAAATAACAAAAAAATTTAGCTCGAAAAACTTTAAGAATATTTGAAGAAAATCAACACGTGGTCATTTGTTTGAGTCACTGTATATTGGCTTTGCAGTTGGAATGGCCAAGGTTCCAGACCGCGCCTTTGCTTCTAGTTCAAGAATTTCAAGGCCGCAGAGCCTAGGTGGCTTGAACGGTCTGGATTCCATTCCGCGCCTTCGCTTTAATTCGTGAATTAAATGTTTAAGAGGCGAATAGGAGTTTCTAAGCCGCACTGGCTTGATCGTTGGAACGGCCTGGGTTCCAATCCGCACCGCACTGCTTTTCGGGAACACCAATTCGAAATCCACCCCGCCTTGGCGGTTGGAACGGCCTAGGTTCCAGAACGCGCCTACAGTTTGGTTAGTGAACCTCATGCTGAACACAATGCCGGCGAACGCCGAATTGGGCGATGCTGTCGTTCACCGTACTCTCAAAGAATACGTGGCGGACGTCTTCTGCTAGACCACTTCCGCAGTAGTCGCAGTACGCGTCGTGCTCATATATAAATTTAAACAGGTCTGCCATGCTCGCTCAATAACTGGCTCTGATAAAAATTTTCTTCGCCATGCGGTCTATTAATCCAGGATACCAGATTTGGTATGCAGCGGTAGGTCCAACGACCCTCAGTCGTACTAGTCGGTCTATTTAAGTTACAGCATGCGGAGTGCGGGTACCATACTGACGATTACGAAAGCGGTTTCGTCCGACACGGTTCTGAGGGCGCTGCAAATTCGGGTCGCACACAAACGTTATGTTGAGTTGACTCCGCGGAAGTACAAATATACGTAAATAAATATTTAAAATGTCTACATACTTATGTGAGTTTTACAAAAGTGGTATGGAATTGAAACCTCTTGCATCAACTATGATGCAAAAATAAAATTTCTAAATCCATATTGCAGTGTTTAAATTTTAGAACGCTAAAACTGTCAACACTATCCCGGAGCAGACATATGTACATACATACATATGTATGTATAGCCTATGCATATTTATACTATACTTACATATGTACATTAGACTGGATCACTCCCCATACAAACAAAAAGACCCGGTATTGTTTTTCCATTGGAGTTTTAAAATCGATTACATTTGAACCACCAAAATATTTGGGAAGAATATTAAGATTTACGTGAGCTGGGCTAATTTGAAAATACCTTCGACCCACTTTTTAAAGTATTTTTTGAAAAAAGCACCTCAGATGACAAAACAGTATAAGCTTAAAAAATTTGCTTGAGAAAATATAAAAAAAAAGTTTAACGGAAGCGTAATAGTGAGATTTTTGATGCTGTTTTTTAATTTTTTCAAAGATTTTTTATTTTTACGCAATTGTTTACGTTTAGCTGTTTTGTTATAAGAGGGAATTTAAAGAAAAACTATTTATATTTATAAAAAATTAAATTATGGTAGGTATTTTCAAATACAGTTTTAGCTCACGTAAATCTTTATATTTTTGCGAAATATTTTGGTGGAAGTCTTCAAATATAATTAATTTTGTAGTTTCAGCGGGGAAAATCGAGATTTTTTTGGTGATACAGTCTAACGTAAATATGTGTATATATATAAATGTATGCAATTATAATCCAGCTTAATAAATTTTGTTTTAGTGCAGCTGCATTACGGTGCCGAAAACAATGCGACCGTCATATTTGGAATTGCTATGAGAGATGATTTAAAAGTAGTAACGTAGGTATCATCATTCATCAGTAGTACCTAAAAACATATGTATGTACATATGCACGTATGTACATATGTATCTGGTAATGCCTTTGTTTAAACCATAATCTGCCACACCAATACACTTGCGCAAAGTATTTAAGTGCTATAGGAAAAATACCTGACGGGGGTTTTGTAGCAGAAAAATAAATATATGAATAAGGATATCCTTCACTTCTTTAGTTGTTTTTTTATTAGCCCCAAAATGCAAAATGAAACCAAAAATGCTCTTAATAATTACTGTGAACATTTATTGAGGCTGGATTCATTTCAATTGGAGACTCCATAAAGTTTCTGGTTTTTATTTTCTCTTTTTTTAAGCCAATAAATATAGAATGAGGATGAGAATATACTTAAGTGCATATATCGTATTATAACGTACTAAATGAAATTGATTTTATATATTTAAAGATGTATTGATTTTAATTTAATATTATTTAGGTGCCAATTGTTACAAATTTTCCTAAAGGCATATGCTTACTTTAGCCTACCTCCGTAGAATGTTATTATATTCTAAAAGACGATTATTATCGCAAAGCAAATGTGCACATGTAAGTGTGTCAAGAAAGTGATTGATAACAACGACGCAAACCAAACCAAACAACAACAAATTCAACAGGTGATAATATTTAGAAAAGCAAATATGTATATACTATATATATTTAGATATGTATTTATGTATATACAGTGAACGCTCCCATAAGCATACACCGATGGTCACCTACTTTTTGTCCGCCTATGAAAGATGTCCGCTTATGGGAATTTCGTAAAAAAATAAAACAAAATTCAAATTCAAATTAAAAAATTTAAATTGTGGGTTTCTAAATTAAAATAATATTTATTTCTCAATAGAAATAGGATGAATTAAAAATAAATTCAAATTTATAGCGTTTTCTTTCCTACCGTCAAATCTCATTGCCCGCTTCGCTCAAGCAGCCAGAAGAGCGCAATGAAATATCTTTGAATATGGACTATGTAGAAGAGCAAGACTCTACATCCGACTGAAGAAAAAAAAAAACAAAATTGACCGCTTGTTAGGGCTTCGCGCTCGCTTATGGGAGATTTATTTTTATAACTGGACGTTCTTGAGTGTCCGTGTTCGTTTGTCGGAAAGTCCGTGTATGGGAGAACATTTGGTATGAATAAAAAACAAAAAAATTTTTTGTTCCCTAGAATGCGTCCGCTTATTAGAGCGTCCGTTTATGAGAGCTTTCACTGTACACACATGCCTACATATGTATATGTACATAATTCTCATCAACAAAGCCGAATAGCCAATTCGAAAAATTTAAAATTTTACAATAGAAACAAGTTTTCTGCGAGAGTCAACTAGCCAAATTTAATACATTTCCTACAAAATATCAATTAGGGCCTTTTTCGTTGATAGGTAGGTATGTAGAGTGCACACAAAAGATACACTAGTGGGATTCAATAGGGGTATTCTCGCAGTCTTGCAAATCCCACGCACGGTGTACCGATTGCACGGATTGCAAAGCTTTCGCAAAGGAAACCCGGTTTTTACCCACAATTCAAGCACCGTGCAAGGGGTTTTCAAGACTTAGTAGGGCTAGTACATACATATGTGCGGGGCCCCAGGCGATTCAAAATTGCTCAACAAAAACCGCTTGGCTCAAACTACCCAGCAAGTTAACTTTTGCCTCAAGAGGAAGGAAGGATGAAGGAAGAAGCTACAAAAACTTGATAACGCGGCCACATACAAGTGTGTTGATTCGTTGATTCGGTAAACATTAGAAGAGTTTTGCTGGGAAGTTTATATGTCTTGACAATACGGTCTTGGCAGAACTCCGTTCATGGTGCTAAATAGCTTCCAAGTAAGCTTGTAAAAATCATTTGATAGAGTTTTGCGCCTAGGAACCACCGAATTTCTAAAGTGATGGAATTGTGCATTTACCGGAAAAATGGCAAAAGGTTTTCATCAAAAGGTTTCATAAAAAATTAATTTGAAATGTGAGAAAAATGCTTTCATAATTGTTGTACGAAATAAAATTATATCCTCACCTTATCATCTGTGGATCATCAAGTCTTAAACCTCACTTATAAGAACCAATCAGTGGCTTTCACATAGAACCATGTATATGATCAATTTATTTAATAACAAATTTGAAAGCTTGATTTAATTTTAAAGTTTTCCTGTGTACAAAATTTAAATTTCCGTAACAAACAAAAAATTATATAAACAATAATAATCAATACGACGAGGTACATACCCTATGTAATTTATTTGCAAGAAACACAAGATTTCTTTGGAGCACCCTCCTGATCATTTTAGAAAAAATTAACACAAATTTACGTGGTTCAATTATATGTACAGAAATGTACAGAAACTTGTAGTTGCCAACTGACTATACTCGTACGTTTTAAATACAGGTGTGAAAAATATTCGTAGATATATTCATATCTACCCAGTAGCGAAATTCCTTAGTACTCTACTGTCGTGATTCCATCGATTTTTCATTTAAGAAACTGCAGCTAATTTGGTAAAAAGCTACCACGACACAGCAAGAATCAACTACCCCATGAAATTTAACGCAAAATACTTTGTAGCTCTGTTTTATCGTTGTTACTGCCTGCAGACTGAAATAACACGCAATTTGTTTTATTGCATTTTCCCTGTAGGGGCAATCAGACAGTAGTTAAAATATATGTATTTGTGCATACATATATATGTGCCTGTGTGTATCCACATTTACTATATTTGATTATAATTGACAGCAATGGGGTAGTTAGTTTTGTGTTATTAGCAACCACAATTGTGGTTAAGACGGGTATGAAAATAAGATATTGGAAGAAACCTTAACGGTCGTATAAGAGTACACGCACACCAGAAGTGTTTTTAAGAGCATGTTAGACGTAGCAACATTTCCAACTTTTCCACACTTTGATGTGTAAACAGCCAGAAAGACCTTTCTGTCACATTTCGCAAATCAATTTCAGAAAAACAAATTTCAAGGAGGGACTGCAATTGACAGAGCGCAAATCAATTTCGGAAATATATTTCAACTTGCTCGTGCTGTACTAGCAATCTGCAATTCGCCTTTCGGAAACACAAAGAAAAAACCCTCTTTCGAAACGCACTTTGCATGCAGGGTGTAACGGCTCATGCTACGGGTTTCTGAAATTTCTCAATTTGAAAGCCTTTTCGAAATATATTGCCTTGCCACGTCTGACAGGCTCTTTAGAATCGTTTGATGTACTGATGCAATCTTCAAATTTTAAAGTGTCAACAACATGTTTTTGAAGTGAAACTTATTTGCGTTCGGTTGCTAACATCGATGTAACGAAAATGCGGGAGTGGTTGGCCAGATTAGGATTAAAATTAAGATCGAGATTGAGGTTGAGTTTGAGATTAAGATTCTATTACAGAAAATACTCATATAATACGCGAAGAAGTTTTTTGTTAACGTTATCAGATCTGCACCTTTCGTTCGATTTTCGAAACTGAGGTGTCAAAATAAAGGACTTAGCCTATAGGCCTTATTTAGGTTAAAAACCGAAGTTAAAATTATTTAATAATCAATAAAAGGATTCATAAGATGTTTTAAATGTCGTAAACTTTTAAAGTCGTACAATTTTTCAATGTAAAGTAACGGTTAGAGGGTTTTTAGAAAATTTGTAACTGCACCAAAATGGGGGATAGAAAATCCTTGAAACCATTTTAACCTTTATTTTACGAGGCTTAAAATGTCTTTCGAATCCCCTAAAAGTTATCAGACCTGCACCGGTCGTTCAATTTTCAAAAATGAGGTGCCAAATTATGGAGTTTTATTTTTTCGAAGAGAGTTGCCACTCGTTAAAAAATGTAATTTAAATTATTTAATAACGTCAATCAATTATTAAAACATGGGTACCAAACGAACTGTTATAAAAAAGGCTTTATTTCTTAACTACATGTGGCAACCCTGCCACCTGTTTTAAAAATCAAATTCAATTTAAACTTAGACAATAAGGTGATTGCGATATGTATCACAATGTGAGGTTTTAGTTTGATAATATTTTGAACAGAGTTGCCACCTGTTTGAAAAGTCCAATTTAAATAAATTACTCGCTAGTTATATGAAATATGGTCATCAAACGAACGAGTGTTAAGAAATCTTTAGCTTGGACGTTTAGAATATTTTTTAGTTATCTAAAGATGGTTGCCACCTGTTTAGAACAGTTGAATTCAAATAATTTAATAATTTAAATGAGTTATTAAAAGGTGGGTATGAATCAAACTGGGTTTGAAAAAACTTAATTTCCGAACTATATTTAGGAGTGTTGCAGTATGTTTAAAAAATCAAATTTGACTTGATTTGCGGCAATTAAACCATTGAAATACACACATATGTATGTATGTATCAGAATATGGGTGTGAGTCGTGGGAGGTTTAAGAAGGCGTTGCCACCCGTTTTAAAAGTCGAATTTAGTCAAATTTGGCACAACTTATACGAAATATTCAAATATAGGTATCAAACGAATGTGTCGAAAAAAATCTTTAGCTTGAATGTTTGGAATATTTTCCAGGTATTTTAAGAGGCTTGCCACCGATTTAAAAAGATAAAGTAAAATAATTTTAAAAAGTAAATGAATCACTTAAAGATAGATATCAATCGAAATGGGTTTGAAAAGATTTAGTTTCCGAACTGTATATATTTAGAAGGCTTGCCACATATTTGAAAAATCTAATTCAACTTACTTAATTATGTTTTCTTGTCAAAATAAACAGGCCCCATGAGGAAGACACACTCATGTGTCGAAACACGTAGGAGGCAGAATAGAAAAACCAACGTTTTTGCTTTAAAATCAATGGCCGAAAAGCTCCAAATAAACAACTCTAATTAATTCAAATTAATTCAGGAAATAATTGAAATTTGTATTCCAATGTCAGACAAAAGCGATTTAAGAAGTTTTATTTTGAAAAATACTTCTGAAAAATGCTCAATGTTGGCATTTTAACGCCATGCGGGTTAACTAGTAGTAGAGGTAATACGGGTAATGGAGGAAGAAGAAGTATCACTTCAGTCGCGCGTGGGAGCCGCACCCAACCTTTTTCAAGTATCATGCGCATTTTATTGAAGAGAAATTCTACAGAATCATTTCCATATTTATATACTTAACGGATTGATAATATTTTTAATTCCATATTTCCATATAATTATTGTTTTTTTTTTTTTTACTTAAATATTGTTTATTTATTTAAATATTTCAATAATACGGAATCTTCAGCAGTAACGCAATTAAATAATGTACATATATACTACGTAGTATGTATGTATGTATAACTTGAATTGTTTCACAAATATATGTACATACATACATATGTATGTTGCAATTCGCTGCCCGACATAAATTTATCTGATTTTAAAACAATATTTTAAGGAATTATTTCTATGGGAGGGTCGCTTTAGGAGCGAATGGGAAGAGAGCCTAGTCTTGTGCCTGAATCGATGACTTCAAATTAAATCTCATTATGGGAACTGGGGCAAACTCGCGAGAGCTGTGACTCAACCTCAAATTTCTGTTGGCAAATTTATACAGTGTTTTTCAAGCAGAACTAACAGCAATCAACGAAAGTGTAAGGTCTTCTCTGTTAGTCAGGCAGCTATTAAAGCATTTGATTGTGATTAATTCACATCAAGGACAGTCATAGAGTATGGACGTAAGCTAAATGATCTGGCAAAGCCATCCGCCACACATTGTGCAGAACTGCCTGAGAATCTACTTGTCCCACGTTCTGACTTGTGCAATGTTCTCACTTAATCAGCAACGCCACGCATTTGGCTCAGGTGTAAATGTGCTAATGTTGTTATCACATTTTTTTCTTCTAGTCATTTTCTGATTAAAAAATTTTTGTATTTCTTTTTATCTAAGTAACAAATTCTTCTTAGTGTTAATGTACTTGTGTACGCGTATGTACATTGACATTGAATAACAATGATAACGTATTGAAGTATGTAAAAAAGGAAGAAGGAGACAAAATAAAAAACGACAAAAGATGTGTACATAGACATATGCATATGTATGTACTAAATATATGTATGTGTATAAAAACACAAATAAAAATTATTATTTATATGTAATTGTATGGGTAGGGACACCTTTGCTTATTGGCAAAGCTGATCACTGAATATGAGTTTGTGACAAGCATGGAAATTGCGCTAATTTAAAAGTCCAATAAAAGCTAGATGACAAAAGCAGAAATTATTTAAAAGTGCGCATCAGAGGAAAGTATTTAGAAAAGGCAATAAAAAATCTGAGTTACTTATAATGAAAATAGTAAGCAAAACGGTGACTTACTCCGACCGTCACTGGTATAAACGCGTAAATCATTTGGCTTAATTGTCCCAGAATACACCGCACCGCACCCCCAATTAAGTACATACATACGTACGTACACACGCCCTCTGACAACGAATCGCAGGCGCACCTAAACGCTGCGCGATCATTCACAAATTCATTCGGTCGGGAAGTCAACGCGCGAATACACCAACAATAGACACGCGTTTCCAGTGAACGATTTCTTTAATCGCTCGAGGCTCGCTACATGTGTACGTTTATAGTATCTAGGTGATCTTTATACTATATGTATGTAAATACATACATACTTACTCGTGCACCTACATAGGTGGACATACATAAATGCAATCATTCTTACCACCTATCCATTTAGTCGAATAATCAATTTGTCAGTGCGTTAACTTGTCAATCAATAGCCCTGTGTTTCGCATTCTGATGATGATCAGTCGAAATTTCGGTATCGCAGAGCACTTCGTACATACATACACACATGTGTACATATCGCACACCTAGATCTAAAGTGAGCTAACTCAAAATTCATAGTGGGAAATATAATTGCTTGTGGATCGTACCGATTCAACGCAATTAATAAAAAAAACAGGTATAATAGTAGTTATTTAGTTAATGTATAAAATCATGACGAAAAAACTGTTTACATTAATTGGATGTAAGTCCTATGAAATGATTTATGCAAAAAAAATAGCGCAACAATTTTTTGAGTTGATCGCACTTTGGATCTAGGTGTGCGATATATACAAATGTATGTATGTACATATGTAAATATGTATATAAATGACATCTCTTTTTGTTGCCGTAGTTAGTATATTTATATTTGTACAGATGTATAGCAGCGTGAGTGAGTCGCTGAACGCGCGCGTTATTGAGTATTTTTTTTTTTAATATTATTGTAGGTTGGTGATACGATAGCAACAACAAAAGCATAATAAATACGTAAAACAAATCGCTAAACTCGAATTTTCGCCTTGCCGATTTTTGTCAAATACACGAATTTTCTCGTTGAGCGTGTGCCAGTCGTAAAAAGTCAGCTCTCGTGTTGCAAACGGATCAACGGTAGCAAACGCAACAGTAGCAATAAAATGTGATTATGATAATAAATTTGTTAGCGCGCTTGTCAAAAAACCCGTTACAAGACAGAGGAAAATGAAACAATAGTATGTGGAGCAAAATAAAATAAAATAAAAAGTTATATAATCAAGGATACAAAAAAAAATTGAATAAATATAACTGCAATAAAAATTATGCAAACTAAAATTTAAATAAAATAAAAAAGTTTAAAATAAAATGATATACTATATAATATAATAAAAAATAAATAAATAAAATAAAATATAAATTTGTTAAATAGAATATAATAAAGTAAAATAAAATAACAAAATAATATAAAATCTAAAATGAGATACAATAAAATTATACAAAACATAGTGAAATAAAATAAAAATATAAAATATTGTAACATATGAAATAAATAAGTTTACTACAGGTCATGATCAAACAGTTTTAAGAAACCTATAAATAAATTAGAAAATTTAATAAAAAAGGGTGAAATAAAACAAAATGTTAATGATCAAAATAAGACCAAATAAAATAAAAAACTATATAAAATATAAAACAAAAAGTAGAACAAAAATTAAGTAAAACAATATATAAAGGAAAATAAGAAAAATAAAATAAATAATGCATCATGAAATATGGTAAAACAAAATAAAAATAAATTAATTAATAAGTGAAGTAAAATTAAATAAAATTAAAAATATATCTTCTAAAAAAGATAAAAAATAAAAAAGAAAACATAAAAAGAAATAAAATAAAAATAAACAAAATAATAGAAAAATTTTTAAGGTAAAATGTAACACTTGAACTAAACGTGAAGCACAGATTTTTGTACTGAAAATCTGTGGTTAAGTGCCGATTCTGAGTTAACTTCGCACTGTGATTTTGGCCCTAAAAAAAATTATATAACTGATAGAATAAAAAATTTGTGAAAAAATAAAACAATCAAAAGACAAAATGAATAACATAAAACGAAATAAAAAAATTAATAATTAAAAATAAAACAAAATGAATTAGGTAAAGGTAAAATAAAAAAATTAAAACGCAAATAAAAAATAAAATAAGACAAAAAAAGTTAATAAATTTGATAAAATGAAGTGTCTCATCAAAAAATTTTTAAATAAAATAAAATGTAAATTAAATTAAAAGTAAAATAAATAAAACAAGATAATTAAAGAATAAAATAAACAAATTTAATAATAATAAGGAAATATGTACAAAAAATTGAGATAAAAAATAAATGAAAAAATATAATAAAACAAGTAATTTTAAAGCAAAAAAGAAAATCGACTTCAATTTTCGTATAAAAATTTAATTAACCGTTAATTTCGTTATGATCCAATAATCGGATGTAAACCCAATCTGGCTTTAAAAGATTATAGAAATCGGTTAACATGGCAAAGTTATCTGGTATCATAAACCCAAAAACAAATTCCGATGAATTGATAACTTCCTCTTTTTTTTGAAGTCGGTTATTAATAAATAATTTTAGTCAGATGCAGAACAGGACTTCATTTAGCAGTCTGAAAATTATTTTTAAAAGATAAATATTTTAATCCGGTAAACAATTGTAGTGGATTTCAATATAAAGAACTTAACAAATAAATATGTTTACAAATGAAACACAAATTTAAGCTTTATTGCTATTGGTGCAATTTTCCTCTTGGTAAATTTTCGTCTAACCAGCAGCATCCGCATATTCTTTAAAAGGCTCAAAAAGCAGGATTTGTATTTCCTAATTCGAGCTAACGTTCCAAAAGTGCTTCACATGCACACACAAATTTTGACAATTTAAACTTTTGTGCGAATTTGTAAACTAAATTTATCAAAATTATTTAAAAAAAAATCAAATTGACTGCTCTACTGCTACAAACTTACAACATACCTACCCAGTGGGAATTAGGAGCACGTAATAATACCTTATTAGCAACTCACTCTTCACCTGGCAGTCATTACCATTTCCCTGCCGAACGTCCCTTACTTTTACAAAGGCATGGCCGCCTTATGTAAGTAGGAATTTAGAATGTACATTTGGTATCAGACATACTTCTGAGCCGCTATACAAAGTAAGTTACGTGTAATGCAGAGAAGTCGCTCGGAGTAGTTCGGTGCTTGGAGATAACTTCGGCTGCACGTTACTTTGCAACTGACAACGTAATGTGTCGTTGGAGGTGTTCATTTTGTGCTTTACTAGTAGTTGACATTGGCCATGATGACAATTTTGGTACTAAAAACTGAAAGAAAACATGGCTTACCTCGTAAGGTGCTTACCTATTTTCCCAATGGGTAGCTTATTTATTTACCGGCAAGAGAGTATAAGCTCATGAAATGTGAATTGTCGTGCAAAACTTATTGTTGCCAAAGTTTTACAACTCACTATGGTCCCGCCTTACACTAAGAACATTAAAGAATGCATACGTACATATTTACAAATTTATGCATCTAATTAAGGACATCGTGCTAAAAAGTTTATGGAATATTGTTCTACCTGGCAAACAAGAAAAATCGTTAGCAACTAATTAAACTTTCTAATTAGAATAATTTAATTTGACGCACATGTGTATTGTCATCTTCGCTTACTTGTGAACAAGTTTTATTTTCAATTTACATACTTAGATTCACACCTACCTATATACATATATTTTAATACTAAATACAGTTTTTAATCTCGTCTTCATATGAACGTCATTCCACAGCTATCAGCACACAATTGATATACAGCAAAGGCAAAATCCTACAAAATAAAACAAAACCAAAATCAAGAGGCGCATTTCAAAATTGCCTCACTCTAGCAATTTGAAAGAGCATTTTTCCATCTACCAAAAGAACTAATACAAAAGAGGTAGCGATAAGCAAGGCATCGTCAGCAACAAATAGCCACGGCAGCGATAAACACAGACGGTTGTGCAGTTGTGCATAAAACTACGTTAGCGATCCCAATGCAACGGTCAGCAATTATTTCCAAACAATCATAGAACTTCTTCGCCATTCAGCCGCATCGAAAACAACGCAAAACATTCGTTACATATCTACTATTGGCATTATCAGCGCAGGAGCAAAAAAAAAATAAACAAAAATTACCAAAGCAATAACTTAGCAACAGTGCCAGTGTCAGTGTCAATAGTTGATTGTAAACTACTCGGCAGCATCAAAAGCGAAAGCAGTAAGCAGTAAACAGTGAGCGGCAGCAGCAGCAGCAGCATCCGTAGCAAATTCGAGCAACAAGTTCAAAAAATAAATAATAATAATAAAACATTAATAAGCAGCAAAAATGTTGAAAGCAAAAACGAATGATGATAAAGTGGATACACTGCTGACCAAGGGTCTGGTGCCGATAATTGATCTGGCTCATTGCGGTAAGCGTTATATATGTATGTATGTGTGGGCACATGTTGTTACATTTGTATATATGTATGTAAGAAATATTAGCGATTCACATGCTTGTAGTTGTGGTTGCATGTTGCCGCCATTGCTGTGCAATTAACAGAGCTCTCTCATGCAAAGGTGAATACTTATGTACGTATGTATGGGTATTTCCAAACTGGCGTTACGTGTTAATGTTACAAAAAAAAAATATTTAAAAAGTAAAAATTTTTTAAAAGATTTTCAAGATTTACATAGCAATTAAATGTCCCCTAATTCAGTAAAAAAAATACAACTATTGGTAGTAGCGATTTTTATGAAAGTCTTTGTAGTAGAATTGGTAAAGTTTAAGGTTAATTTTCCAATTTTTTTTAGATGTAGAAATATTGTCTGCTGTATGTTTAATCAGCTGTATTATCGACGCGACGTTACTAAAATTTCCATTGAAAAAGTTTTGTTAATATTGTTCTTGAAAGAATTTTTAACGAGAAGAGAACATGCATTTTATGTCGAGCGTACTTTTTATTTTGACATCAGCGCCACAAGCGACTCATTTTTTGCAAATCTATGTCTTATTTCGTTTCAACTAAACATGCCAAATATGAAACAAATCAAAGCATAAGCAAGGTTTTGAAAAATATCTCGACCCTGGCGCTACCTAACGAGACCATTTTTTTGCAAAAGTGTTTGTGCTTATATAGCCAGTAGATATATATTATAAATAGCAGCTAAATCGGCCTATAAACAAGCTAGATATAGGACTTTTAATTTTTTTTTTTACGCGTAAGACTTTTCGCTGGAATCGCCCATCCCATAAGTAAGTATGTATATACATATATGTACATACATATGCATATGTAGATGTACAATAAAGCTCAAATTACTACTTACGTATTTATGTATGCATATCTCTAATAGGAATGCTTATAAATTTATGTTTTCCGCTCACATCAATATAATGTAACTATCCAGTTGGAAACCGACAGCTCACGCCATACAAATCGTATGCCTACAGCCCGCGACAGAGCGGTAGCACCCTAACATTTTGAAAAGTTTTAACCATTTATCTTTTTTTTTTGTTTAATGTTCCTTATTTTTATATAAATGCATAGCTCTTTGTCTAACAAAAACCATATAAATCCAAATTTCAGACTTTATACAAAAGTTTAAAAAAATTCGACAATATTTTTAACGCAATTCCAAGCATTTTAGTTAGAATTTCTAGAATAATTTTTGGTATGTACACTCTAAAAAAAATTGTGTAAATTTCCTAGCTAAAAGCTAGGTAACTGATTTCCTACCTTATTATTCGCGAAATTACATGCTAGATTATTCAACGAATAGTTTGTTTAAATTTCGGACTTTTTAGAGTGTAATATAGCTGCTGTGGTGTGTGTAAATTTACTACAAAAGTGTGTACAAGCTACAAAATACACATCTGCTGTTTAATTTCACCCGTACAATTGTGTAAAGCTGCTAACAAAAAGGATTTTTACACGCGAAAATGTGTAAACGAGAAAAGTACATATTCGTCGTGTAAATTTACCAAAAAATTTAAAAAATAAACAAAATTATGCTCGATTTATAGTCGCATTTTTAAACAGATTTTTAAGAGTGTAGTTTTATAGCTTATTATTTTCTTGTAAAGTGCAATTTTGAAGCTGCTGAAAAAACGCTTTAATTTTTGATAATTGTTTTTTTTATGGGTTTTGTTAGATAAAGAGCTATACTTAATAAAAAACTCGCGAATCTTAAATCTTAAAAAACTGGGTTTCTCTTTTTTCCTCCTCTAATTAATGCCTATTTTTTTTAGAATGGTGGCTTTCAATTAAATACCTTTTTAAAAGAGCTAGTGGAATCAATGCATTCCTGGTATAATGTCAGGCTTCTAAACGAAACAGCATTGATGACATTGTCATCGCTGAGCTATGTATTTTCCAACTGGGTTTCTCTTAGCGTAAGTGAATGAATGAATGCGTCTCTGTTTATAGAATTATGCACGTGCAAGGCTGATTATCTATGTATAATTAGGTACATATATGTATGTAGTTGGTATTGTGCATAAATCTGCTTTGTCTTACGAGCCACTGCCGCTTGCTTTGCCTTGACTACATTATACATACACTGCTTATATTTATATCATATAATATATTAAAAATGTCGAATATATCGCAAGCATTTCTTAAAAGTGTAGATATTTAGTAAAAATTGCCATCGGAGATTTCACGACAGAGGTAGTCTTTAGATACCGAACAGTTTGCTAGGCACCCAATGTCTTAAATTATAGTCACAACCCTGGTCGATTGGCGCGGTTTTTGAGGATGACGTTTAGCGCCAGAGTGGCCCCAAGTTTCTACTGCTATAAACAAGGACGGTTTATTGTATTGTACTTCTTAATTAACGAAGCCTTCTCCGGCGCATACCACCCGAAAATAGCTCCTCAGAGCATAAAACCTTTGCTATGGCATTATAGAGCCAGGAAATAACTTCAGACGTATTTTCCCAAAGGTGAAGTTGAAGAGCACCACCTTCTGCAATGCCTCTGCGCATGCGCTAAACAAGCCTGACAAGATTCCCATCAAGCAGTGAACGCACCAGTGTTTTTTAACAGTAACAAAATAAATATATTTTAACAGCGAGAAAGTGGTTATTTTGTAATTCTTATTTTTCTTTTAAAAGATAATTATTATTGAGTTTTATTTTTTCACTTAAGAATAATGAGTATTAAAAAAACTCAAAAGCTACATCAAAGGGAACTCCGAAATATTCTTTTGAGAGAATGCGACACCCAAATAAAAAGAATAATTCTCAAAGATTTCAGGTCGAATTTTCAGTTAGTTGTGTCTGTATGGCTTTTTAAGAAATAAAAATTAAAAAATTACTTTTTCCTTTGAGCGAAAAATAAAACTCAATAGTAATTATTCTTTTTAACGAAAAAAAATAAATTGGGTTGTATGTGGAGCTTTTCGATAATTCAATATTAAAATATCAGACTTTCTGATGAAGGCGTGAAGAACGCCGAAACGTGTAGGAGAAAGAAGGAAAAAATTAATTTGGCATTTTTATTTTACCGGCCGAATAGCTCCGCATAAAACCCAATTCGAAAAAAATCATAAAATAACTCTTAAATGCCGATTTAAATGCTTTAAATTAATTTTTTATTTAAATAAGTCGATAAAAATTTGTCTGTCAGTACCCCAGATATAAAGATGTGGATTACGTATTTGCCTTATAAAATTAAAAATAAATTATACTTGCTGAATTCAGAGGGCTTCGCATAAAATTCAGAAACATTTCTTCTGCTTTCATGCAAACAATATTGAATATTGAAATTTGGACAGCAGTGTTGCCATATTCAGTTGTATGTAGCTATAAACTACCATTTTCTAGACACAGTTACAGTTTTTTCATGATAAAAACATTACAAGCTAAAATGATTCTCTCAATTCGTCGGCCAGAATTTTTTTCTGACGTTTGCAAGCATTTTAAAATCATAACAAATTGAAAATAAAAAAATTAAATTGTGAACAATGGTTGTTGTTTGAAATTTAAAATGAGAATGTGTATGTGAGTTTGAGATTTCAATTCTGAAATTATATTGCTGGCAAACGTCAGACTGCCCCTCAATGGTTTTAACTTCTAATATTTTTATCATGCAGTTTTTTAAGTCACACAGGACAAAATGTCTTTTTCGGTTTTTTGGAAGTAAATTTTTAAATTAAGAAAAACATTTTCTCTTGTATTTAAACATTTGGTCAGCTACATATATTACAGTATTAGTTTTCCAAAAATCCTATTGTTGATAAAGGCTATTTTTTGTTGTTGAACATACAAATTCTTAACAATTAACAATTTTAAGACTATTCTGCCTGAGTGAAAAAAGTTTGAATATATTCATAAGGAATGCTTGCAAAATATTTTACCACCCTTTGATTGGAAAATAGTTATTCAGGCATTAACATTTGTACATACGCAGTTATCTTTGTGGGTGAGTTTAATAATTTTTTTGAAACGTAATTCAATCAGATAAAAATTAAATCGCATTTAAGGTCATCGGTCATCATCATATAAATGTGTTTGCGTGTGTGATACATGCATGTACGTACATACATACATATGTACATATAAACTATATACAGCATTTTAATAAGCAAAAGTAATGAATAGCTTCATTATTACAATGCTTTGTTGATATGTATATACACATAAATGTATAAACCACACCCACATATTAAATAATAAATACTAAGTATGAAACAATAGAAATCCTTTACAAAAGCGGTTCCACTGAAAAGCGATTTTTTCAAAATTGCCATCTCTTCTTGGAATTTTTTTTAAACATAATTTTCGCGAGTTAGGTACACAGGTATTTGAATAAATATTATGAAATCAAGATAAGGGGTATTCACTAAATCGAGCAAGTGACCTAGCCCTCGGGGAAACGAGTTGACTAGCTCAAGCTAATTAGCTCTTTCGCCCGAGTGTCAGGTAAATTCCTCAATTTGGTGAATACTCCTACAGTATCTTATACTTTTTCTTATAACCAACTCAGTTCAATATTTGTCGAAGTTTTATTGACTACATGCGGCTCACACCCCACTACGTGGCTCATATAGTTATTAGCAGTTTGCAATAAAAAATATCTCCTTGAACTCACGCTGTGTACTCCCAGCCCAGTATAAAAGACGGCTTTAAAAAAATTTCCTATTGTATATGTACATACAAGTATTGGCAGCTCATGCATTTGCTTTTGTCTAACTGGTATTCATAGTATGCATGTGTACATATATATATATATATATACAATGTATGTATGTACATACATATGTATACTACATACATACTAAGTATTTATGGACTTCCATGAACTTCGTGGCTAAGTTAATAAGCCACTTAAACTGCATATTCCAAGTACATACTCGTATAAATATATGCTTAACATATTCCGTCAATTACTTTTGTATGTTTAGGCAACTAAATATTATGAAATTATTTAGATTTATTCGAGCTAGTCGGCAGTCAATTATACACACGAAAATATCAATATATTCACAAAATTTGGCTCCAAATATAGTAAAACTACGTTTTTAATTTTTCTCTCTTTCGTCAGGATTTTTTTAAAGGACTTTGAATTTTCTAGAATATGATAATTTAAAATTTTTTCCAAAGATTCGGTGCATTGTAGAACAACAGTATGGGTATCAGTTAAAAGGAAAAACTCTGTAGAATAGAAAAAAATTTAATTTTTGGCTGCACCAGGACGAATAAGTATTGAAAACGTCCTTTTGAATCTTCATCCTTGAATATTCTTGGAAATTTCCAATATAAATTTTGGAAAAAAATATATGTCAGGGACTAATATGTTAACTACCACATCCTCGAATTTCGTCCTTCTAACTTTATTAGTTTTAGATAAAAAAAATTTACACATCTCTTTATAAGATATTGATAGTTGCAATATACATTAATTAAGTTACTGGAATCATTATTATGGAACCATGTATGCGCTCTAAAAGAACAAACTGACCGTGTGATGTACGGTTTAATATTTTAATTGTTTTGTACACAAGGGTTTGTATTTATTTTTTTTTTTTTATAAAAAAATGTTTTTTTTTCTTTTAAGTGTTTTTTTTCAAATTTTTATATACGAAGTATACAAATATGCATACCAGAAGAAAGGCGGTTTAATCGCCTTTACAAAGATACCCAATTTTTAAAAAACGATTAGTCCTTTTTTACATAGAAATTTTGGGGTTTAAGAAAGTATAAGTTTTCTGGTATCCTTTACAACGATACAATCTTTTGAAAATCGGTTTGTAATTATTTTGTTTAAAATATTTTTTTTTATAAAAAATGGTATTTTTTGCTTTTAAGTATTTTTTTCTCAAATTTTTATATACGAAGTATACAGATATGCATACCAGAAGAAAGGGGGTTTAATCGCCTTTACAACGATACCAAATCCTTAAAAAAAATGGTTGAAAATTGCGGCGAAAATCTTAGTTTGAAAATTTCCGTATTTGTGTATAGTTCTGTTTGAAACCTGTTCAGTCTGAGTTATTTTCGCGTTTTGTTTCACTTTGTATTGAAATTAGACTTTGTGATAAAGATAAATGTGGTGATGAAGAAATAAATGATAACGATGAAGATAAAAAAGAGAAGGAAAAGGTGAGATAAAGACGAAAATGTAGACAATGAGAAATACATACGAATTAGGGAAACGAAAGGGTAAGAAAATGTATTGAAATCTTTCGTTAGGAATCGAAGTAAATTTAGTCATAAAATTTAGTTATCGAAAGTTATCAAGTTACCGAAATTTATCGAATCATCGAAGTTTATAGTTATCGAATTGATCAATGTTTATTGAGTTGTCGAAATTTATATACACAGAAATTTAGTTGTCGAATTTTACGGATAGTTATCGAGCTGGAAAATTTATGTGACTATCGAAACGTGTCAAGGAAATGAAATTCATCAAGTTATCGATATTTATTGAATTATCATTTCTTATAGAGTTAACGAAATTTATCGAGTCATCGTAATGGACCGAATTCTTTGAACTTATCGAGTTATCGATATTAATTGATTGACTGAAATTATTTGATTTATCGAATAGAAGTTTTTGGAATTTTCCGTGTAACGAGTTATTGAAGTTTTTTTATAGTGGCGCTTATACTTTTAATCAACAATCTTAGCACCTGGTTTAACTTTTATTGGTCTTTCTAATATTTATTAATCTGAAATTCGCGAGCATAGGCGAGATTAGTAGTGGTAGCAGTTTTAGGCTTTAGTATGCATTTATTCAATTATAATAATCAATCACAAAAAAGAGCATTTTATTCTAACTAGTTTCAGTAATAAATACCTGCTATTATTCATAAGGTTTGTTTGCTATTTACGTGAACGAATAAAAAAGTGAAGCAAAATCACACCCATTGACGCCGTTTCCGCGTAATAGTTTAACAGCTGAGTCATTGAGTGTGGTTTCGTTTTTCTAGTAAACGGGGATTTACTATTATAAAAAAAAAAATCAAAACCAACTTAATATTAGACAGCTGTTTTACTTAATTTGAATTAAAAATAAAACAAACAAACAAAAAAAGAGTACAAAAAAACCCAAAGATTAAGCACAGCTTCCATGAAATTTGATCTATAGATACTAATTCCCAAACGTAAATAGCAAGTACATTTGAAACTGGTTATGCACACACCCGGAACGCTGATAGCATATTAAAATCAAACGTAAATAATTTACAACAATAGTAACAAAAAAAAAAACATTCACATTAGATAACAAACAAAAACCTTGTGACGTGCCTAATTCGATGGCGCGTTTGATTTGAATGCGTCACTGCGTTGGCGCGGCCGACCTCAATAATCGTGGAGCTCCCCTCTAACCGATCGCCACTTAAGCAGCAATCTTTACTGTACAAACAAGAATAAAATTTTACTGTTGCATGACTTTATGCAGTTTTGATTCATGCTAAATGTTTTCTATAATTTTCTGCTTAAAAAAAATTGTCGTGAGTAGAGAGAATTATTGGTTGTCGATAGTCAGTGCGCGAGGCCAGAACAAATTTCGCTCTTGTGTCTTTATCAGAAATTTTTTCTTTATTTGAAATCAACTCTTTTGGTACAAACGGATATGAAAAAACCTCATCTCCCAAACGATTTGCACTAGTTCTTAAAAGAGTGGTATTGAAATACATATATACCTAACTACTCCTTTTGAAATTGTTCTAACCTATGCTACATAGAAGCGACATACATACATACATTTTTGTTGCATATTTACTGGGTTACTGTGCATGCATTTACGGTGGTAATTAATGTCAGTAATTATGTTGACAAATCTGTCACTTGCATTCTGACTATGCATTAATCAGGTTTTGGATTTATTGGCTTGTTGCTCATTTCTATGAAGTAGTTGTTGATTGTACAACTCGATTTTAAACTGAAACCCACATTTGTTGCATATTTAAACGTAAATCAGTGGTTTAGTTTTTTGAAAGCATTTTACTTATGCGTTTGCTTGTGTGTATTTAGAGAACATAAGTACATATACAAATATATACATATGCATATAAATATTTCATTTATACCCTGTACGATAATTTCATAGTGAGTTGGGAAATCTGCCTTATCCTGAGTTTCGTTTGGAAAAAAATTTACAAAAAAATTTTAAATCCGCCAATAGTAAATACATGAAAACCAAAAGTGAAAAGTGAACCGGTTGGGAGAAAATGAAACTCATGATATGGCTGAATATCAATAAAATAAGCGAAAAAAGATTTTTTGTTGATGAAGATTTTTAAATTGATATAAGACTGGTAACAGAAAAAAAATAGCTTTTCGGCCGAACCTAGTAAGGGTCATAGCGCGGATCAGATAAACAGAGAGGAACAACCATTTTAGGACCTCGACCAAACCATCCATTCGTCCATACAACGAACCCCAAGAGGATTTAGCTTCAATATTTTGATAAAAAATGCAATTACTTTACTTGAAATATTATATATGTATATAAATCAATTCCAAACATAATTCTTCGATTCAGAGACGTATAGTAAAATTTTATGGGAAATTTATATATTTTCGATTTTTAGCGAAATAAATCATCTTCAACAATTTTATTGAGCTTGAGGCCGTTTTTAATGAAAAATGTTTGTGAAAATAAACCACAATTTACGTTTTTGGTAGAAGCTATAGCTATTTCGGAGATCACAAATAGATAACAAAAAGAAATATATTGTCGATAAAATAACACCGATCCCTGCATTGCTTATGGCTAACATTTGTCAGGCACGCCCAGCGCTGGAAAAATTTTTGCACTTGCTAATGGAGTTCTGCCAGCGCTGGGCATGACAGCTTTATACTTCTCCAATCTGGCGTTACGTGACGCTTGTATGGCGAAATGTTAAAAAAAATTCAAGTCAAAATTAAAAAAAAAAATATTATCAATATTAAAATTTTTTTAGTAATATTTTGAATATTTAAAGTTAATTTTTAAGTTTTTATGTGTAGAAATATTTTCTGCTTTTTGTTTAGTCAGCTGAACTAACTGACGTGACGTTACGTTACTAAAATTTCCATGAAAAAGTTGTGTTAATATTGTTTTTGAACGAACTTTTAACACCAATAAAAAATGAATTTTATGGCGAATATACTTTTTATTTTGACATCATCGCCATCTTGCGGTAAATATTTTTGTGAATCTATGTCTTACTACTTTTCAACTAAACATGCCAAATTTGAAACAAACCAGATGACTTGATTTTAGATGATTTTTCCCAAAAATGTTTCTGCTTAAATGACCAGTATCTATATATATAATCAATATACATATATAATACGCGAAGGGATTTTTTGTCCAGGATAAAAGATCTGCACCGTTCGCCCCGATTTTCAAAAATGAGATGTCAAATTAAAGTGCTGGTGTATAGATGCGTTTAGATGGTTTTAGTTTTTCGAAAAGGGTTGCCACGTGTTGAAAAAATAAGTTCAAACTTTTTAATAACCAATGCCATCAAATCCCGCACCCTTCCTTCGATTTTCCAAAATAAGGCGTCAAACTAAAAGCCTTGGACTGTAGATGTGCAATTAGGTTTTACTTTTTTGAAAAGAGTTGCCATTTTTTTTTAAATTTTATTCAAACTATTTAAAAAAATAAATCGTTTATTATAAACTGGGTTTTAATCGAAATGGTTTTGTTTCCTAGCTCAACTATAGGTTGGTTGCCACCTGTTTAAAAAATAATATTAGGTAAGAGGAATATTTACCTCCATATGGGCATTTCCCAAGAAAGGTAAACCGAAAATGCAAGTAAATGAAATTAAACGGCTTTATAACTTTATATTTCGTATTCAGATGGCGAAAAGAGGTTTTGAAAACGGGAAACTGTGGAGAGAAGAACTGAAAAAATTAAATAAAAAATTAAATTTAGTATGTGTTACTAGTAAAAATATTGTATGGGTGGAAAATCTGTCGCGTCCGATATGTCGCGTCCGTTACCAGATTTTATTTCAAAATTAAATCAACAACAAATTGCTTCTGAATAAAAATGAATTGGATGTAACGGTCCATAATTAGACTTTATTTAAGGAATGTTTAATGAAGGAAACCCTTACACGATTCGCTGAGTTTTGCTTAGTTTTAACATGTACTCTGAAATCACTTCTGTTTTTGTCGCGTCCGTTATGCCCTCCTTTCTCGATTTTCTCGACGTCAGTGTTCCAAGCGCACCTAGTTTTTTGTCAACCAAAGGACGGTATAAAAGCTACATAACAGCAAATTTTTTTACAAGTGACTTCAGTTTTCGTATGATTTATTTAACTCTAAAGTCGTACGAATGTCGCGTCCGTAACCCGTCCGTCCGCGTCCGTAAATGGGTTTCAGAAAGTAGTATTTTGAAGAGGGTTGCCACCTGCTTGAAACGTCGAATTTAGTTTACTTATACACAAGTTATACGAGATATCAAAATATAGAGGTCAAACAAAGAATATTTTTGAGGTGTTGGAAGTGGGGCGTCACCTGGACATTTGGAGTTTATTTAAATTTTTGAAATTCAATTTTGGGCGTTTTAACGCCATGCGGATTCATTAGTATATTATAAAAAGAAACCAAATTGGCCCATAAATAATTTTAATATATGAATTTTTTTCTCGTGGTATACTTTTCGCTGGAAACACCTATATTCCTTGCCTTTCAACTATTATAAAACTTTTCAAATCAAATTTAAATAATCTAATCTTAAACAAATGCACACACATTTCACAGAATCATCTGGAGGGTATTAAATACAGACATATTTACATACCATATTCGCACACTCGCATTCCCAGTTATTCTGTTTCAGGAAATCCACTTGATTTTGAGGTAAAACAGTAAAATATTTTAATGATCTTGTTTTTGCTATATAAGTAAGTACACATACATATTTAGATATGTATATATGTAAGTTAACGAGCAGCTGACGTACGATTTTGTTCTATTCTTTTTGTTTTCGTACCGGCCTTATTGTTGAAAAGCAGTAAGAAGTTGCATTTTTTAAAAGCTGCCGACCGCAGCAGCCAAATAACCAGCGGCGAGGAGACAGAAAAGCGCTTTTATACTTGACGTAAATATGTAATGTAATTACTTGAATACTTATTTGTTGTATCTAGGGATGTTAAGTTTTCAGCTTTTTCCGGTGTCGGGATTTTCGGGATGTCGTTATCAGAATTCGGGATTAGTTCCGGGATTTAGATATTCAGTATTTTTCAACAACTTAAATTGAAAGAATTGCTTCTATAATGTTTGAGAAGCTCTCCTACTCTAAAATAAATAATAAATAAATGAGTTTGAAACCTACATTTTTATTTGAAGTGACGTTTTTATTTTTTCTCTCTGACATCAAAATTTATTTTAAAGGACTTTGTAGTTTCAAAGATACAGTTAATCCCAAAAATTGTTTAAAAAATTCAATACAATGTGGAATAAAAATATGGGTACCAAATGCAAGAGGAAATTTCTTTATAATTTAAAAAACTTAAATTTTTTTTTGGTTCACAAGGACGAATAGGTAATTTTTTAAGCTGATAAAGTCAAAAGGACGATATACGAGGATGTAATCTAGTTTATTATAAGTACTTGACATATAGTTTTTTTCAAAAACAAATATTACGAAATTTCAAGGATACAATTTTTAAAGGACATTTTCAATACTTACCAGTCCTTCTGCACTAAAAACTTGAATATGTTTAAATTCTACAGGATTTCCTCTTTAAATTTGTACCCATACTTCTTCTCTAAGCACATTTCTCTGAACTTTTTAAGCCATTTTTAAATTACTGACGGCCCATGGTTTCGCGAATATATTGATATTTGTGTATAAAATTTACTATCGCGTGGTGTTATATGTACATATAATGAGCTAGAAATCTCTATTATTTCCATCAGTGCAAATTACAAGTGCCAAAAATCCCGGGACTATTTGCCAAGAATGCCGGGATTTTTGGGATCTTAAAAATACCGGGATCACGGGATTAACATTCCTAGTCGTATTGTAAGCAATGCTATTGGTATGATGCTTTTTTTTTGTATTTTCAAAAGTTTGTTTATTTAAGTATGCACAGCCGTTTCTGTTCTTAGCAGAAATCGCTTATTTTAATTTTTGTTCTGTTTTTAGATTTACTCTGCGTTTAATTTACTTCTTTTTTTATTGAGGCTGTACTACCGATTGAGGTTTAGCATTGCCATCACTGTAATGATTCGGTTTTTGTTTTTTATTCAAATTCCATTCAAGGACCGTGCGCATAAAAGACTTTAGATACTATATATATATATATATATATGTATGCACATACATACATATGTAAAACTGCCTGTAGCCGGCTTATTTTACCGATGCTTTAATGCACAATTAACTTATCATCGCATCAGTTCAATTAAGCAAAAGAAGCAGAAGGTAAACAATATTCGAAGAATCAATACAAATACATTTTAAATGCGTACGTAAATAAAATAAACAGACTGCGCTTAAAATAGCAAAGTAAAGTATAAAGCAAAAATGAATAAGAATATCTGCATATTTATATTTATTCGCTTAACCGATGAATAAATTTCATTTGATATTTGTACGTCTAAAGCGATATCCATTTTTCTGTTTTTCAGCACCATATACATTTCGATAAGCTATGGCAATTCCAATATATATTGATGGAATTCCAAATAGTGCAGAATGAAATTGAAAAGGCTAAAATATTTCTTTGTTATTGACTACATTAGATTAGCGAGTTATACAGTGACTCAAACAATTGACCACGTGTTGACGTCTTTTTTAATATTAATAATGTTTTACGAGCATTTTTTTTTTTGTTATCTATACATGTAATAAAATTCTAACAGGCCGATGTCAGTACATTATAGATATTAAAGAAAAATTATTTATTTATTAGCGCAACAGAAGCCAAATCAACAATTTTAAGAATTTTTGTCTGTCTGATAAAATAGATGAAATATTACAATACAAGCATGTAAATAAAATAAAATTTTTTGTCAAAATTTCAACTTTTTAAACTGAATATTTGGAACATTTTTGGGCCAATACATTTTTATAGCCAATACAATTTAAAAAAAAAAATCACGTTGATTTTTGAGATTTTTGTTTTTTTTTTTACGGATTTTTACACTTTTTTCCATATAAGCATGGATTTCTTATGCAATAAAACGCGCGAGACCGCTAGGAACGAAATTTCAAAAAATCAATACCTGTTTTTGTAAATTACACTTGTTATGTAAAAAAACCCGCAAAAGCAGTTAAAACTTGCACTTCATTAGACTAAAATAGTATGGTTTACAAAACTGCCCGGAATAAAAATTGAAATTTTGATGAAAATTTTCCTAAATTTTTGATAAAGTTTAAAATTGTATTTTTGTGGAAAAATAACAACAACAAAATAAGCACGAAAAACATTACGAATATTTGAAAAATAAAAAAATTGTTTGAGTCACTGTATATGTAGCCTAATCGGTTGCGTTGCGCTGGCCTTTTCGCTTTATGGCGCACAAATATTTATAAATTCTTGATGACCTATTGCAGCTGGTTTTGTTGTTTTTAAGTGTCCGAACATTCATGCAACCGCACACTCTATGTATACAAATACAATTTTTTTACGGTGCAATAATACCTAATAATTACATTCCGCAATTATTCGAATGAGTTCAATTAAGAAATTTATTGCTCTGTTGCGCTTATTTCTGCTCGTATTGCCACCTGGCGTAGTCTATGGAAATCCCCAATGATCATTCAAAATTGTTTCTTTGAATGAAACGTGTTCATTATTCATCTATGTATGTATGTACATATGTATGCATGTATTTGAAGTATTGCATTGAACTTCCTTTGAACTTGGGCGCTGTAAAGATTGATGGCCAAACGCGCATTTCGTCGCCTGAATACTTTTACAAGCCACAATTATCGCGTGCAAATTGGCAATAATATTATGAGTTAAAACAATTAATACCTCTGCTCTGCGAGTTGTTAAGTTACTCACTCGTGTACCACTCATCCATCACATGTTACTATTGGGTGACTTCTATAAAAATAAATGTTTTTTTTTTTTTACTTTTATTAATTCGCATTTAAGTTTATGGCGTTTTCTGTGTCTCAATAATAAATGTTTATACGCTATATAATTCAAATGATTGTGAATATACTAGGTACTTATGTCCCAATGTATTTCAAACCGGTTTCCACTAGTCCAATAACCCTAAGGCAATAACCTATTTGGCCAAATATGTACTTGCATACGAGCACTTCAATGAAATTAGGTAGTTTTTTTTACGTTCTTAAGGTTAAGTGAATTGAATTTCGGCCAAAATCGCTTAGGCGGTTACAGCGCTTAATAAGAAGAAGAAGAATTGAATTTCGGCACAAAATAAAACAAAAATATCATAGACATATGTTTTTATTTGACGGTATTATTCATACGCTCTCTGATTTAATAACACTGTACCATTTGGGCATACTTACAAGTAACAAATGTTCTTCTTCTGCCTGGAAACCGCTTGGCAAATACATTGAAATATCCTGTCAAAATGTAGAAATATTCTGTAAAATATTCTGTTAGACAGGGTGTTTAAAGTGATGTAGAAAAAGACTAAATTTATTTAAATAAAACTAAAAATTGGCAAAATATGCATTGAATTAAATGAATTCCGATGTTTATATAGCGTATTAATATTTTAAAGCATTTTGGTCAATGACACCTACACTTAACAGAACTTTTTTGTCAGAGTCCGTTTAAAGTTTTTTTCTTTATACATATTGAGTGGATTGAGCTACAGGGTGTAGCACATAGAATCAGGTGATCTCAGATGTGAGGCACTTCTTGAAAATATCTGATTTTTTCACTTGTAAGTATTCACTGTTAGACAATTTAAATTTTTTCTGGAAAATTGATGAAACCTTGGACGAAATTAAGTTTTTCTGAAAGTCTTGATTGTACATAGAAAAGTGGTTTCTAAGTTTTCCTAGGTTAGCGCTTTTAAGCGTTTATGTTTTCAATTTGAAGTTGGTAGTCGCTTTCTTTTTGGATAATTATTGTTTGCATTGTCACCTTCAATACTCGAAAACTGCCTAGCCAACATGATGAAAAAATGCCTTGTCGGAGGTAATTGCACTACGACTGCGTTTATAATCGTAAAAAATAGATAAAAATTGATTTCTAAAGAATTATTCTACCTGCTTTACTGTTGTCACAGATTTAAATGCAATATATGCGATTGACTGAATCAATAAACTTTTTAGGGGAATTTTAGTCTTTATTAGACGGTGAAGTCGTTTTTTGTTGAATCTTACATATGAATATAATTGTCAGTTAAATCTAGGGATAGAACATACATATGTACATACATAGCTCTTACGGATTGGTAGTATGCACATCTAACCACTCACTCGGCTACAGAGGCCGCTTAAATGCCATTCATAAAATATATAAACAAATTTATTTTATGTTGACGAAAGGTTAAGTTAGGTGAGGATAGGGTAGGATAGCGTATAGGCGAATACCTATACTTCCGCTCGGAGGCATGCCTGAGTACTTGGTGGTGACCCTTTCCTTAACCGGAGTTCTTTTATGAAAGAATAATCAACGCATTAGCCTGCTGTGTCACTTGCTATTATACATTAAATTAAGGCTATTCAATACTTCCCAGATGTTTTAGCCGCCTTGACTGCAGGCCCAGACATTAACAAAGAAAGTGATAAATTCATTGTTTCTCATTCTCATCACAGCAGCTGCTACAGAGAGAACTCGTTTGTGTTCGCCAACGTTGGAGTATTGGTACCATAATACGGTGTCCTGTGATGTCGTTAATATGAACTCTTAAAGAAGATCTGTCAAGTTTTAGAAGGTTTTCGATCATTTACCTATTTAATCGGGGTAATAATGACATTGAGATCATACTATTATGTCGTTGGTTGCAACACGAGAAATGTCAGAAGTCGTTGCTGTTTTTTTGACTAAATCTTATTACTTCATACAAGTAGCCACCCATACTGGAGCTTACTGCCTCATTAATTGGCGTCTCAGAGAAATTCTCATCGCCTGTCTTGTTTCCTCTTGCTTGTCTAGCAAATAGAGACTTGAGAGGGCCAAGTATTACCAAATCGGAACGACATTTCTGCACAATACCCGACTTCAAAACATTGCATATTATTCGTTTAAAAGCTGCTTGGCTATCGACGAATGTAGTGAGTTTTCCGGCTGGCATCGTACAGTTTAATAGAAGACTGGTGACAATACATTTTAATATGTTGATAAAGGCATAATTAGCTGTCGCGTGGAATCACATTTACACTCATAAAGAGATCTTGTAGGTTGAGGTCTAATCTGGCTAAACTAAATTGGAAAGCTCGAAACAGGAAAAAATCTGCATTAGGATTTTGATATCGAGATATTTGAGACTTCCGACAGTGTTTTCACAATAAGTTAATACCCAACTATACCATAAAAAGTTCATTAACTTTTCGAAAAACTTGCCCCTATAACACCAGACTTTGTGATGCACTTAAATAGCAGCGCCTACTTTTTTGTTTGTGGGGTGTGGTAGCGAATGACGTACAAACAAACATATGCATACGAACAAGATATTAGACAAAGGTGAATAACATTGTAACCTTCGTTCGAAATCTAGACATAACTATTTTAATTAACTCTGCTTCATTTAATTTAATTTCAAGTTCAATTGAGTTTATTTCCACTTAGACACTTGTTAACAAATAAGTCAAGCAGTTAGTAAGTAAAACAATTGCAAATTTCTATTTATAGACATTACATAGTTAAGTGTATGTAGTTACACAGCAGCGATTGTGGAAGTGGTTTGTTTATTGAGTTCTTATCAGGGACGGAAAATAATCCTAATTTCTTTTTTTAACCAAATAGATCAACAAGTTGTAATCGACGTAAAACAAATTTAACTATACTCCTACTGTAATTTACAATGATTTTTATTTTTCGAGTTTAACCAATAAAAATTAAAAATAATAATTAATATTTGAGTTTTATTTTTCCGCTCAAAGGAAATTATTTTCAATTGATTTTTATTTTCTCGTTCAAAAAAAATGGTTATTTTATGATTCTTATTTTTTTTAGCTCAAAGATAATAATTATTACTGAGCTTTATTTTTTCACTTAAAAATAATGATCATTCAAAAAACTCAAAAGCTTGCTCCGCGTGATTTTCGGCGTATCTGTCCAAAATTTTTCGGGTCAAAATTTCAGTTGCTTGCGTCTCTAAGGCTATTTGAATTTTATAAATAATCACTATATTTAAGTGTAAAAATAAAACTCAATAATAATTATTATCTATGAGCGAAAAAATAAAAATAAAAAAAAAGAATCATTATTTGTAATCGAAAAAATAAAAATTAAACAATAATTATTTCCGTTGAGCGAAAAAATAAAAATCATAAAATAATGATTAAAGGCCGATTTTTATTATTTTACTCATAATGATTACCGTCCCTGGTTCCAATTGCTCGTGTTATCAGACTTCGATACGCGGCGAATACAAATTATCACAAGCCTTAAACCAACGGCGGCCCTGCACCTGCGAGTTTATACAAGTTGATCATTTCCTTTTTAGATTTGCGGTCACACTAATCGAATTTCTTAGTTTATAACTTTCTGCCACAATTAGATGCATGTGTAGATACATATGTACATAGCATGTATTTGCAAAACCAGTAAGGGTAGTTCGCAATGGAACTGAAAAAAAGATATCATAAGTGACGCCTGTTTATTCATCGCATTGTTCACTATTGACCATTTCATTATCACTGTCGGCGCTTTTGCGTTACTTCAGATAACTTTGTATGAGTATTTGCTTGGGCTTGTTTACTATCACGTGAAAGTATTTATGACAAATTTATGGAAAATTAAATACGTATAATACTACTAGTTGCACTTGCGTCAGCGTCAGTTAAAAATGCACGAACATATTCAAAGCATATTGCGACTTTGTATCAACATTTCACCAACTATTTAGGTACTTGGTCTACCAAGTGTTTACACCATGCCTTAATTATGCAGATTTACTTTTCAATTTCAAGATCAATTATTTTAAATCTGTGAGTATGTATGTTAATGTACATACATACAAGTAAATTAGCTGCCTAATTGATTTCGTCTGTCAATTGAAATGCAATCGATCTTCGTCCAGTCATTGCGTCAACATTTCATTCAAGACGATCAAATGAACGAGTCGAAGGTGATGGACAAGACGGGCAAAAAAAAATTATGGCTGTGAGCTACATACATATGTATGTTTATAATTTGTGTTCTTGTACATTCACATTTTCTGTCACTCAAAGTGGAGCAATCTCTGGTAAATTAATAATGACACATTGTTTAACAAACAATTGTGACACATATTTATTTGAGTGCTTTTACCTAGAAATTTGAAACGTATAAACAAATATCCATACTGACAATGACAACTCGATTTTAGGAAAAAATACTTCATATATAACTTCTAGTGGTAATCATTACACTTAATATGTATACAGGATAACAGGAAAGTTTTCCTAGGTACTTAAGGACGTTATTATTTAGGAAATTTAATTGATTAATTTGATTCTATGACATGATGTCTAAAACGTATCCATTTTCGAGATAGTGAAATTTAAATTGAAAGGTTATTTTGAACTCCAATTTTTTTTTGATTGTATGCCCACTAGGGCTGTGCGATTATTCGATTACTCGAGCAAGTTGGTTAATCAATTATTTTGTTAATCAATTACTCTAGTAATCATGATTTTGATTACTCAAAAAGATGATTAATCGAGTTACTTGAAATATGATTACTCAAAAAAATAATTTTGCTCGTTAAAAGAGTTTACTTTGGAAAATGCTATTTTCTTTTTTACATTCTGTATATGAAAAAATTTTTCGTTTTAATTTTTGAAAACAGAAACGTTGTTTCGAAGTATCAAGGAACTTTAACTACTTTATACATATGTAAAGAGTTGAAATGTTGATTATTCATTTTACTCGAAATGTTGATTAATCATAAAGCAAATTACTCAAATATTTTTGTTTTTGGTTAATCAAAAATCTTGATTACTCGAGTAACTGAACTTTTGAGTAATCATAATTTCCAATTAATCGAATAATTGAGTTATTTACTTTATGATTAATTAAAATTTTGAGTAATCAATTAATCGCACAGCCCTAATGCCCACTCTTTTTAAATGTATGTTCAGGGATCCAATTTTTTTCTGCTTTTACTTGAAGGTTCTGGTATGCCAATTAATTAAAATCACCAATAAAACTTAAACAAACCACTAATATGGGGTTAAAAGGGGCTGCTTGAAGAAGTTTAGAATTTGAGAATTTCCAAAAAGTGCTTCCTACTTCACATCATTAAAATAAAATGTTGACGGAAAAATTCTGCAAATCTTTTTAAAAAGTGGTATGTATGAACAAGTAATTTTATTAGTTTCAAAGTTTGGAAAAAAATATTTTTAGCGTAAGTAATAACCCAGAATAACTTAAAATTGTATTTAGAAGACATTTGAAGCTTTCAAGTAATTTCGGCAAAATAGCGGCCAAAAAAATAGGTGCGCGACAGTTTTGGCAATTTGCATTTGTTTATTTATTGCGTATTAAGTTTTTATAAAGTTTCATTAAAATGTCAAATGTATTTGGACCCTTAAATTTTGGTATTATGAAGTACATGCTGCAATTCGTGCAAATTTTTAATATTTTTTTTTGCTGATGTTTTCCTGCATTAAAAAAAAAAAATCGAGAATACTTGTTCTTTAAAGGGCTATAAAACTGCATACCAAATATTTTTTCTAAAATTTCTACGCAAAAAAAGTTTAACATTCGACAAAATTTTAGGAATTTTATAAATATGGCTGTGGTATTTTGCAAAAACTACTTATCTCGAGTTGGGCCATTTTTTATATATTTTAATCTCTAACTAGCCATATCTGTAGTTTAAGATGCCATTTTAATAGAAACTTAATAAAAATATATAATTTTTGAAGGTAAGATTATTATTTTTATCAAAAGCCAAACTTCCTAAACCCAAACTTTTTAAAGTCACTTAGGTGTTTTTGTCAAAATATTACAGATACAAAGGTAAAGTAGAAAAATTAAACAAAATGTCGATTTTAAAATTTTGTTTAAAGTGGTCACTGTTTGATAAGCATAAGCAAGCCCCCAAACGAAGTTGAGTCCTGGAAAGTCGTTCCGCAAAAATTATGAAAAAGTTAAATTGATAATTCTTCCAGCCAATTTCACGGCGCCGGGCAAAGTTAAGAGAAGACTCTGCTTTATTGTTATTTATTTTAGCACTTTGTTATTTTATCGGGAAAAATTCTCAAATTGTAGTTTTAGTTTACATTTGTGGATTTATAAAAAGCATTGATATTTGTGACGCTTGACTTTGATAAGCTTCGTCTACATTTCAACTTTGAACCCTTCATGCACTATATCAAATCATTTTCAATAAGACTGGTTTAGATTGAACGCCAAACTATTTTTAGTTTTACAAGCCGCAGTCAAATATCTGATGAAACCTTACATGGCTATATATATATATGTAGATAGCTTAAATACATATGCAAGTAAATGCAAATACATTTTTTTAAGCTAGACATATAGCTAGCTTACATAATTGAAAACGTGTGTCTTTGAGCAGTGTCTGTACTTTCAAGTGCTTAGTACTCGAAATAAATTGAGTTCGGCTGCCTCTCGTAACGCGCCTGTCGCCTTGTTGTTTAAACAATGCTATTATATTACTATTATTATTTTCTTACCTTTTTAGATAATATTAAAAATGTCGATAACCGTAGGACGGTAACAATATCAATATTGTTAAGCTTAACCATAGAAATTATAGCGATTACGATGTAAATAATTAAATCGACAAGCATAAAGGGAAGGTTATAATTAAACTTAATAAAAATTGGAATTTTTGAAATTATGCTCTAAAAATGTACACATAGCTCGTGTTTACCTTTCAGCAAAAGCTGGAGCAAATTTTTTTTATAATTTGTTAAAAAAACCTAAAACTAGACCAATTTGAAAATACTTACAAAACCCTCATTACTTTGATTTGTTTTTTTTTTTGTAATTAACTGATTTTAGTTAATAAAAAAATCGACTTTTTGAGCTATTTTCAGATCGGTTCAGCTCACGTGAATATTAATATTTTTCGGAAATATTTTGGCAGAAGTCTTAAATATAATAAATCTTATATTTGTTATTATAAAAGTATTATATTTAAACATGTAATTTTTAGCAAAAAAAACCGACTTCAGTTCTCATATAAAAAAACAATATATATATATATCTCATGATCCAATGATTGGAACAAAACCGGATTAGTATGGGACCACCCTGAGACACTACCTTTCCGATGCGACAATTATCAAAATCGGTTGGCGTGGTCCAAAGTTATGCGGTAACATACATGAAAAAAAATAAAAAATATTCTGACGAACTGATAACCTCCTCCTCCTTTTTTGGAAGTCGGTTAATACAAGAAATTTATTTAAAAATGCTTGTTTATTAATACATATGTGTCCAGTTTTAGTAAAAAGTTTTCCTTCATTGTAAGAAACTTATGTTGTGGAAAGCATATAATATGCGTTTTTGCTCTCCTGAAAAACTTGTAATTTTGAAAGAGGTTGTTTTGTCAAATGTCGACAGTTATACATACATATTTTGTATGTAAGAAAAAAACGGAAAGCCCACTCGATTCCTTAAAAAATTTACATAGAAGGAGATTCCATGGATTCCTATTTTGTTATTAAAAACGCAAAAAATGTTATGACAAAATTGTACTTAAACCTACACTCGGGCCATTACGTTAATGAAAATAATATCTGTTTAAGTTAAGTTTAAATGACACTCGTGTATTTTTTGTCATTTAAATGCCTAGTGGAAATTGTGCATTATATGGTTCATATGCTGAGTTTTTTTCCACTTCGCAAAGTGTTTATAATTTATATCTTCAACTCCGTTCAGGTCAATATCGCATACGTTATACGTGAACTGACTTAGTTCCGTTAGTCGTGTTGTTTTTTTTTTTGTTTTTGATTTTTGTATGTACATATGTACATATCTGTATACGTATGGAATAGTAGCTTATGTCGGGAAGCTGGCTTTAGTATAATGCGGCATTCCCTTTATTCTTTTAACGACAGGGAATTTTTTGAAGAGACTTAATAAGAATATTGACTTGCTAGTATCGTAACTATTTCTGCACGTTTACTTGCCAAAAGTCATTCAACGGCTCGGTGCCAGTGAGTCATTCGCAATCGTGTGCTGCGAATGCCGCATTAAACTAAAGCCAGCCTTTCGATTTAAGCTACTGTTTCGTATGAACACAGATATGTACATACATATGTACATAGTTATATGCGTATTATTGAACGAACGTCCGCACTTGCAGTCAACGTTCGTTGAATAAATGAAAATGGAAACGCGTAGTCTGACTAATTGAGTTGTGACTAGCTAAAGCAACTACATACAATCAAAAAATAAACATGCAATGAGGGAACACAACAACAATAACAAATACCGTAGCGCATAACGCACGCAAAAAAATAAAATCGAAACGCATATAAATTTTAATTTTCAATTCCGCGCATTTCAATTGAATATTCGAGCATATAAATCATTTAGGTAAGAATCCAATTGATTGCATTGTATGCATATAGTAGGTACTTGTGAGTGTATTAGTGAATATCCAGCAAAAATGTATACCGGTTAGTGCTGGTTAGTGGACTATTATTTACGTATTTAGTAACCAGTTCTTTGGGATGATAGCGAAACATTGTTTATGCCGTTGCGAGTTTTCCAATAAATACATAAGGGCATTTTGAATCTCACGCGACGTGACGTTTGTATCACAAAATGTTAAAAAATAAAATGAAAAATCAAAATTTTAAAAGGGCTTTTCTATATTTGCATAATAATTAAATAACCCTTTATTCAGTAAACAAAAAAATAAAACAACCTTTGGTAGATTAAAGATTCAAAGATATAAGCAAACATATGCGCTGGCGTGCCGTAATATTTAAAATATTTAAGGCTAATTTTCAAGGTTCATAAAGGTAAAAAACTTTCCTGCGTCTTCTTTTTATTACGTTACTAAATTTTCAATTGATAATTTACTTTTCTAATAATGGCCTTAAACAAATTTTTAACGCAAATAAAACATGAATTTTATGTCGAATTTTATTTTTATTTTGACTTCAGCGCCATTTATCCGGTCCGATTTTCTCAAATCTACCAATGCCAAGTATTAAATAAATCGGAAAATAAACACGGCTTTTCAAAAAATATCTCATTTTTCGTAAAAATACTTCTGCTTACATAACTAGTATATATTACAAAAATAAGCCAAAATTGGCCATAAATAAGATATATGTATCCATGCCTTTTGTTTTTTTTTTCGCAGGAAACGCCCATATTTATATTTTAGTTCGCCCTGAGTTTAAGTAGAGAATTAATTTCCTTCTCAAAAATAGCTAATTTCAAAAAAAAATTTAAAATAGAATTCGGATGTAGCTCTTCCGAAGAAAAAAAAACGCATATTAATGAAAATCTAATTCTACCTCACGTCGATTGATTGAGAAGAAGGGGGTGTTGAAAAAAAAAAAAAATACTTTTGTATAAGCACTTCAAACCAGCATTAAAAAATCTATAACATGAGGTCTGCCTCGTTTTTGAGATAAAATAAATACGACCAAATTTTGTTGAACCCTGTAATTATTGCTCTTAACTTCAGTAAAAGATTGCTAGTTGAGGACATGGCAATTAAAATTTACTATTCCATTTATGGTACAAATGATAATTGCAAAGAAGAAAAATCAGAATTGGAATTAATCTCAAAAAACTATAACGGATATTAGTTATGTGACAGGCACAATTATTGAAGTTAGGAAAAAATCCTGACGTAATGAAGCAAAACGGAGTTCAGATTCGTGCTCAGTACATCAAAATAGTGTCAATCCCGAACGCTAACACTTTTTTTTGTGTGGCTACAGGACAGCTGTATGTATGTACAGTGTACACGTATGTATTTTAGTGCGCTTAGCATTTAAATACTTTCTGGCCGCTTTTCGTACTTAATTTACCATAAAAAAAAATATCTTTTTTTTATTACAAGCAAAGTATGTATGCACATTAGAGTGGTCCAAAAAATAAAGTCGGAATTTTAATGCCGGCACCCAATAGGATTGTTCTATACCGAAAAAAGATATACCCCTGTGTTTTTCTATTTTGAAATCAAAAAATATTTAGGGAGTGCTCAAAGAGCTCAAAGTTTTATGTATGTATTTTATATGGAGAAAAACCAATTCTTCGTAGAAATGATATACAATTCTTGGAAATCAATATTTTTCGATCGGAAAACTGTGGTTCTCTTCAGTAGACTTCCAGTATTAATGACCAGTTGTTTATTTACTGCGTTAGGTGAGTTATTTTGAATAACCCTAATGTACATTAGAGTGGTCCAATTTTTGAACTGGGGGAAAAATGTCATCCTAGAAGACGGGGCACCCCCTTAGTTTTTTCTTTCTGATATTTGTAATATCTATTCCAACTTTCAATTTTCTACTGTTGCCATGATAACTGAAGCTTTTCATATTTTTTTTGGATAATTTAAATTACAAATTTTCTTTGGTTGCTTAACTAATTGTTTGATTAATACATATATATGAAGATACACTACTTCTAGAGTAAAATATTAACATCCTCTAATTTTATACTTAGAAACGTAAAGTTAGGTACCAGAATCTCTTTCGACAAAAGAAACAAATTTTGGAAGGTGCCCCAAACCCTAGGACCACTCTAATGTACACAGTATGTATATAAATTAAGAATTTTCATTATACCTAATCAAATGTGCCCATCATAAAGTCTACTAAAACAGTAAAATGAGTAGTCACAAAAATATTTACTAAAATCGTTTGTTTATCATAAAGCTTTTCCGAATATTTAACGGCATAGCTCTGGCTTTTGTTTATTTACATTGCGTGCGGTCTAACAAGGGGCGGTTTAGCGAGGGCGGGCGGGGAATGTCGGTTAGCTGCGATCGCACGCGTGTTTTAACTCATGTATGTACAGATGCGTGCAACTAATTAGCAACGAAATTCAAAACGTATTGCTTGCAAATTATGTTTATTTATTTATTTTTAATAATTTTCATCTAAAATATAATTCAATGTATATCAGAAACCGCAATAACAAAAGTTGAAAGCTTGCACAAATTGCAAAAAAATTAATCAAACTTCAAAAAATTGTCATCAAAATTTCAAAATTTTTAATTAGAATATTTAGAAAGTTTTCGGGTATGCAGTTTTGTAGCCCATTCAATTTTAGTATAACAAAGTGCAAGTTTCAAGTCGCTAAAAATTACCGTTGATTTTTTAGAATTTTTTTTGTCGAGGGTGTTGCGGATTTTTTTTCCATGTAAAAAAAAAATTTTGATCATGTGTTATATGGAAGAAAATGCGCAAGACCCTCCACAAAAAAAAATTCTAAAAAATCAACGTTAATTTTTAGCGACTTGAAACTTGCACTTTGTTATACTAAAATTGAATGGGCTACAAAACTGCATACCCGAAAATTTTCAAAATATTCTAATTAAAAATTATGAAATTTTGATGACAATTTTTTGAAGTTTGATTAATTTTTTTGCAATTTGTGCAAGCTTTGCAACTTTTGTTATTGTGGTTTCTGAAATAGATTAAAATATATTTTAGATGAAAATTATTAAAAATAAATAAATAAACATAATTTGCAAGCAGTATCGTTTTGAATTTCGTTGCTAATTAGTTGCACGCTTCTGTATATACCTACACACATATGTACGTATACTGGGGTGGTCAAAAAAAAGAAAGACGGAATTTTAATGCTTTCGAAAAAAGTTGTACCCCCGTTTTTTTATTTGGAAATCAAAAAACGTTTAGGGGTCGCTCAAAGCGCTCAAAATATTCCATATCTTATAATATTTAGCGACAGGCAAACTTTTTTTCTTCAGGAGACTTCCAGTAACAATCCCCAATTGTTTATTTAACAATTTTTTAATATTGCCTATTTTTTACAGGTTCGTTAAGCACCCCAAAAAATGCAATGGGGGGGGGGGACCCATAAAATATCGCTAGTTCTAGAAATGGTAAAATAAACAATATCAAACTATTGAAAGTCACCTGAAGAGCAACAGAGTTTTTAAAATTAGTAATTTTGATTTCTAAAAATCATATACCATTTCATTTGCCCCCACATAAATATATATATATATATATATGGTATATAGAAAAATCATAGGCGGTGAGAACATTAAAAATCGGACTTTACTTGTTCACATGCATTTTTGGACCACCCTAATATACAACCATGTGTATATAGATTTCTATGCGAACATAATTATACATACAGCGAACTTGTTCGGTTATTAGCGAGTGATTTATTGGACTCTTCCACAGTTCAACCACTTACATTATAGTATATTCATATGTACATAGATACTTACTTTGTATAAACTTATGTACGAAATATATATTCGTATGTTCTTAAAGAATTTTTTCTTTTTTTAATTAGTTATTATAATTGCTTTGGGCATATGCAAACATATTTCTGTATGTAGGCAACTAAGTAAAACATGTACTTTTTATCACATATTTTCAGTTTACAGATTACGAACAACTATAGTCAGTAAGCGAAAATTAATGTCATCGTTCTCTTGTATATACATATACAAATATGTATGCATACATGTATGTTTTTATTACAGAATTGTGAATGTTCATTTATTTAGTTTAAATTTAAAAAAATCTCTCCTTTGAAATTTTGGCCAAATCGGATAAAGATTATAGTGCTCCCCTGGGACCGTCTTATTCTTTTCTCTTTCCCAAAGCTATAGACCGGGCTTGTAGCTCGCCCTGTAGAAACACTGCCCAATGATTAAATCAGAAGAGTCTCGGGCCTTACAATTAAAATAGAGCACAAGTGGTCTATCTTAAATCAAATTTATTTCTGAAATTTGTTTAGTACTAATGGCACTGTCTCATTCTTGGAAATTTATTATTTATATTTTCTATTCGACAGACACATTCCCACCCACAAATTATCGTTGCCGTTTAAGAAGCAAATAATATGGCGCTAATACGTCTATGTGGCTACTTTTTAAATATTTTCCTAACCAATTTGTTTTCCAATTAAATAAGCGCGAAACGCTAGTTCTAAATTTTCATTATACATACATAGCTTTGGCCCGATGTTTGTTCATGAGTATTAGAGGAAGAAGAATAAGTCGATTTAGCCCGGTTCGCCTGTTTGTTTGATCGCAAACTAATTCTCAGTTTTCGAGATATCCGACTAAAATCTAGTATATGTACATACGGTGACCATTCGTACCCATTTTGGTGGGACGGTACCGATTTCGAGAAAGGTGATGCGCTGAATATTTTCCTAAAGTCGGGACGTATAAGTAAGTGCCCCGATTTTGCACATTTGTATCGAACAAATTCCGATTTACAGTTTTTATTTATTAATCGAATATGAGTCACCCTGTACTCTGGCCCAAAAACCATTTTTCGGACAAACGTGCCACCACTTTCGTTCCCACAAAGAACATGGAATATAAAGGAGCCACAAACATAGCCAGCATCCTTATTTTCTACGATCTTTGGTTTTATTTTGTCAAACTGGTATTCTCGCTATATTGCCGTCCATTTTTGCTGCTAAATTTTTTAAAGGTTTTTAGAATTATTTGTTAAGTTTGATGTTTGATGTAATCAAAAGATACTAACTTGAGTTTAGTGAATTATAAAAACAATATTACTAATTTCCTCAAAAAAAGCTCAAGCATATGGAAAATAAAAGCTTTATATTGTTTTTTTGTTGTTGATGTTATGACTTTATATTCTAAAAATAAAATTCTATGATCAGTTTCGATGCTTTAGAAATGTCCTGATTTGTGGTCACCGTAGGTATACAGGTATCTCTTTGTATTTCAAACCCTTTATTTATGGTCCGATATGGGTTCAAAGCCCTGGTCAAAGCAACATCGCAAAAAAAAAATTAGAAAAACGGTTTTTTCTTCTCATAAAAATACAATCGCTGTTCGGAGTCGGCGTAAAACTGTAGGCCCTCCCTCTTTGTGTGACAACATCAAGGCGCACGCCACAAATCGGAGGAGAAGTTCGTCCAAACACTAACATATGTGTAAGCGCCAATCTATTATTATGGTTCATATTTGAAATAACTTCACACAAAATTTTGGCCAATAGTTGGCGCAAGCGGCGAGATATTTGGAAAATTCGTATTCGCGATCCGATTTTTTGCATATTTGAACATATATTACTTGAATGGAAAGAAATACCGCCACAAAAAAATTAGCCGTTAGGTGGTGGGGGTAAATTTTTTTTTAATTAAACACCACAACATTAAAATGTTTATCTAAAATTATTGTTATATCGTAACAATCATTTATCGGAAACAGAAAAATCTAACCCCTATAACATATACACCTACGGTCAAAATAATAGCACTCCAACATTTTGACCAGTTTTGATTATTTGTATTTTGTTTGTTTAATGTGCACCAATTTTTGTAGAATTATAGCTCATTATACATACATACATATAACAAAAACCATATGAATTCAAATTTAAAACTTTGTAATTTTTTTTCACAAAAAATTCGAACGTTTTAATCCGAAATTTTGAAATAATTTTTGGTAAGCAGTTTTATAGCCCCTTTAAAGTGCATGCTTGAAGGGGCTAAAAATTCGCATTGTTTTTGATGGGATGATGGTAAAATACCACAGTTAAAATTTCTTGTCGATTAGTACTATAATAAATTTATTGAAAAAATTGTAAAAAGTTGATCGGTTAAACATCTTATCAATTTCACCGACACTTGATAACAGCAGTTGGTATAAACAACTAAGAAGAAACAGAGCGCAAAAGATAATACTAGCGTTTAAAAAAGTATCAACAATCACGCATTCATTTTATAAAACAAACATGGGAATAAATTCGAGGAAAAATTTTATTGTTATGGGGTTTTCAAGTTCATTATCACTTCCAAGAATGGGAGATATACTACATACATACATGTCTAATAAATACATACTTGCATACACATAATGATACGGTGTATAGTAACCTGCAAATAGATCTATTAACCCTTGTACACAAATGATGTCAAAATGCTCCATTTTAAGAAGAAATATGCACAGAATTCTTTAGCTTTTATATAATGCATTTCAAAAAAAAAAAAAAAAAAAAAAAACTGAAATGACGATTGTGTAGAGTTTTGTTCACATGCAACATTTTTTTTTGGTTATTTTGCTGCACATGTGCATACATATGTAAATGGGGCTGATTCTGAAGGGCTAATTGTTGCAAAGCATATGAAATTCACTTAAGTGGCGCCTGAGTTTATTTAAATAAATATGTTTTTAAGTTTTAAACTTCAGCAAAAGCCATGACACAAAATGTCAAATTGACAAGTGCCATAGTTTTTTTTAACGTGATAATTAACGTATTTTTCCTGTTGCATTTACACATCGAAATAAATTTTATATTTTCATTCGAAGTTGCTTTTTAAATATTTTTAAACTAATTTTTATCGAATTTTAGAAGTTGTTCAATTAGGTTGACTTTCGCCACTTAAAACTTATCACTTTTTTGTAGTCGATGGCGAATTCCTGATAATTTTTAGCAAATATATGTATGTACACATGTATATGTGCTTATACATACATTAGTAAATCCCCTCTAATACTGTCGTCGGCAGCCACACTTCAGTTTAGTAGATATGTATATGGCAAACAATTCAAAAGCCAAATTTTATTGTGTGCTAACAACAATTGCAAATGCTTTAAGCTCTTCAACTGCACACACAAAAACTACAAACAAACCAACATCCACAGGTAGCGCTTAACAATATAAAATCGTCATTGATTACTTCGAAAGTTGGCGGTAATCGATTGTTTGGTTGTTTTCCAATGCATTGTTAACATTGTCATGGCCTGTAACAATACTACATATATGTGGGTGGCGGCGCACCCGTTAACTGCTACAAGTGCCATGCACACGTCTGTATATTTATACTCATACATTGGGTTAAGAACTTGACCGCCATAGTGGACTCCGTGCGGAAATAATAAAAATATTGTATAGGAATTATTTACTGTATTGAAAAGTATTTCAAAATTTCAATTTTGTGGGAAAATGCAATCAAAGTTTTATCAATCCATACGGAAAGTTGGAAAGACACATATCTTTGCCCATATTTGGGAAGTTTGGTTATCTATTAAATTTACTTAAATATCAAGCTTATTTATTGCATAATGAGATCTTCAAAAACGTAAATTTTTAGTTACATCTCTATATTATTAAACGTGCGATATGTATGTAATTTTCAGGTCATAGATAGGCTAGTAGTGTGTACTACTACTAGGTGGAATCCAGTTTCAGTGACAGTTCATCCTCTGAATTATGGAAGATTTTTTCAAGTAGCGGTCTCGGTTAGGCAAGCATTAACAAAGCTCTTAAAGCCAGTTTCACAAAAGCAATTTGAGTGAAAAATGTTATTTATTTGAATTTATTCGGTTAGAAGGCAAAAATGATAATTTTTTACTTAAATTGCTATTGGAACCATAGTTAACGTATTTCTGTCATGAAAAAGCGTACAAATGCTTCTAGCATGGTTGTTAACCGGTCAGTAACCAGTAAGAAACTGGGGTTTCTCCCATATACATAGCAGAGAAACGTAAATGTTGCCAAAACTGCGGTCTCGTACAATTTTCCGTATCCGGAAACGCAGAGAAAACAACTAAAATTAATTTAAATTTTCGTATGCGGAGAACGTTCGAAACGTTGGACAGTGTTTCGGCTATATGGAGGCTGGTGGAAATAATAGTACACATGCACCGATTTCACTGAAACTTGACATGTGCTCTAGTTTTACTACTATAGTCGAAACACTGTGCGTTGGGAGGAGATGATGTTATTTAAAAGCAATTGTATTTTATTTGTTCAAGCTGAACATTTGAGAGCGTACGTATACATGTACGTAGTCGGCAGTGGGTGCTACATACGCTTGGCTAACTATTCGGCATGCGACACCTATGACCTGATTCCCCGTATAAAATCCGATTGGGGCGAGATCCCGCCCTCGATTGAGGCCAATGTGAAACCGTCCCTAGCTGATTCATCGGCAGCCTCATTTACGGAAATGTTACGATGATTGAGGGACCCAAGCTAAAGCTGATTTGAACTGACTAGTAGTTCCGTTCAAAATAGTTTTGCACTCCTTTATCAGCTTCGAATTTGTGGTTAACCACGCCAGAGCTATAGTGGCCGTCGGGCTATCAGAGAAAACGGCGACGCACTCTCATTGACTTTAGCGTAAACCACTGCACTTTAACCGACGACAGTTCTCAGATATAGCAAATATATATGTAGATGTACAGTTTATGTATTAAGGCGTAGGTGTTAAATGCTAGTCACGTTCGATCCTAGTTGATTGAAATGAATTAAATTTCTTGGTGCACAAGGCCAGCCGCTATTTAAAATAATAAAGTTAGAAGGATAAAATTCAAGGATATTTTAGCGAACATGTTAGTCCTTAATATATATTTATTTTGCAAAAATAACTATTCGAAATTTTCGAGTATATTCAAGGATAAAGTTCCAAAAGGACATTTTCAATGTCTAATGGCTTTTATTGGCCAAAAATTTAATTGTTTTCAATTTTACAGAATTTTCTATCCTATCTAAAGTCCGTATTGTTAATAAGCATGTAAATTTTTAAAATAATTTTTCGAATCAATTACGCTTAAAAAAAATCTGGTGTGGGTGGTGGGTAAGACTGAAAAAAATTGGTAATTTGATTTTTTAAGGACCACCCCAATGTGTGTAAATATTTTGTACATAAAATGCAAGAATATTTGCCACCTTTTAATGGTCTGTGAATCATTAAATGTACACATAAATTTACTCATATATTATATTTCTATTCTCGGCGTGCCATCCAAGCTATTTATTCAAATTGAAATGCACTTCGTTATTATTATTTATCCATTTATATCAATTGAAATCAGCAATTACTTGAAAATGTCAACTTGGTTGGTCGTACGTTGTGTGATTATTGATTTCATTTATTGTATGATCGTCGTTATTGATCAGCTCCGGAGAATGAGTCTTCGTTCAATGGCCGCCACAATGATCGCCCAATGGATAAAATTGCCTTATCATTTTTCTAATGGCGATTTCCTTTCTACAAAAAACGTTGTCTTTTCCTCGCCCTCTTCACAGTGTTTGTGCTTAAAGGGCAAAGAGAAGGTTGCATTTTTCGGTAGAAACCAAATCGGCATAAGAGTGATCACCGATCAACAAAAAAGTAGACACGTGTAGCAAAAAAAAAACAACTCGTCGCAACCTTAATGGGCATGTTGTACAACGTAATTCTATTTTGTGCTTCTTTCGAACCGGCAGCCGAGATAGATCGGTCTTTCACGCCGACGAGTTGGTGTGAATAACTTTTATAACTTTGCAGAGCGAGTTAAATGACAAAGTTTCTTGGTCTCGGGTCAAATCGACAAGCCGCTTCCGTAACAGAAAAAGTTTATTCTCGCGTGGTCAAAGCACATATGTATGTATGTATGTATTTATATATATATCGTCGCAAAACGGACATTGTGCCATAAATGAGATTTGCTCACCGGATTTGCTCACAAGACTTTTTCATTCATACCAAAATATCGAAATGTAGATATAAAAGGTAGAGATAATTAGATATAAAAGAGATAACCATTTTGAAATAAGTTTTACTCTATTCTGCACAGTTGGGTAAACTTCACATACGAGGTTTCGTCTTATTTTGATAAGCGATTTTATTACTTTAAACGACGAAATGTATGTATGTTAGGGATGTGCGCTTAATCGATTAAATAATTTTTTTATTAATCATTATCCAGATTAATCAAAAAACTCAAAAATAATTTATTGAACTCTGAGTAACTTTACTCATATATTTCGAGTTTGCTTTTAAAGCAAATGCATTAGTTGTTTGTTTTTGATAATATAATACAATATTTTTCTTATTGACAAAAATACAATGCCAAACGAGCACACTTTTCTCATATTTTATTAGCCGGCCTCGTTTGCGCGCTGAATGTGTATATAAGTACATAAGTACATATACGCAGGAGGTGGCAACCCTACTTAATAAAATAATACATTTTTACACATCAAGCGGCTAAGTATTTTCATTTGACAGTGATGGCGCAGAACCGATGCCTACGCTTATTAGGACTGAATATAGTAATTTTTGTAACAGGTGGGAACCCTATTAAAATTCTTAGTAAACAAGGTCACTCTCCTTTGATACAGACTGTATTAGAGAAAAAGTTTCAGGTCAATCGGACACCAGCAATTGGTTAAAAATGCTTGCTTACGTACACTAAGGTGGCCCAAAAAAAAGTCAAGCCGGAATTTTAACGCTCTCACCCCACAGGATTATTCCATATCGGAAAAAATATACATACCCCTATTTTTTATTTTGAGATCGCTCACAGTTTTCCATGTATTTTATATGTATAAAAAACACTTTTCATTGAAACGGTATACAATTCTTTAAAATCAATATTTTACGATCGGGAAAACTCTGGTTTTTTATTACTAAAGATTTTTTATTCATCCCCAAATTACATTTTCTGGGGGTTTTGGCGGACCTATAAAATATAGTTACTATAAAAAAATTGTTAAATAAATGGTTAAATAAATAATTGTGTATTGTTATTGGGAATCTCCTGATGAGAAACAGAGTTTTCCGATCGAAAAATATTGAAAATCTTGATTCTATACCATTTCTACGAAAAGTTTTTTTTTCATATAAAATACATGGAAAATTTTGAGTGCTTTGAGCGACCCTAAATATTTTTTGATAAAATGTGGTATTTTTTTGGTACACTTATAACAATCTTAGGGAGTGAGAGCTTAAAAACTTCGACTTTACTTTTTCACATGCATTTTTGGACCACCCTAACGTGCACATGTAGAAACGAATATTGAAAGGTACGTAATTCCTCTTTAGAGTGGTTTGAAATATGAAATGTATATTAAATGGTTTACTTCATCGGCTTTCGAAGTTTACATATCTGTACATTGTGGGATAATGCTTAATAATATTTAAGTCACGCGGAAGCGGTTAAGGGCTCATAGCAATTAAAATTAAATAAATTAAAGTGTGACAGCAGCTATTACCTTTATTTAATTATATATGTGTATAAGAACGCTGATTCTGCAGTTAATTCGCTGCAAAATCAAATAATTATCAACTTTTTCAACTTTCATCACACCGCTATGTACATAAATACATACATATAGTAAATGCATATTGTCATTGGCGCTAATTGCCGCTGAAAAAATTGCGATTAAAATTCACTGTTGCTTTTTTGCTTAAAACCTGCACATTTTCAAATTGCTAATTCATTAATTGTCAATTTTGTTGGTTTCATTCAAGTAATTTTTAAATACTTTGTAGATTCGTTAAAGTTTGCTTCATATATAATTTCGCTTCTATCTCATCCATAGGAACCGAAGAGGCGCCAGTGCGTTCAGTTGTGAATCGAGTCGGCCATCAATTACAAAAATGTATGTCCGAGAAGGGACTATGCTTGCTTGTAAATCATGGCATTTCCGATGAAAAGGTATGATAATTAGTTTGCCTTTAGCATTGCCACTTGTGTATCACCCACTTAAATATCTGAACCACACTGCTATAATTTCAGTTGAAAACCGCTTGGGATCATCTCGATGATTTTGTTGACCTACCTGGCGATGTGAAGGAGCATTACCTACGCACTGGTGATGATAATCATGGCTACGTGCGCCCAGGCGTAGAGCGTTTCAATGGCAAAACTCCTGAACTCCGCCATGCTTTCAACATTTGCACATTAAATGCGAAAAATTTACCCGAAGAACCATTACCTGGCTTCGCGGAACACATTTCATCCTTGGCAACGGATTTCAAAGCACTCTCCCGCTTCATTCTGCAGTCACTTGCCGTCTCGCTCGACATACCACAATCGTTCTTCCTCGAGAAACACTCACACATGCTGTCCGGTGATCATGACAACGAGTCCACACTACGTCTGCTCTACTATCCGCCCATCATTGAGGATACGGATGAGAAGAATGACTTTATTAAGGGCAGTTGTATTTACAGTTATCAACGTTGTTTGTCGGATAAACCCGATTTCCGGCCAGAAACGAATCCGCGCGATGAAATCAACGAATTGGATGGCAAAGATGAAAGCAACGACACCACTGAACGTCAGTTGCCCAACGGTGAAATGATACGCTGTGGTGCACACACAGATTATGGTACATTTACATTGTTGGCCCAGGACTCGGAGGGTGGACTTGAGGTGAAAATGCCGGGTAGTGAAAAATGGCAGCGTGTTGGCCATTTGCCCGGTGCCATATTGATAAACTGCGGCGAAATCTTGTCGATATGGACGAAAGGACGTTATCCAGCATTGGTGAGTGGTAGAGAAAATTTAAAGATATTTACTAATATCACATTTTTCAAAATACATATACATACATATGTATGTATGTACGTATGACTCATTTCTCTTTACCTTCCTTCTACCTGCCTTTTTAATTTGGTGTTCTTACACTTGCGTTTTAATATTTCCACCAACTCGGATTTTTTATGACGACTTGTATGTATATGACAAGAACTGAGAAAATACATTGGTATACACCATACACACATATGTTCATATATGCATGTATAATTATTAAAATTTTTGTACATATGTAATTGCATTGGTAAATGATATGAGGCTCAACCGCTGGAGAATGGTTTTGGTATATCTTAGGTCTGCAGGTTAAATTTTGAAGTTTTAATGAAGTGTTTTATTTTGTATAATTGGCTTATCGCTGTTTGGTGCAAAATATCTTGCACTACACTGAGAAAAGAGTTTAGTTGCGTCAACTAAATATGTTTTTCTCAACACATGATTTGGTTATAGTTACATTACTTGTTTATAGTTACCGAATCATGTGTTGAGAGGAATATATTTGCCTGACTTTTTTCTGAATGTAAAATGCACTGTGAAGAGTTTAGTTTACGTCAACTAAATATGTTTTGCTCAACACATGATTTGTTTAGACATAGTTACATTATTGGGTTATAATTACCGAATTGTGGGTTGAGAGGAATATAGTTATTTTTGTTGTCCTTTTACTGTCTGCGGTTGGGGTTGCTAGAGTCTGTGGAATAGCCACCACCTTGAAAACAAGAATGATTAACGTTTTTGTAAAACTCAGAGGAACAGCCGTTTAAGGACCTCAACCAAACTATGCCCAAAGTTTAATATCCATATGTTATGTTTCTACTTTTTGCTCAAATATCCTATTTTTTTACATGCCAAAACGACTTTAAATACAATAATCGCCTTAAGAGACCTATAATAACATTTAGCACAATTTTTTTTTTGTTGAATACAATTTTTTAACTTATTAACTCCTAATAAGGCGGGACTTTTTAACCCGGTTTTAGTGGCTTAAACTTTTCCGTATATTCGGTTGTTATTCGTTAATTTCTTTATCCGAAATCCGTTCATTTGGTTATTTCTTGATTCGAATATCCGGTTATCTATGCACTATTTAAAGCTCCCAGCCCCTTAAACACAAAATTTTACCTGGCGTCGTCAAAAACGAAAATCTTGTGCCTTCGAAGGGAAAAAGATGGGCGCGAGACTAGATATTCAATTCCGATACCGCATATGCCGAAATTAAACTTTTAGGTTCCGAACCTGGCGATCCCGATGCCTCTCAGAACTGTTCCACGGGTCGTGCAAATATTGCTGTTCTATCTGGCAGTCATATACTTATATACGATCCAGTACAACTCCACCTTTGCCTAGCTTTCGAGCGGTAAATTTCTGTAATTCTGCTCTTGATTGCCCTAAGGCTTAATGAGAAAATATTTCTCTGCGTACTCGCGCGAGCTTAATATTTAATGTGGCTTACCGCCTCCTTTATTACAAACGCTTCCGCACAGAAAACGATTGCGTAGTGCGACAAGCGAAAGATTAGCCGAAAATTGAGACAAAAATCCCAGCACTTACGTCGCGTTTTGTCCTTGATCCATCTGTAAAGAATATCCACGGCCTTCTTGATTTGGGTTTCTCCGCGAATCCAGTAACTGCAGCTTGACTATTTTGTATGGGATTTGTGGTTAGTTCAAATCTTTGGCATAATATAACTTGACGGTGGGCATGTGGTAGTCTAATTATAAGGCCACTGTGATTGAACGGCCTTTCTTTTCGGTAACCCAAATCTGGTTGTGCTGGGATCAGCTGAAAGCTATTGGATTCTGGTGAAGGCGTTTTAAGACTATGTTCAAACAGGCACCTTATTGGCAATTAAGCTCCTTTTCACCAATTTAAACCTTAATTGTTACCCGATTTATCATACAAAAATTCAAATTACTAATTGCGAACAAATAATCAATAATTAATTGGCAATTAATTTGTGTCAGATTCTCTATGCAACCCTGCTAGGTATGTTTAATTTTGACTTGGAGGTATGTTTATTAAACAAAGAGCAATCAGCTGTTTGTTTTTGGTCCTCTTTTAAAGCTGAATTATAAAATTGTACCTAATTAAATGAAAACTTTACCCAAAAGTAGATAGATGTACCTGAAAAGTATATATGCATTTCTATATAAAGAGAAATAGGAGGATAACAATTCCCATTGATACCATATTAACTTCTGTACTCACATTAAACAAATTTTGGCTATGTAAAGAATCTCTTCGAGCAGCGCGAGCCAAAACTATGTTGTAGAAAGGTGAATCACTTTCCTCACAGTTCTTTGATCAGACATTTTAAAAAGAAACATTTTCCATCTATCTGGCGAAATCAACTACAGTTGCGTAACTTTGACCACCCTTCTGTATTATTTGTATGCCACTTCACGAAGGAGAGAAGCTATTAGATCAGTTGGCCCCACCAGCAAACGCATTGAAATGTCAATAAAAATAAGAACTGATATCTGAGAAGTTATTTGTCTACGTTCCAAACGTATCTAAAATTGTGTGTGTTGTACCGAATGTACTTTCAACCTAAATAAAGGTACGATTGTACCAACTTTTCCATCACTGTAGGTAATCCAGCAGCTAAATTCGTATCGATAATTGGGCTGCTGATGTGTGTGTGAACGCCAAACTCAATGCCGCAATTTAAAGTTTAATTGCCTCAGCTAATTGGCCTAAGGCTACATAAATAGTTCACAGAACAATTTAATAGTAACACATATTTAAAAAGTTTTTCCAAAAGGTCAAGCAGCTTTTTTGTAGATATGTATTTGGTATCCTGATTCTTTTGCCTTAAGTATTAGCTTTATTTTTTGAGATATAGCATACTCATATCCATGGTGTAATTTTTATAGTACGCAGTTCTAAAATAAGACTATGATTTATGGGTTATTTGCCGTACTTGTACGAAGTTAAAAAAAAAAAAACATACACAAAAATCTGCAACTTATGACTTTCTTTTTTTCATTGCAGCAACATCGTGTTGTGATACCAGAACAGCCACATATACGCACGCGTGGCCGTCATTCCATTGCATTCTTCTGCCATCCAGGTAAGTGACACACAAAATAGTACAAAAACCCGTTATTTATTATTAAATAAATTTTTTTTTCTAGATAACTTAACTATGATTTCGCCAAATGACCTGCCCAACACAGAAGTCGGCACCGATACGGTCGACAAGAAGCCGCGCAAGAAGTCCTTCAGGGCAGCGAAAGAGAAGTATGTGTTAATGAAGAATTTTCCATTAAAATTTAAATTACTTGAGTGCTTAAATTCTGATGAAAGCAACAATGCTGCGGCATGCGCATCTATCGCCACCACGCCCTTCCACTCCTTTTCAAACCATATTTACTGGCTTAACGCTTTTGCCTAACCCACAGCTTTTTTCTTTTTTTGAAATCATTTCTAGGGTTTACAACGCATACCAGTTAATACAGAAGAGATTTCGGGAAACCTATGGCCACCAAGCTTCGCACTGATAATTACAAGCACACACAAACACACAAACGTACATTAAACCAACTCTAGTTTCTAAATAGTTCATAAATACACACAACTTGCATACATACATAGATTGTTTAGCGCATAATTATTTACATACATATGTAGCTACATATATAAATGCTATTGCACTTACACTGTATTGATTCCAGTCGTAAATTTGCCATGCAGGCAGGGACATAAATACCCGATCATAGCCTTTTTAAAGACGATTGTATTTCTGTGGAAAAGTGGCATCGCTTGATTGAGATGCCGGAGAGAAAATAGCAGTACCGTTGTTTGAGTCTTCGATATTAAGCTTAATTTATTTAATACATGTTTGTTAAACATAATTTGTGTTTGTGTTTAAACACAATATT
>NW_023458558.1:44555971-44557324 GCF_013731165.1 Rhagoletis pomonella
TACATGTTTGTTAAACATAATTTGTGTTTGTGTTTAAACACAATATTAAAAAAAAAAATATTATTTTGTCCTAGTTAATACTTATTATACATACACACACTTGTACATCTAAACATAGTATATTTACATTCACATCTATGCATATTTGTTCGCTTGTGAACTACTCCAGGGGCCATATGCGCCCTATAAACTTATGCCTACATACATACATATACATATATAGGGTCATATGAACAGTATCTGCGGATTTTTGACACTATATCGTGTTGATACCCATACATCTGACAACACTAATCCAATTGCGTCAATCTGAGGTGCGTTTGAAAAGTGACATTTCTGGCTACATTTTTAGTGAATATAAATTTGTAATTTGTCGAACACCCAAAAAGTTATATTTATTTGAAAATGGAGTGGTTTTCCTGATTCAAACATGCTCTTCGCTCTAGTCGGCCAGTCACTTGAAAAGTCGATGAAATAATGTAAATGGTTGTGTAAGACCAACATGTAAGCTGACAGGATATAGCGGGGCCCTACATAATCAAATCAGCTCTATGTTTGGGTAACATATAAATTAACGCAAAAGAAAATTTATTGACCGAGCTACAACCAGTAAAACACTGTTGAAACGCAACGAAATCAAACCATTTTTAAAGCGAATTATTACGGGCGATGAAAAATGGAGTGACTACGAGCATAAGGAACGCAAGCGATGAAGACTTCAAAGTCTTTATTGACGATAAAGAAGGCGTTAAGTGTTCGGTGGTATTGGAAGGAAATTGTCCATTAAAAACTGCTAAAACGACATGAAACGATCGATGCGGTCTTGCGCTGTGCAGAAATCGACCACATAAAGAATTCGCCAATAGAAAAGGAGTTCGTTTCAGCATGACACCTCATTGTAAAAAATTGGCCTAACGAAGAGCCGCTAGATATCACTTTGCCAAGTTTTTCGGCGATAAACCACACAGAAGTTCTACAACGATGAAATTATGAAGCTACCCGAAAAATGGCATACGGTTTTAGCTAATAATGACTAAACCGCGGAGAATTTTCATATAACCCAACACATACATGTCGAAGGTCCTCTGCAATAAAGGCACAATACAAAATTCAATAAATAAAAACTGTTAATTACTGTTAAGTGGCTCTGGTCTCTAATCCTTGTCTAATCCATTTCCAATCCTTACTTAAGTAAGCAGGAAGGATTGCTAAAGTAAATACTAAGGATTAGACATGGATTCGATAGAGACATGAGCCACTTAACAGTATTTAGTAAGGGTTTCTATTTTTAGAATTTTGAATTGGTTCGTTATTGCACAGGACCATCGGATATGTACATAATAAAACCCAAAC
>NW_023458558.1:44557424-44558792 GCF_013731165.1 Rhagoletis pomonella
GTTTGGGTTTTATTATGTACATATCCGATGGTCCTGTGCAATAACGACACAAATCAAAATTCTAAAAATAGAAACTCTTGCCAAATACGGTTAAGTGGCTCATGTCTCTTACCCTTATCGAATCCATGTCTAATCCTTAGTACTTACTTTAGTAATCCTTCCTGCTTACTTAAGTAAGGATTGGAAATGGATTAGACAAGGATTAGAGACCAGAGCCACTTAACAGTAATTAACAGTTTTTATTTATTGAATTTTGTAGTGTGCCTTTATTGCAGAGGATCTTCGACATGTATGTGTTGGGTTATATGAAAATTCTCCGCGGTTTGGTCATTATTAGCTAAAACCGTATGCCATTTTTCGGGTAGCTTCATAATTTCATCGTTGTAGAACTTCTGTGTGGTTTATCGTCGAAAAACTTGGCAAAGTGATTTCTAGCGGCTCTTCGTTAGGTAAATTTTTTACAATGAGGTGTCATGCTGAAACGAACTCCTTTTCTATTGGCGAATTCTTTATGTGGTCGACTTCTGCACAGCGCAAGACCGCATTGATCGTTTCATGTCATTTTAGCAGTTTTTAATGGACAATTTCCTTCCAATACCACCAAACACTTAACGCCTTCTTTATCGTCAATAAAGGCTTTGAAGTCGTGATCGCTTGCGTTCCTTATGCTCGTAGTCACTCCATTTTTCATCGCCCGTAATGATTCGCTTTAAAAATGGTTTGATTTCCTTGCGTTTCAACAGTGTTTTACTGGTTGTAGCTCGGTCAATAAATTTTCTTTTGCGTTAATTTATATGTCACCCAAACATAGAGCTGATTTGATTATGTGGGGCCCCGCTATATCCTGTCAGCTTACATGTTGGTCTTGCACAACCATTTACATTATTTCATCGAGTTTTCCAGTGACTGGCCGACTGGAGCGAAGAGCATGTTTGAATCAGGAAAACCACTCCATTTTCAAATAAATATAACTTTTTGGGTGTTCGACAAATTACAAATTTATATTCACTAAAAATGTAGCCAGAAATGTCACTTTTCAAACGCACCTCAGATTGACGCAATTGGATTAGTGTTGTCAGATGTATGGGTATCAACACGATATAGTATCAAAAATCCGCAGATACTGTTCATATGACCCTATATATGTATGTATATGTATGTATGTAGGCATAAGTTTATAGGGCGCATATGGTGGCCCCTGGAGTAGTTCACAAGCGAACAAATATGCATAGATGTAAATGTAAATATACTATGTTTAGATGTACAAGTGTGTGTATGTATAATAAGTATTACCTAGGACAAAATTATATATTTTTTTTTAAATATTGTGTTTAAACACAAACACAAATTATGTTTAACAAACATGTA
>NW_023458558.1:44558892-44562796 GCF_013731165.1 Rhagoletis pomonella
TCGTTATTGCACAGGACCATCGGATATGTACATAATAAAACCCAAACACTAGCATATACATATGTGCATACGTAAATGTAGCGCCAAACTACAACTGCACATACATATTTTCCATATTTTTTTGTACGTTTTACAGTATACTTCAAGTTTTTAATTTAACGCCAACAGTAGCAGACATTTACATTCTTACATATTTACATATATAAATTTAAGTATACATACATATTCTGTTCTTTACCCCTCTTTACTACTTCTCAACATTACCCAGAGTGTATTAAATTCATTTGTACTATAAATAAACATTTGTACTACTTTTAAAGAAAATACTAGTTATAAGGAATTTACAAAATAAAGTGAAAGAAAAAAAATTCAAAACTGTGCTCATTTGTTTGTAAAGAGGAATTCTTACTAAAAATTATTATATATTTCAAATCAATAGCTAAGTACCATATCTATTTTGGAGGTGAAATTATTTAAACTAGTATCGGTCAGTTGTCGAAATTTAATATATTTTTTCATACACTTTTGAATTTTGTTTGTCGCAAATTTTGACTCGTTTATGCGAACTACGATGTCCGCTAGCAAAATTAATAGCAAATTTACAGAAAAACCTAAAACGAAATTTCTTCGGTAGCTTTCGAAGTTAAACAGAGAAAGGAACCTCAATATACGGAACCTATTTTTTTGTTGTACTCGACCATTTTTACAACCTACACTAGGTATTGTTTCGGGTGTATTTCATAACTTTTTTTTTTGTAGCACCGTGTAATCGACTAATATTCGTTCATAAACTACTAGTCGATAACCGCAATATGTTACCAGCGTGCTAATTTGTTCCTCCTTAGAACGGCAGTCGCGTTAGACCATATATGCATGTACACTAGGGTGGTCCAGAAACGTTAAAATCGGAATTGTAATGCGAAAAAAGTATACTCCTATCTTTTTATTTTGAAATCAAAAAATATTCAGAGGTTGCTCAAAGCGCTCAAAATTTTCCATGTATTTTTATATAGGAAAAATAAAATTTTTCGTAGAAATGGGATAGAATTCTTGAAAGTCAATATTTTTCGATAGGAGAAGAGAATTCTCTTGAGGAGACTTCCAATAATAATACCCAATTATTTATTTAACCATTTTTTAATATTTTTTTTATTGATCGCTCCATTGCATTTTTCGGGGTTTTTGTAGTTTTTTAGCGGACCTATAAATTATAGTTGCCATGAAAAAATGGTTAAATAAACAATTGGGTATTATTACTGGCAATCTCCTGCAGATAAACAAAGTTTTCTAGTAGCAAAATATAGATTTTTAACTATTCTATACCATTTCTACGAAAATTTGTTTTTCCCCATATAAAACACATGGAAAACTTTTGGCGCTTTGAGCGACCTCTAAATATTTTTTGATTTCAAAACAAAAAAAAAACAAGGGTATATTTTTTTCGGCATAGAACAATCCTAGGGAAAGACAGCATAAGAATTCCGATTTTACTTTTTCACATGCATTTTTGGACCACCCTAATGTACACATATTAAAGTTCAAAAATATTGGCCGTATGCATTACTATATTATTAACAGGCACACAATGGGCGGAGAGGCAATGTTGTACGCGAAAAAGGCATATTAAAAAAACTGTTATAAATTAACCAAAATAAAGCTATTCTTATTCAGAAATGTCCAACGAATTCATAACTGATGCAGAGCCATCCGTTAAATCCGTTTAATTCAACGAATTCGATCGTGGCACGATCAACAGTTATGTGTTGATAGCTTTTTTAACAATTGTTTTATAGAAACTTTTAATTATAGCAGTAATTGCTGTTTTGGTGTTACTTCTTAAACGTGGAAAATGATGGTTTCATATGAAATATTACATAATAAAAATTTGTTGCTAAATTGTCAATATATAAATTATCAATAACTAAATAACGGGACTTATTTTCAAAAAAATTGTTTTTTTTTAAGGTACAACTAATGCTTAGGGCCAAGATCTTTATTCCGCTACCAAAAAGTACCTAATGCAACGCCACGCATGCAGGCGCCAAACAAAGCGGCGGCCATTTTTATTTCACTAGACCAACTTTAGCAGTTGTTCCAAATAACATAAAGTGTATTTAAACATTAAGGATCAAAGTAATTTATATTGTATATTTAGCACCATATATTTTATAAGATGTATTTTAACAAACCTGAAGTCAATTTTCAAAAAATCTAAAATAACGAATCCAATATGGCGTCCAAGGATTTAAAAACAATTATTAAATTTTCATTAAATTTCAAACTAGTTTTTAAAAATGATGAATGCAAAAACCAGTATGACGTCTGCAATTTCCAAAAAATAAAACCTAAAATCTTTACTTAAAAAGTAGGGAACTGAATTTTGGGAAATGCCGAATTTTGTATAAAATAAAAAAATCTTAAAAAACCTATTGCGGCCTGGATAAAATTTTTGGGGTGAACATATATATAGTAGAGCGCCTCAACTATCCCCCATTTATGAATATGTTTACTGGTATTATTTCGTAATTTGATAATAAATTCATTTTAAATATATATGTTCTCTCAAATACAAGAAATCATTAATTTTGGTAAACAATTATATTGTGTTACTCAACTATGACTGACAGATGAAAAATTTTGAATGTGAGCTCGATATCAGTGAGCCTGGTAGGTTTGATTCTTGGGGAATTTTCTTTTTTCAATAGAAAATTGCAGCCTCTTCGACAGCTGTCATCTCTTAAGGTTTTAATTTGACGTAAAATTTGTGACTGGCGTGTCTAAAACCCTTATCAGCAGCATCTTGAAATATAATTTCTTAATTAAAAAAAAAAAAAAAAAAAAATTAATTAACAGTCCATTTGATTACTGTCAGCTCCCAAAGTTACTTTGACATAAAATATTTGATCAGCTACCACTACGATCCTGCAGTTTTGTTACAATCGTAGCAGTGCTTCTAATTTTTCGTGTAAAAAACACGGCTTCTTCGACCACTGTGGGGCGCATTAAAAGTAAATAAAATTAAGGTTATGATATACAGAAGATAATAAAAACATGAACGTGCATATGAATACGAAAATAATTACATACGTATGTATGTATTAAGGTCGCATAAATGTAATGCGTCGCTCTGTTTAATTACGGTCAATTAAGTACGCATCTTTGCATATCAATCGCACGCCATTTAATGGGCTGTCAATGAATTATGATTGGCAGACTTGTCACCATATTATCGACATAGATATGTACATATGTAAATGTCATCGGTCACTATTCAGTGCAGTCATGGCATTACATTAATACTGTATTAGTACATTGTTTATTTAATTTTTGCAACGGCATACACCTGCCTTATACAAAGCATTACTCTTTTTGCATTGCCCTTTCTATTTACAATGTTTATGTAAATATGTGTACATACATGCTCCTATTAATGAAATAAAATCGGAATGATAACCAATAAAATCCATTGATCCAATGATTGCTCGCTGGAGTAAACGACCTACAGAAAAATTAAGTAAATGTTCTCACGTTTTATTGCCTATCAAATTTCATTGATTTGGTATCTTTCGTTTTCATTCATCTTTGTATTTACTCAAAATGTTCTTTTATTGATTTTAGTTAAATAGTGTGTGGAAATACTTTTTTGGAATGGAATTGTGGATGCCATGAAAAACAAAAGAAATTCCATGTACTGAGGGGGAAAAAATGTACCATCTAAGTCTGGCGGTGGCCGGATAGCGGCAGCGGCCAAATGCTCCATGGATATTGCCTATATAACCATATATCGACCCCATGGATTGTAAACCGTAATCAGTCCACTCAGGGCTCGTAGGTCACTCCTCCTCTGTCTGAGAAGGAATTTTTCTACCACACTGACAGGCTCTTCTTTCAGGAAACACTTGGT
>NW_023458558.1:44562806-44674722 GCF_013731165.1 Rhagoletis pomonella
CGATTATTGGATAATGAAAAAATTAACGGTACTCTTACATTTTTATATGAGAATTGAAGTCGGTTTTGTTTTTTACTTAAAAACAACTAGTTCAAATTTCTCTTTGAAATCATGAGATCAAACCTACTTGAGTCGCATTAATTATAAAAATTACAATAGCAATATTTAGAATTACTTTCCAATTATAATGATTATCATGAAAAACATTGCCATTTTAAATAATTAGAACATTTTTTTCTTAATGGTTTTATTTTCAACCATTAGGATTTTTAATTTTATGAATATTTTTTCTGATAGTATAATTCTATACTTAAAGCTTGATTTTTTGGCTAAAGGTTGTGCAGATTTTGCTCGAGTTATCGTGTACACGAACCGACGGACGGACGGTAGACGAACATGGCTTAATCAACTTCTCTTTTAATTCTGAGCATTTACTTATGTTTGCATTTGTCTATATCTATATATCTCGATTGGTTTTGGCTGTTACAAACAACCGTTATGTGAAACAAATTATAATACCCTTATGAACAAGTGCACTTTTACAAATCTTTTGGTATTTATTCATATTTCGGCACCCCTAAATAAATGAAATTCGTCTCATTACAACCGCTCTCACCATTTTTTGAGTTTTTCACTTCAAATAAATATCTTAGCAGAAGTTTCGATACAAGTTTCCACCAGGCCAAATGGTTTGGGGAGTAAACTAAATTGGCCTTCATTAACGAAAATTCAGACACCTCTGTATGCACGAATATTATTTAGGACCTTTTGGAGCCCTCGTTTTCCTGTTTGTATGGAACACTTTTAGTATAGAATATCGAGGTCCTTTCTCCATTCAGATTCAGTATTCTTGGTAAGGTTGTCTTTGACTTATGGCATGGCGCAGAGTTATCTTGAAAAGAATGGGATCCAAATCCAAAGGAAACCAAGCATCTAACGAGGGTTCCAAATAGTCCTTTATTCAGAATGAATGTCAATTCACCAACACCAAAGTAGGGAATTCTACCCGCAATCATTACTCACGCAAACGTTTTTTGTACTTTCTCATATGATGCAAATAACTTTTGTTAACTTTTAAATCCCTTTACGCATTTTAATCTGTCAAATTGCATTTCTTTCAATAAAATTATGCGTTTGCATATGTACCAAAAAAAAATTTTTGCAATTGGGTGTAAATTAAATCAACAAAAATGTGTATATAAACATTTTTTTTATTAAAAGCGTACAATTACACTAAAATTATAATACGTAAGTGCACAAATACGAGTATGTGAGTATTTGTGTACATATATGAACACATCCCACGAGTTGTTTTATTTTTAGTGTCCCTCCTTTCTCTCGGCAGAAAAATCATAATTGTTTTTAATATTTTTATTGGGCTTTGTACCACGATTACTTTATTAGGAAAAATTGAAAAAGCAACAAAGTCTAAGCGGTAGAGGTTATAGCACTAACAAGTAAGAAAGTCTAAGTCGGGCGGAGCCGAAAATTAAATACCCGGCGCAAATATTAAAAATATGTTTTTCACCTTTTCTGTACCTCTATTTTCGAACAAAAACACATTTTCGTCGAAAAATGTAACAACTCGTGAGTTTTGCTCATGTACAATAAGATGGTTCGCGAAGAAATTGGTAAGCCGTTTTAAGTTTTCTATTTGTAAACCGAATTCAAAGAGAGACAGCTATATAAAGCGTTTGTCATTAATAATCCTTTTGCGCTTCGATGGGCTGTTAACTGTAATGAAATGATTATTCGAATCGTTACAATGTCATTAACCGAAACCATACTGTCTACCTATGGCTATTACCAATTGCCATGCGAAGCGATATTGTCATTGTTCATGCTTCTGCGCCATATACCAGCACGGGCATGATGCTTGACTTATTGAGTGTGATTTTTGTACTACAACAGAGGACTCAGTCCCAAGTAACACTTGTTGGCAAGAGTGATTCGGGTCTTTTTCAAGAATTGGCGTCTTGCGAATATCTGATTAATGGTGCATTTTCCAGGTCTAATATCAACTGATTGTGGATTGCGCATGCGCTCATCTGACCATATTCTGTATAAGAGCTGATGCATGCTCCTTATCAGCTCAGTACTGGAACGTCTGGACGTCGGTTGCCACATTGTCATTATTTTGTTGCAAGCCCTTTTGTTTGAAACCTTCGTAAGTCGCCTAACTGTTTGGTAAAATTTAACACCTATTTCCTGTCGGCCAGCATTTCAAGCTCTTCGCACTCACGTATTTCGGCCTCTCTCTTCCTATAGCGGCAAATACGTCTCGCCTCCCCTTCTCAGTTCCCTATAATGGCCCCACGCAGTGCACTTTGCGCCCGATCGCAGCGTGGCTCTGTAGGCGGCATATTTTTTCACTGCAGTTTCTTGCTCCTCTTCATCATACCAATTGCTCTTTCGGGCTCGCCGAAAACCGACTACTTATTCGGCGACAGTACGCAATGAGAAGGAATTATGGTTCCACTGCTCACATATGTCGGTTTGTTGAAGAGTTCTTTCTGAGAGCAGGTGTGAGAGTCGAGTAGTGAATGCATTGGCCATCTGTCATGATCGCAGCTTTTCGGCGTTGTTCTCCTTGCATTGTTGGGCACACAGATCCGAGTCTTGGCTGGAAAAGAGAAACTGGTCTAAGTCGATGTTTTGGTTTCTCGCATCTCGATCTGGATGCAGCCATGTAGCTTGATTGATCTTTTTATACCGCATGCTACCATGTTTCGGGCCCAACGATGTTGATCAACTTCGAACGTGGAGGCTGAATTATGCGACAAGCGCACAGAGAAGAGGTCCTTCTCTTCGGGCATAGATGAGCGAGATGTTGAAGAATCTCACTTTGATGCGGATGCGAGGCTTTGTTGTTATTTTTCATTGGAGCTTGTTTTTGCGAGGTGGGCCCCGTTGCTGGGCATGGCGGTGGTTTCCTAACTAAATACACGTTTATACATATAGCGAGCCGCTTGCCCCAGACAGACGCTCCTTTGCAGCCGTACCTACTGGTGAACAGGCGATGCTGACTTCAGTGAGCCCTTAAATCGAATAAGTCGTAGTGGCCTCACAGAAGCTCCTTCTCTTTCTGCTCCACTCGGGCTGGGTACCGCATCTCGCAAATGGGTTGCTCACGTTGCCCAGAGTTCGCAAACGAGGATGCAAGTGTCGACATTGGGTATAGTCGTGAAACTGCAGCTGCATACCCAGCACAACGACTATACCCCATTGCACTCCATGACTAAGTTGGATATTAAAAAAGAAAAACAACAAATTTACTTCCACATCACACACATAGACATGTATATTATAATTTCAACAACTAAGCAATTTATAAAAATCTTTGCCATACATATGAATGTAGTATAGGAAATCCTAGAAAAATTTAATCCAATCGAGGAAATGAAACTTTACTTTTTTATTTCCACATAGTCCATTTATTACTTATATATGTATGTATATACATAGTTAGGTTTTCTAGCCACTATTTGCATGATTTTCGTCACACTGTAAATATAACTATGTTTTAACTAACTCACATATTCACTGCTAAGCAACACGTTTTTTGCTAAGTATGTACTTATTAATTGGAAGCAATCAATGCCAGCTTTAATATTCACGTATAGTTGTATACATAAATATTATCTTAATAAATAAACATTCCGCTTAAATTTTACATATTCATTTAATACTTATCATTGAAACTTTCCATTACAGCTCAAACTTTTACTGAACTTATGGAAAGCTGATTTTTAAGTACACATTTACTTATACGTATATAGTGTTTTTTATAATAAATACTCAAGGTTCTTCATTAGAGCTTTGGTCTAATACTTTGTGTGGTCAAAAATCAACTGAACAATACTTTCAAACATTTTTGTAGCTAAAAATTACAAACATAAAACATATAAATTGGTTTGAGATTTACTAAATTTCAACATATTGTACTCGCGTGACTAAGAATATAATCATTCTTTATGAGTATCTAATACTTTGTGTGGTTAAAAATCAATTTAACAGTACTTTCTAATATTTAGCTAAAAATTTAAAAAAAAAATAAATAAATAAATCGCTTTGAGATTTACTAAATTTCAACATTTTGTACTCGCGTGACTAAGAATATAACAATTTTTTGTGAGTATAATATACAATTGAATAAAATTATTTTGAAATAAATATGTATGTACATAATATGTATGTTAAAATTTTAGCACACTTTCCTTTATTATGCGAGTATAAAAATTTATTTGCATTTTGTCGATTTTATGTAGACTTTTATGTGCGCACAATGAGCAACGATTTCTTTAGGTTTTTCCAAATATTTTCTACTTATTTTCCTAATGTATAGGGATGTTTGTACGTACACATACAATACATTATACATTCCGGGTGAACATTTTCGTATATGTATATTTATGTATATCTCTGTATTCTTTTATTGTTTCGTTTTTGTCCTTGTGAATATATATATATTTTTTTTTTGTTCTCTGCTTTTTTCATACTCTTACAACAAAGGATATGTTTTGCATGCTTTGAATGCATGTATGTATGTGAAAATATATACAAGTATTTATGTGCATACATATGTAGTATATAATTTTTATTATACCCTACAGGAGAAAAATTGTTGAAGAAATGGATATGTATGTTTGAAGAATGTTCAGAATAAGTTAAAAAAATGGTTAAACAGGTAATTAGGCAAGGTGAGCTTTTAAGTTTAAAATATGCGATTTGAAGATGACTCATCTTTGTCGTTTGATTGTTACAAGAGCAAGTTTAGCCTTCCGGAAAGACGAGGCTGACTAAAACTACAAAAATGGGGGATTCTTTACTAACACATTCTTAAAAGTTTTTGTCAAATCATAAGAGTGAGAGGGATAGGAAATCACACACATTGATAAAAGTAACAGATGATGGTCATTTTTTGCCTGTGGTCCTAATAAAAATTACTACATCGATCTACTAACGAATAACGGCTCATTCTGTCAGAAGTGTCGGTCTTAAATCCCATCAATTGTCTGGTACAGTTCTTGCTGCGTTTCTTCTCGGAAGTATTAAACCGAAAACATTTTCTTATTTCGTAAATAGACCAGATGAGAACTGTTGTAGGATTTTAGAAATCACCACGCTTTTCTATTGCTAGAAATCTCTAAATGAATAAGGCTTGATGTCTTTCAACAACTCTGTTAGATGTGCTGGAATATGAGACGACCGTTGTATACGCGTCCTAATTCTTTGATAGTCTGTGGTCGTAGTTGACAATGGTGACAGAGGTTGCCAAACATTTTTTTCTCGCAGACCACTTTCAAAATTTTACTGGTTTCAGTGGACCCCCTGCTGCTACATTTCTTTAATATCCTCAAAACTCATCACAAATTCTGCGGAATGGATCTAGAGGTGGAAATTTGCGTCTCGCTGAGTTCCAAGTTGCAACTCTAAAAAAAAATGTATTTTATTTGCTTCAGTTTTAATTGATTTACTTTTAAACACACAAAAACAACAAACCCGGTTTTTACGCCAAGCTTTCAATTCAGAAACCGGTAAAAGAGTAAAGAATAAATCAATAAAAATCTCTGAGAACCAACCAAGGAAGCGGCGCATCAAATTTAGGGCATAAATAAACGGATTGCTTAATAAGCGCTCTTGCGCTCAACGCTTAAAACAACTGAGCGACGAAAGCTAGATGAACAGAAGAGACAGAACGCTCTTTTATGAGGAGTAATATTTTGAGTGGCGAAAAGAGAACAAATCAAAATTGATTGCTCTTGAAATGAGTTATAGTGAGGAGGAAGATGGGAATTTTATTCCTTGGTGAATATTTTTGAAATGAAACTTCTTAGGCGACGGTATCGCAAAAATAGAGAGTGAAATTTTTAAAACTGAAAATTTTACATTAGTAAGAAGGAAGATGTAGTAGAGTGAAGAGGAAAAAAGAAAGAAAGCGACGTAAGACGTCTATAAAAAGCGATAGCACATAGCTAGAAGAGGGCACTCGTAGAACAACCAAGCAACTACGGCTACAAATAGCGAAGAAAACGACGAAATAGTTTCTCAACCTTTCAAGAAAGGACATTGCAGTAGTCATGGATTATGTAACCAGCTATCTGGTAGACCCTCTTCGAGAGTAGGAACATTTTCCCATGAATATTACAGATGTTGCAGAGATGAGGGAGAGGAAGAACCAGTCGAGCACTTCTTCTGCAGCTGCCCAACTTTGGTGAAGAGCAGAGCACGCTTTTTAGTTAGGCACTTCTTTGGTTCTCTTAGAGAATTAGCCGATGTAGGAATAAAATCAGCCCTACGCTTTAGAAGAGCATCAAAATAGTTCTATGAAAAATAGTCACTGAGGTTCCGTGCTTCGCAGCGGTATCGCAATAGACCTGCAAAGTCTAAGTGAGTTTGTTATCTGACTGCCACACCAACCTAACCAACCTAACCTATACATATATTTACATTGTTTCTGAATAAATAATATTCTGGAGGGAGCAATACATAAAATATACCCCATTTTTTAATGTTGCAACCCAATGTACACAGGTCCCGTGTGTACTGTTAAGAAAGAAGGCAGCTGTTCAATATGTTTGAAACTTATTTTCCGTATTTTTTCATATGTAGGGTATAACTTGTATCAACGAAGCTTTAAATACGCTCAGAACTCTATGTATTATATTTAATCATAGCACATAAATGTTCTATCATTTTTCCACATTTCTTTTTCTGAATGTATGTAAGTATGTATGTATATGTATGCTAGTATTCATGCAGGTATTTTATTAGCTTATATCTTTCAAGGCTTTGTCAATTCTGTGGGATTGTCGCGATATTTTGTAGCTTATAAACTGCTGTCTGTTATTCTCGAAAAACTTACTACGATACAGTACCCAAATCCTCGAATTTACTTAAACTATGATTAGTTATGCTCACAAATACATAGATACACATGTATATAACCACAGTATAGTATCTACATACATATTTTTAGCTCTTAGTATTAACTCTAAGTATTACCAAGTATGTATGTACGAGTATTTTCTAAGTTGTGTCTTTACTCAATTAAATTATAATTTCTTATAAGCTAAGCAGTAGTATGTACATTACATGTAATAACATATTTTTGTTTATTTATCTAATTATTTCTAATAACAAACCACATACATCCTACTTACACATATGTATATGTACACATACTTAGACATAATATATTTATTATTGTTTACTTTCGAGCTCCTTTGGTTGCTTTTTTTGTTTGGCTGAGTTGATTGGGTTGCTGGATTTTATTCCTCGCACGTACAGGATCATTCTTGAATTTTGTATGAATTTTTACTACATTTCTTGCTTATCACCACTGGCTTACATTCTTTCAATATTAACTAATACTCATCCGTGTGTCCTGCTTTCAATTTTGGTAAAGCGTTTGCAGCTGATTCGATGACGACGTGGCATATTGCCGCGTGCGTATAATGTTCATATGTATTTCGGAGGAGGCGGTCGAATTGATGTATGGCGGTAAGTCAGCGCCCGCACTGACACGACAATTTATGAGGTCGTATGGACAGCAGGACTGCAAAAAAAAAAAAATAACAACAACCATGAAATATTAAAGCGGTAAGTGACATATATTGGTGCGGACTAAGGGTGTTGTACAAGCAAACACATACGCATAAATTTCGAAACTCACATACATATTGATATCCCGGCAGTAGAAGTCCCAACTTTTGGGTGAATATATTGAGTAAACTAGCGTTTTTTTTTTCAATTAGTTATGGTGATTTCGTTTTTTTCCAAAAAAACACAAAATTTTCTCACCCTTTGTCTTTAATTTAGAATCGCACACGAAAAGAGAAAGAGGCAATCAAAAGACAAAACTTTTTGGTAAAACTGAAACCACCATTAATTGGAATTATAACGTAAAGAATGTTACCCAAACTGGCACAAAAACTATAAACTTGCGCACCGAAAGGAAGTAGTATTTTATTTTTATTTCTCTTAATTGTTATGTTCACCTTCAGGGATATCATAGCTGAATATATATATAAGGTGTGTCATTTTATAAGGCAAAACATAAAATGAAAACGTTTTCCAGACTTTGTTTACGCCTCAAGTCTCAGTGATTTTAAAAATATATGCAACGGATTTATAGAATTTGTCCCAACAAGTGTTATAAAAACAAGTAAGTGCGCCTGGGCCATACTGGAGAAGTGAAACTTACATACGTTACATATCTATTTTGTCTCATAACCAATATAAATACATATGTACATACAACTGTTTTCCTTAGGTTTATATTTTTTGTATTTTTTCTATCTAGATCCCTACCTCTGCCCTTGTTCGTTCTAATTACAATTATGTTATTCTGTTTTCCTTTATCTTCATTTTTATCTTTATACTCTATCGATAACATAATAAATAGTAATATCCAACATAATAGCGATAACAAAACCGATAAAAATATCGATAACTAAATCGATGACTAATTCGACTCAAATTCCGTTAGCAAAACCGATAATAACATTGGTAGCAAGATCGATTAAAAAATTGATAAAAAAAATCGATAAGAGTATCGATAACAAAAACCTATAAAAATATCGATAACAAAATCGATGAAAATATTAATAACAAAATCGATAAACAATCGATAAGAAAATTGACAAATTATCGATAACAAATAAAATCTATAGTAAAATCGATAAATAATCGACAACATAATCGTTAAATCTATCGATTATTACATCGATAAGTTCCGAAAATATCGATAGCGAAATCAGTAACAATATCGATACAAATGTGGATAACAAAATGGAAAAAATATCGATTGCCAAACCGATAAAAAATATCGACTATTATATCGATATGTCCTGAGAATCCCGAAAATCGCTAAAATCACAAAATAGTTCTCAGATTTAGTCTCTGTGTCTTTATCTATATCTTCAGGGTTAACAATAAAAGCTCTCCTTACGAAAAAATCGCTTAAAGCAAAAAAAGTGTGTACCATATATTAGACGCTGAATATAATTATTTATGTTCATAATACCTTAAGCGAATCTTTAAATGTCGTATTTTTTTGCACCTAGTAAACCGGTTTAAAATCTGACCATTTTTGACTAACCTATGCAGCTTGCAATTTAATTTGATATCTAACTCAATTCTGTACTGCTACAGATGGCCCTAACTTCCTTGTATGACTGAGCAACTATATATATGTAAATAAATGGTTTTCCTCGTAAGTTTGATCTGCGCGTGGTTACATGGCGTATGAGTAACATTATTTCCTGTTCATATTTCATTTTCACATTTCAGCAAAAAAAAACGAATCATAGAATTTAGCAATCGATAACGGAAAATTGATGAGTATCAGCGCAGTATTTAGATAATTTCACTCTCTGTACAAAACGATACTCCTTCCATATTGATCCGATGTACGAGAAACAAACCATCAGTGACACTAACAGCGATGCGCTAATTGCAATTAGTATTTAAATCATTAAAAACATTTGTTGTCAAACTGAATCAGTCTTTATTTGAATCAGTAGAACTTTCCGAGCAAGACGGTATGTGTTTTTAAGAGGACTTAACGAGGAAATGTTCATTGTAAGTACTTCTGTTTAGGCGGTTTAAGAATTTAGGCATTTTTGAAATTTCGGGCTCAATTAATATTCCTCATCCCAAGTAGACTTAATTTTTTAAATATTGGTTCAAACTATATTCTCCAATAGTTATTTAACATTGAAAGATTAAAAAAAAAAAACGATTCAAGTTATGTAACCTTGAACATCACTGAGACTTGGGTAATGCGCATTGTACCATCAAATATTTTAAACAATGAAACACCCTTATATACAATAAATATAGGTATATATATATTATACTAAGGCCAAATTTCAGATGAAATATTTAAGTAGAGATTGTTGATTAACTTCAACAATTCATTTTCAGATTACATTTAATCTGCACTTAAACGGCCAATATTGGATATTTAAATATGAGATATGCAACCCTGTGTTTGTACCAAACAACCAAGGTAAGTGGTTTTATCAAAATTGCCAAACAACGTTCAGCTCTTCAGCACAAAATGTAAGTAAACAAGCAAATGCAACAACAATTTCAAGGAACAAGCAACATTGTTGCCACTTGTTTGGCATATTTCAATAAAGTTGATTTGAAACCCAATGAAAGTTAAATGGCATTTAAATAGCAATTCAAAATTTAACTTAGATTCCGTTTAAATGTTCTTCTGAAATTGGCCATAAGTCAGTCTAAATAAATATACATATGCATACACACATCTATGAGTACACATAGTACACACAGCTTGTTGGCTGGAAGAATGTCGGAAACGACAGAAAAAACCCATTTCAAGGGTCAGTTTTTTAGTACTGGTTTAAACTCAGTTTTAACTACTGACCAGTTCTTCGGTGCGAGTTTAAAACTGCTTCATAGTTTAGTTGTTTTGAAGAGCAACACTGTTTTTTTCTTTATGCAGATACAAAACTTCAACCATTTATCTTTACTTTTGATACCATCGCGCTTAAAGTTCTGAAAGTTTACAGTGTTGCTCGACCAAATTGCCCTATGCAAGAAAACTCCAACTCAAGTGGCGTTTGTTAATTTTCTTGAGCACAATTTTCATCTAACTACACTGGCGGCAGAAATAATAGACTCGTCGTACTTTGAAGAGTATTGGCTATATTTCCTTAGTTTATTTTATGTTTAATATTTTGTTATAAAAGACCAGGTAGTTATACGGCAAACATCATATAAATCCGCCTTTTTAACTTTGAACAAAAAATTATAAAAACTCGACAAATTTTCACCAAATTTTCAAACTTTCTTTCTGCCGCCACTGTATGTATGTGCCGCTATACAAATGCATCTGTTTTCAGATTTGGCGTTTAAACTTAGTTTAAACCACGCTTAAATTTGACTGAAAAACTGCACACTGAGTTTAAACGACAAACAGAGTTAAAGTCGCACTGAAAACCCGGCCCTAAGTAGTAGTAAAAACTTCCAAAAAAATATTTGCCGATTGTGTCTCATAAAAAGAGTTTTTGTTAACTACTACTACTTTTTTGTTAGATAACTATATCATTGATGGAAAATAATAACTCTCTGATCTAAGTTAGAAATAAAATTAAGATTTAGCGGTGGCTTATATTTAAGATTAAATTTAGTATATCTTCTTAGTTGTCATTCCTATTTGATCCGTGAAAAATAACTGACTAAAACCATTGCATCAATTTTTCCAGATTTTCTTTTTACTTAGGATATTCTTTCAGCTAACAAGCGAATATGTATTTCAAACAATAAACGCACATATAAAACATATAAAAAATCAATAAAGGGAAAAAAATAAAATACATAAAATCGCTTTGGATTATCTTTTAAATATAAGCATTGTGCACAAAATCGAAAGAATCACAATATTTGATTTCAAACCACTTGAATTCAAGATGCATTCATGCATTAATATCTACTTATGTAGCTATATGTTTGCATATAGAATTTTGTTATGCTTGCTAGTGCGTTATGTAATTTGATCTGCATGTATGTAAATACGTGTGTGGGCATGTCGCTGTTATAGCAAATGTGTCTGAAACACAAAATTAATAAATAACACAGAGAAAGAAGCTCAGCATCATACGCATTAAGCAGAGTATAAAAGGAGTGAAGTGGTGAAAGCTACGGTTAAGGAAAAATCATGAGTAAATAGTATTGGAAAGTATTAGTTTTATATATACATATTTGGAAGTAAAGAAGTTTTAAATTGTTTGCATACCCATCCAGCCGGTAGGTTTAGTTAGTTAAGTTGTTGTGTTTGGCATTTGGATGGTGTAAGACAACGTTTTAGAAGTGTAAATGCCATCTGCGAGTTAGAAAATTTTGATAAGTTTAGATTTCCATAAAATTGTTTTAAGTAAATATACATAGATGCATTTTCTTTGTAGCTTATATTACAACAACAAGTCATGTTTGAGAAAAAACACAACAATCGACTTCAATTCACAATATAGAAATTTGGGAGTAATTCCATCATGATTCAATGATCGGAACTAAACCAAATAAATAGGGGACCACAGCCAAAAACGCTTCCCACGGTCCAAAGTTAACCGCGAACATATGTATATACACATATGTACATAAGAAAAAAACATTATTCCGACGAACTGATACCCTCCCCCTTTTTAAAGTCGGTTAAAAATATATAGATTTCGATTTTCGAACTTCAATTCGTGAGCAAAAAGTTCTAATTGAGGTAAATGAAAAAAAAGGATTCGAGTACCCGCTAACAAAGCACATAGCCTATTCTTAGATCTTTGTGCCTAAAGTTGCCGGTTCCTAAAAATAGTATTTAATACTTAGTGCTCCTTGAAGTCTACTAGCTAAATCCTATATATGCCAACCGTGATCAAAGATCAACAACTTTTTAGAATCAGCAAACGAATTCCAACATTCGCTATCGGAAATTTTGACTGCCAAAATCTAAAAAAAAGATTAATAGCCCTCTAACTGCCAGATTTAGCTGATTACACATTTCATTTGTTACTTTCCCATGTAGTATACTTTTAGGCCGCACTGCTTTCCACTTTGGCGTAGCGATTGTCACAATTCCACTTGCATTTAAACAATCAGTGGCATAGGAAATATAGCTTATACAGCACCGATCTTGGTGTTTTCTCAATAGTTTTTATATGATTCTTTAGAAAATATCTAACATAATTGCTCGGTTTCAGCAGTTTTAAAGTAGAACCTCATATCTGAACAATCAGTGGTATGGAGACTTTAGGTTATAGTGACCTAATTTTTGTCATTTTCACTGGAATATTTCGAATGGTTCAGTTTTCAATGAATAAAACTTTCATGATAGGAAATAGAAACTTAGTAATCTGCATTACAGCTTTTAAGACATGTAGAAATAATTTTTGTAATAATAAGATTTACTATATAATTTTTGTCAGTATTTTATGGATTTATGTGAATACTTGAATAAAATTCCAGGCCATATAAAGATTTAAAGTTGCTTTGCTTTGACAGCAACGTACATAGGTAAGGCAAGCTTGGCTGTATTGAACACTTTGCCATCGAATACTGATCCTTTTTTCATGTAAAATTCAAAACAAAAAAAAAAACTTAAACTACTGAAAATTTTAATATTACGTTCAAATTGGCCGCATTTAATTTGTTAAATGGAAAAAACCTTTTTGTAAAACACAATCGTTCATATTGAATATTTTGAGTTAATTTTGACGGTTGGTTGATTACAAATAAGAACTGCCAAAAATGACATTCAGACATTCTGTTTATTCCGGCTGTGAAATGGGATTATCCGGAATGTATAAAGAAACGCAGCCTCAGTATCAAGTGTTTGTGCTTCAATTTGTCCTATACGGAAATATCTGAAGTTAATTATGCTCAAAATGTGGGGAAACATGTAATCTCCTGCAAACAAAGAGTAAAGGCAGAACTCATCGAGGAGGTTAAGGAGGTAGGCTGTGGAAACCGCCTGTCATACTGCCAGGCAAATTTGGCCAACGATTGTTGTAAAGCGCTCCATGGCTCTCACTCGGCTGTACCGCTCTTCTCTGAGATTGGTAATCGGAGTAATCGACGGGCAGTGCCTGCGGGGCACGCGCGACAAATATTAGGATACCACATCAGCGATTTTTGCCGCAGTTGCAGAGACGAGGAAGAGACGGAGAGCTTTGAACATTATAACTGCCGTTGTCTCGTCCTAGTTTAAACGCGCAACCAATTCTTCAACATCTACTTTTTAGACTATTTAACTGACCTTCGGTGGAATTCTGACAATTGATACGCTAAACCATTTTTCTGTTAATTGTATTTCATATGAAATTTCGTTCAATCCTGTGGAAAATTTCGCCTTTTTTCAGCTTTCCCAACTTATTCAAATGTTCATTTTGTAAGTATTTTTTTAGAGTACATATTTAGTTCATGTTTTGGCACCATAATCTATCTTTTTTTGTAATTTAGTGTAATATGTATGCAAATATAAATACCCATATCAAGGTCTTATGTATATACATAGTATATATCGTCGTTTAAAGTGCAAAACCGCGTATCAACAAAATGCAAAACCGCGTATCAGCAAAATGCAAAACCGCGTATATGAAGTTGTAGAAATTATTTTCTAAAGCGTAAAAACACACATATTTCAAAATGGTTCTCTTTTTTATAAAGCAATCGCATTTCTGGCTAGTATATTTTTAGGGCGAATGGATAAGGATTGAGCCAAGAGCTTGTGTGAGCAAATCTAATTTTTGGCAGCCAATGTCAGTTGCGCGGTTTTGCAGAATGACGATACGCGGTTTTGTACTTTAAACGACGATATGTATGTATATTCAAACTCTTTTAGCTGCAGTTTAGCAAGAACGTGCTTCTAAGATAAGAATCCATTTCTTCATTATGTAACTGTCATCAAAGACAGTAAAGTCATATTTAATTTTATTGTATATGTACACCAAAGGTGAGAGTTAAGGCGAAAATGGATAGTAATATTAGAAACTCATTTCGTGCAAATTGCATATAAAAGACTTGCGACATAAGCTGTCAATGAATACGTATATAAGTATGTATAGTATCGGTCACATCAATTTTATCCCCATTTCAAAGTGATATTGTTTGCCACTTACGTTTAATTATTTATTTTTAAGAATTTTCAATTAAGACACAGTTCATTCTCTAATAAAAACTGAATAAAAAGTCTTAAACTTGCGTTTGTATGGGTTTTGTTAGAGAAAGAACTGTATTTTAACTAAAAACTCCTAAAAATAAATACATATGTAAACATAATTGGCAAGCAATATCACTTTGAAATGGGGGTGCTATTGATATGACCGATACTATATATCGATGGTTGAGTGGATGATCGACCTATCTCGGCAGCCAGTTCGAAAACGCCCTATCTCAGAAAGCTTTTGAAGAACGATTTACCTCAGAATTTTATTGAAGAACGCCCTATTTCACAATTTGGTTGAAGAACGCCCTATATCAGCTAGGGCGTTCTCAACCAAATTCTGAAGTAAGGTGTTCTTCAAAAGCTTTTGGAGTTACATCGTTTTATCGTTTTCGAACTGGCGGCCGAGATAGATCAATGTTCAACTCAGCAATGAATATGTTGATATGTATTTCAACATGAGGAATTGAAATGGTTACCAAAGTAAATTTTTGTGATTTTTAGAGCAAAATTTTGCAAAATAGGGAATGATAATTTAAACTACATATTATTATCTAATTAGATAGATAGTTTTTCGTGCGATGACAAGTTCAAAGGAATGTGGCATCGGGGTCCATAGAAGAGAGAACTAAAGCCTTGATAGTTTTTGTTCTTCATTAGCAACGAAAAGTTTTGCTAACTAATAGGCTAAACAAACAAAAAATTTAAAGAACAGAAAAATTAGCACTATTGCAGGTACAAAGCATTGCATTCCCATATTCACTTTTATTCTATTTATTATGTCTAATACTTTGCATTAAAAGAAAATTTTGTATTTTTAGTTATGTTGTGCAGCGTTAGGTATATTCTACTACAGCGCTTACGTAACAGTAAAGTTATTAATTATAAATACCCACCATTTTTCGATTTGAAATTTCATTACTTGTCGGTACTAATAGAAGCGTCCAAGAAAATGCAAATATGTACTTGTTAAAGAAATATATTTAACTACATACATATGTAAGTAAACATGAAATATTTTATTATTTAAATATTATATACCAATCGAGTAAAACCAATTATGTTGTTTATGTTTGTGCCAGAATATGTTAAGTAGTTTTGAAGTCTTCTTGTAGTTATGCGCAAGTATTGCAAGTATTGTTAGTCAATATAATATGTAATTTGAACTGGAGCTCCTAAGTTTGTAGGTAATTACAGTTGCTCGATAACTGTATATTTAATGCACTATACTCTTGCGTCCGAGCACCGTGGGCGAAATGAGCAATCAATGAACGAAATGCTGCAGCCAACTCTCATGGAGCCTTAGGTTATGAGAGCCACTCCCAGGACCCACTAAAGTCAGCAACGTCTGTTCACCAGTAGCAGCCGGCCTTCTTTATAAACGGGCCCCGTTAACATTGTACCAGCTTCTGGTTTTATGTTAGGGTTGAGAACCGTCAAGTAATTCAGACTTGCAATGGACAGAATAATAAAACGTCTGATAAGACCCGATTTTTTAATGACCCCCACCAGCTGATTCGGTGGCTTCATTTGCTTTAAATGCTTGAAAAAGGCTACTGACTTTCCGAGATGAAAATGGACTAGCAAAACAATAAAGTAGCTTATTTCATACTGCAGTATGGTAAAGCGTTGAAAAATATGTATGTATACCTTTTAATAGTTGAACAAATTATACAACATGAAAAAAGTCCAGTTATAGAAAACGATCGGCTGTGGACCGGATTCAAGCCATCAGACAACGAGATCTCGACTATCGACTGAGTCGTTCACACTTGGCAGCCAAAAATTACGCTTTCTTACTGAACAGCCACTTGCGGAAGTTCGTAAAAAGAAAGTTTTAAATGTGATGATTATCGGTGTGTAATAGGGGAAGGTTTTCCCAAATATTTCCATTAAAATTAAAGATATACTTCGGATAGGTTAGACAAGAGTCTGCCTTCGTCCCAACACTGTGATGCTAACTTATAGACTTCTTGCGTTCCTCCCCTTGCCCAAGAAATTAAAGACAATTCCAGACGCCAGTGCGTCTCTACACTTTTGATTCCTCCACATCACGGCAGCTACGATAGCGTTTGACTGCAAACGGATTATACTTAACACGTAGTGCCGAGTAAGAAATCATACCACTCCATGCGGAGGAGGAGCTTATCCAACTTCGGTCAGAAGTTCTTTTTATCCAGCACGTGAGCTCTGCAGACCATCTGATACCTATTTGCCTGTTCTATAAAGTTTCTTTTCAGCCAGAAATTAGGAAAGCCCGCATTAAGAGCGGTACTGAGCTTGCTGTTCTCGTCGATTCATTTGCAACGCAATTGCCCGGTATGTCTTAATGGTCTGGCACCCAAACAGAGTAAGTCTATATTACATAACTATTTTCGAAGTAGATTTGTGCTTTAATTGTTACTTAGCTATCAGAAAAGATAGTCTCTGAATAGACATTAATAAGAGAATCGATCAGCAATCGCAAATTGAGGCTGAGTGAGAGTTCTTGCGAATAAACGCCTCGCCTCCTACCCACAAACCCACCTTGGCGCCTTCATTCAAAAAAGAGGAATATTTGTTGGTTAGGATGGACACACATCTACTTATTTGGTTTCAGGTTCGATGCCTGGTACACGCAAAATCTAAAATAATAGAAAATAATTTTTCTATTAGCTGGCCCCGGAGTGCTTAGACAAACTTCTTTGAGACAAGATGAAGGTGCTCATTTTGAATTGCTGATATTTGGCATATATTTTAAGGTGACGTACTTCAAAATTATAAAGGCGTTCAGTTCATTCGTAGGATGTAGTATTCATACAAATTCGTTATTCCTATCATATGTAGTTCGTTCTTTATACATATGTACACGTGTATAAGTTGAAAATCATGAAAATATATGTATAAGTATATGTATAAAAATATACAACTATTCAAGTGTTGTTGTTTGTGTAAAAGTGTATGAAGCATTTTAAGAATAGCAGATGGTGTTATAATAAATGAGTTCTTCATGTAGGTATTTATTGAGTTATTCGACTTCATGTTTCCAATTAAAAAGTGCATTTTATTTTTACAAGCAGCAAGCAGCATCTATCAACACTGCAAACTAAAAATAATTTGTATCAAAACTGTAAACTTACCTTTAGCGTTTCCTTGAAAGCGCCGCGAAAATCGCGATTGAAATAAGCATAAATGATTGGATTCAAGGCAGAGTTGAAGTAGCCAATCCAAAAGAGCAGACCGACAACAATGCGTGGTGTGGTACAACTAGAACAGAGCGTGGAGGCCAAATACCTTTGTTTTGGAAAAGAAAAATACAACAAGCAAAAATATATGTGTATTAGAAATAATTTATGTACATAAATATTTATAAAAAGCCAGAAAAAAACAGAAATGCAAGGAATTTTTTATGAAAGAAAGTTATGCGAGGGATTGTTCATTAATAAGGTAATTTAAAATTTATTTATTTGTTTACTTTTACACAAATATACATACATATTACGTATGTATGTTCACTAGGGTGATCCTCAAATGTAGGAAGCATATTTTACATCAGATATCCAAAGCCGCAATCACCATGTCGATACTGCCATAGTCGAAGATATCACATATAAATTTTGGTCCCGATTGGAGTCGGTTTAGGCATATCGTAAAGAGGTAAAATGACAGTTGCCTCTATGGACTCAAACATTATTATTTTTTCATTTATTACCTAAAATAGAGTATATCACATATAAAATTTTGGTAGAGTCGGTTATGACGTCTTCACTGGGTAATTTGAACTTTGGCCCCTGTGCGACATATATGAAATGTAATATCTTCTACTATAATAGCATCGACGCACAGAGATCAATTCATACGCTCTTTTGATCTAAAATAATTTGATATATTTATATAACTAGCAACACATAAAGTAAGAAAAGAAAAATCCGAAAAAAGTTTAGTTGGGAATTTTCTTTTATTAAGGTTTTTATGGCATTAGCAAGACCGAAAAAGTGAGATTTTAGTTGTTGTTCTTATAAATAATTTTTATTATTAATAATTCGTTTAATATCATCACTATCATTATCAAAGTTATGCTCATCATTATCTTCATCACTATTTTCATCATCAACGGAAGTAATACTTTTAAAAGATTTCTTCATAAGGCGGATTGTTGTAACTGTTTTGTTAATTGTTTATGAAAAAGTAAATATCATTGTCATTTATAGGTAATTTTTCATATATTAATGAACTCGACAGGTACAAATTTTCTCTATGGTTTCGTAAAGTTTAGAAAATAGTTTAAAAATATAACCTTTAATAAAAACAATCATCATCTTCGCTTGCGTCATTGTCATCGCTATCAACAACTTAATCATCACAGTTCTTCATAATTATCAAATGTTTTGCTTTTTTCGGAAAATCCTCCATTTTTTTTTTTTGGGTAGTTTTCTCATACTTGATATAAAAGGGTCGCAACTGATCAAAAATCTATTGAATATATCTTCATTCGTTTTTTTTGTGCTGCACTTGCGAGACAAATAGAGAATATTCATTTCTCATTCATTCATTTTTTGCATTCATCTCCGATATCAATTTTTGCTTCCTACATTTAAGGACCACCCTATTGTACATAGATACATATATTTGGATATTTTTCCAGCTTACCATAGGAAGAACGGCGCCCAGCATAGTAAAAATGCGCTCATTATAATGCCTAGCGTGCGTGCGGCTTTCCGCTCACGACGCATTGTTGTGATGGTCGACTGTTCGACTTGTATGCTCGGGCGTGGTTTGGGTATTTGGCTAATCTGCAAATGTTTGTCCAACAGCAAGGCAGCCACTTTGGATCTGAAAATATAAGAAATAAAACAGAGAAAAAAATTTTATTAATAAAAAGAAGATTGTTATAGAGCATCAACAGAAAAAGAGATTTGGTATGTTACAGTGAAGACTGACGGAGATGTTAAGCATGACTGGCATAGCAAATTGAATCAACAAAATGAAGTGATCCTAAATTCAATATATATATTAATAAAAAAAAATTCAGCTGAAAGTTAAATTTATTTTTAGCTACACTTTATAGTAAACGAAGGCAGCCGAAAATTATTACTCAGTAATCATTACTGTACTAGAATATTCCGTATGCATATTTGTAAAAATACATACATATATTAGTGTATACTCGTACAGTAGGCAATCCCTTTTGTTTACTGTAAGGCTGATTTTTGGACGCAGGGGTTGTGAAATCGCCAATATCTAAACACAATTGCCACGTTATTTTCAATTCAGAAAAAACAAGCGTTAGTATCAATCAGTGGTAGTTAAATTCCAATAAGATTTTGCCTATCCACATCATAATTTTTAATAAAATTTCAACAATGCGTGAAAGTTTTCAATTTTTTTATCGTAAAGTTGGAATATCTGGCCAAAATTTAAGAAATGAAATCTTGTAATTTACATGTGCCATTTTGAATTTTTGTCATTGCGACACTTGATTCTTTATCAGCAATATTGAAAACCCATACGCTTATACTTTCGAACCGATACCCTGACTTTTCCATAAAATATTGAGTTTCTGAAAGTTAACCTCAAATTGTAAATCAGCGACCTCTAAAAGGTAAATGTGACGATTTCAATAGCAATACGGGAATTTTTGATTATTGTGCAGGGATATCGTGCTCAGGGACCACGGGGAGCTAAAGGAAACTATTCTAAAATTTTTTATCTCAGAAAGAAGAAGAAGCACTCCCGATTTCAGAATCTGATTGAAGAAGGCCATATCTCTGAACTTGGTTCGTAAACGCCCGATCTGAACTAAAAATATATTGAAAATACGCTGAGATAAGGCGTTTTGGAACCGAATTCTGAAATAGGGCATTATTGAAAAGTTTTCTGAGATAGGGCGTTTTCAAACTGGCTGCTGAGATAGGTCCATCGTCCACACAGCGATCGATCTATGGGCCTCGAATTCGTTATCTAGTTGTATGATTTAGCTAAAGTGACTATATCCGTTTTTGTGACGAAGTACTCAGCTTCCTGTAATGCATAGTTACCCACAGAGCTCGCGAGCAAAATAAGCTTTTTTGCGGTGACAGGTAACAAGATCAAAGGAAATAAGGTCAATTGACACTATTTCGCAGACTGGATCATTTCTACATTCTTTCTTTAAATATTTCTCGTATTCCAGCTCTTTTTGCGTTTAGTTTTCCGCATCGTGTTTTTGTTATATTCGTAATTTAAAATTTTGTTTAACAAAATCAGTTGGTGGTGGTTCATGATTGTGTGTTAATTAATAGCATTGAGGATATGGCAATAACCTCTTTCATCTATGGAAACAACACTTACGGGGCAACGTATATTGTAACAATATTCATACGTACGATGCAAGAACAACATTTTTTCTTTGAATCGACATACTTTAAGCATTTATGACGCTTTCCATTTATGAATGAAGAAATATTATAATTTATTTTATTTCCAAATTTTTATTGACTTTATTTTGCTTTTGAAAGGGTAACAATGTCAATTGACTTTATTTCGCATCAGTATGAGAAATAGTGTCATTTATGTAATTAATATAAAACTCGTTTTATAAGATATTTTCAAATCGGTCCCACTCACGTAAAATTAATATTTTCCGAAATATTTTGGCAGCTGTTTTATAATATAAAAAATGTTATTCCTCCTAATGTACATATAAGTGAAAAGGAAAGTTAAAACGGACCTACGATTCTTACAGTAGATGCCACGCTTTTTTCAATGCAACAAATCGAAGCTTTCTAGCTGCTTTTTAGTGAAAGAAGTGTTTCCAGAAATGTGTACAGCAAGATTTTTCTATCTTCGATCATAGCATAGGGCATAACGTCTTCTGGTTAAAAAAACAAAAACAAAAACAAAAATGTTCCGCTTGATAAAGCAAGTGTTGCATTGATATTTGTGCCAAATTCAGATTATTCAGTATATGTATGCTTCCGTTAGATAAAAGAAGTTCCTAATAAAATTAAATGAAATTGAATTAAATTAAATTTTATGATGAAAAATTAAGCAAAGTGAAAAACTAAAACAAAATTTAATTCAATTTAATTTTATTTTGGAATGAAAATTTAAGCAAAGTGAAAAAATAAAATAAAATAAAATTAAATTAAATTTTAGGATGAAAAAGTAAGCAAAGCAAAAAAATCAAAATAGTGTTTTAGTTCAACTTGTTTGCGTCTTACCTGTAAACAAGACGCTCCTGCCGGACTGCCTCCTGATAAATGCGATAATACATAAAAACCATAACGAAGCCAGGAATCCAGAAGCTCATCGATGAACTAACAATGGCGTACGCTTTATTAACTTTAAATTCACAAATCTGTAAAAAAAAGAGATATAAGATTTGATCAATTGCATAAAAAAGTGTTACAAAGTGTATCCGTAAAATATTAAATATTGTTACTAAAACGGGTTACACTCTATTAAAAGTGTCACACTATAATCTAATCAAAACTAAAACAGTCCTCTTTGTAAAAAAAAAAAGTTTGGTAAACAAATAAAAATTGTAATTGAAAATGACCTTCTTCTCAAACTCGCTGAAAGCAGTGACAGTCGAATGCTTTTTTATTGCACTCACTTAAAAGCGGATGCGTCGATTTGCTTTAAATTGGCCTTAGCTGCCACAACTTGTAACGAACACGACTCTGACCTTTGCAAACGTGGTCAGTCGATTTTAATTACTTTCAAGATGTTTTAAAAACTTTGAGCTGCATTAGACGCAGATACTCTGTAGTTGGCTGTAATTTTGGCCAAACGAAATGTACTGTGAACTGCAGGACAGCATTACTTTTTTACTGCACATTCCGCTATTCGAGCTTCAGAACTAATTAAGGCGAAGTGTTTTGTGCAAATGGACTGATTATTATTTTCGTTTTGCAAGACAGTGTTTGCTATGCCTTTTGTGCGGGAAGCCACCAGGTAATTTTTTCTAATTGAGTTTTTTCGTTTGCTTTCAAACTTTACCTCAGGTTTTTCTTATACTACTTGGCATTAGCCGCACACTTAAGTTGTACGCTTTGTTTGGTTATGGACTTCCGACTTCTAGTTTAAATTCTTTACCACTTAGTGGCTCATGTTATGTAGAAACATAATTTAAATATTTGTTATACATTTCGAATAAAAAAGTGCCATTATATCCTTCCAGACTATCCTTGCAAGAAAATTTGATAAACATTTACATACATAAATACATATGTGCATGTTTCTTGCCTCAATTCTGTGTGACAACTGAGAGAGTTTATAGAATTCAGTAGCGGCGAACACAAAGCGGTTAAACTTTACCTTAAGCGATCGGAAAACTTCATGTCACGGATAAGAAAATGTTGTAATTGATTGTGCAGAGTTGCTGGCTACTTTTCGTTTTACCTTTCGCTTAACATTTTCAGGCTTTCAATTATCAGCCCTTTAAACACAAATTTTGTTCTGAAAAAATTGGTCGTATTCTTGTTTTCGTACGAGTCGAAAATTTATGATTTTCTTATTACTTTTCTAGATTTTAAATTTTCGATTCTAACGAAAACTAGAATCCGGCCCAATTTATTTGAAGGGCAGATAAATTGTAAAAGAGACTTGAGAAAACGGCACTTATTCAACAAACAAGATGGTTACAGAGCATGTGCTAAATATACAGTTAATCAAAAAAGTTTACGTACAGAGTGATTTTTGCAATACGGGCAACTGTTTTATTAAATATTTTATTTTTTGCAAATTTTGTATTAAAATATTGTTAGTTGTACAACAAAAACCGCAAAAAATCAGAGTTCCAAACCTCGTGCAAAATAAAAGAAACTTCTGCAAATTTTTATTGAAATATTTCACTTTTTGTTACACTCTTTAGAAAAATATTAGTATGCAGTTCCTTAGCCCATTCAATTTTTGTACAATACAGTGCAAGCTCGCTACCATTGATTTTTGACCAATTTTTTTGTTGGAGGTGTTGCTCATTTTCTCCATATAAAATAATATTCGGTAAATGGATGAACTAAAAAACTGCATACTCAATTTTTTTCTAAAGAATGTAATTAAAAAGTGCAATATTTTAATGAAAATTTGTAGGAGTTTCTTTAGTTTTGCACAAGGTTTGAAACTCTGCTGTTTGTGGTTTTTATAAAAAACTTGCAAAAACCAAAATATTCTAAAAAACAGTTGCCCGAATTGCATACCTTTATTGATTGACTATATGCATATGGGGAAAAACTCCGGCTAAAAAAACGTTAATAAATTATCCATCAAATAGTTTGAAATCCATTGAGGAAATATTAAATTCTTGTATTATTCATTTTACTCAAATGCTTAAAAAGTTTCAGGTAAAAAACGATAATTTTTGAAAACACAATGTAAGCGATATTTCTACAGGGCGTGGTTTTTGCCCGATTTCAAAAATTTACAAGACAGTATTTAAGAAGGTCAGGCACAATGTGTATATCAAATTTGGTAATGATTGGTGCAGTGGTTTTTGAGATAAAAATATTTTACATAAGTGGGCGGGCCGCGCCCTGTTTCCAAAAAATGTTACGAAAAACTAATTTTCGCTTTAGATCTATTGAAAATATCATTTAATTCATGGCCGTATATTAGACAAAAATTATTTTATGTATTTAGCATATTCAACGAACTTTATGAATGTTATCTAACGAGCGCGCTTAATGCCAACCTTTTATGTAAGGTAAAATTTTGAACCATTCACGCAAAGACCTATTCAGATAATATTTGTTATATTTTCAATATTTTCAAAATGAAAAGAAACTTATAATAAAACCTTTTCCATAATCACGAGTGACAGATTTCAAGATGTTACAGTTTATTTCCAATGAGGAGTACTAATTTTTCTCAACATCTAATGCATATTCCAATATTGCCTTTACTATTTGTCATGGTTTTTGAATGTCTCTGTTTTGCGCTGAAAAAGTTATAGTCAATAATTGTACAAAAGGCACCCAAAGTGACACGACAAAATTGCTATTTTAGTTACTTTGATTGTTTATGAAAATTGAAATAACATTATTAAAATAAAAATAAATAAATAAGTTACAAGATCTCGTCACATTTATTACCAAAATGGCCCAAGATTTTTACAAAAAGTAAATGTACATTAATAAAATTAATTTAAAGATGAGTGACAAAAAGCACACCGTTCCGGAGATTTGCCCATATACCAAATAACAAAGAACAAGGGAAAACATTTTGAAGAGCATTAGGCTCCAGGAGGTGCTGGATTCAATTGTTCAATGATAATAAAAAGTTTCTTACGATATTAAAATAATATAAATTTATTTTTGTGATTTTTTTTTGTCTTCATACTATGAAAAAGCATCTGTGAAGTGCAGACTGAAAACTATTCCAGTGGAAAAATCGCTAAATAAAAATCTGTTCATAAAATAACAAAAGATCGCTTGACGCCAATTCATATGTGTTCTATGGTTTATTTCAAGGCGAATTCATACGAGTTTGTGTTATTAGATCAGCTTATTTCTTCCTATTTCATTTGCCTTACATGTATTTTGTATTTGCTTTTACTGATTTGACAACAAACCCGCCAAAAACTAAACCAAAATACATGTAAATTTTGACAGCTAATTCACCTTGGTTTATTTTTTTTTTCAGTGTATGTATGTACTATAAAGTGATGCTTGAGTGCCAAACAAATAGCGAAAGCTACCAGCTATCACTCTCAGTGTAGCAACAAGTAGGTGCTTAAACTATCCATATTGGCATTTTAAAGCACATACAAAAATTGTGTCAAAGCAGTGTGACCGATGGACGAAAGCAGTAAGTGAACGGAATTGAAAAGAACATAGTAGTAGTAGCTACTGTTTTCGATCATAGTCAACCGAAATCCTTCAGATACTCACTTCAACCAATACACTCAGTCTCGTTACAAAAGATTCAATATACATACACAGCTATTACATTACCAAAAAAAAATCAGTTAATAAATTGTAGTTTTTACTTAACATGAAAATCGTAATGGTCGTTTTTGCTTCATGTCAAATTTGAATCCCTCCATCAGCTCTAAATAGTATTCACTAATGATCTTTATACCTTTTTTAAGGTAACCTCTGTGAATGATAACGCGTGCATACAAACAAACAAAATGTAGGCATGCACGTGCAACCGGATGGTGCAGAGTCTTCGTAATATATCCTCCAGAATAAAACATTTTATATTTTAAGACTTCCTCCAAATTATTTCGGATAATAGGAGAGCTGGATCGAATTGAAAATAGAACCAAAAATCTCATCATTTTGATTCCGTTGATACAATTTTTTTAAATTTATACCCCTTCTATCATCTGAAGTGATTTTTTAGAGAAAATATTTTCAAAAGGTATAAGCTTTTAAAAAATATTTTAATGGAGGTCTTAGATAGAATATAATAAATTGTATATATCCGTAATAAAACAATACCGTTTTTTTTGTGGAGAGTGGTGCATTCTAATGTATATATATCATTCTTATTTTTGGTGGGAATATCCTCTGGATAGCAACCGGAAGTGAGTTAATGCGAGAAAGCAAACCTCTTAACAATGGGTTGTGCGCTGGGTGCCCAAAAACGCCTGCCAACGAAAGGTTCAATTTAGCCTCGGAGACAGCCTTCTTTCTTTTGATGAGCGATGAGCTGTATGAGGAAGAACATATTCAAGCGTGCAGTGGGTTTTTTGTGCTGATTACGAATCCGTAGATATAAAGTTTCTATCAGCTCCCGATTTTGAGGAAAACGTAGTTAAAGTGTAAAAAATTGCATTTTTGGCAGTGTTTCAGAAGCTCCAGCGGAGAAACAAAAGAAAATTTTCATTTAGGCCGAAATTAAAGCTGGAGCTTTCGACTACAATGTCTGAAAATGCTGATAGTTTTGATGCGAAATAAGAACGAATCTCCGGAATGTCGCTGATTAAATATAACACGAACAATTCCAAAAAGTATTAAAAATTCAAATAAAAACATATTACGCAAAAATCAAAAAAAAAAAATCTTTAAGAAACCCCAAAGAGAAAAACACAAATTTAGAGAAAATTTGGAAAAGTTTTATAACGTCTCGAAAATTATGAAGCACTCTCAAATACTTAAATAATTACTTATAAAAAATACTTATACAAATTAAAAAAGGAACTTAAAAATCACCGAAATCCCTTAAGAAAAGAAAAACAATTCTGAAAAGTAGAATACGAAGAGTCCCGGAAACATCCAGAAAGTTTTTCAAAAGTTACGAAAAGTTCCGAAAATTATTAAGCACCCTCAAATACTTAAGTATTTAAAATTTGGTATCTCCTAAATATCGTACAGTATTTACATATTTTAATACATATTTAGCAACTCGTAAATACCAAAGTTTTGTTTTACCTTTACCATTTCGACGTCTATATACACAAGCAAGTACTTTAAGCACAAAAATATTTAAGTTTGCCCATCCCTGGCTAAAACTTGAAAAAATTACTCCAGCGTTTACTGTAATATTTTGAAGCCATAGTACTTCGCCTTTCGCAGCCATTTAAAATCAAGGGAAATCTTCCATGGCTATTCATTTTGCGGGTTGAAGTATAATGAATACTTCATAACGTACGAGTGACCTTGAATTGCTACAAAACGTTAAGCGTTTGAGTGTTTACTCAGCTGTAACGGCGATGATGCTCCAGGCAACTTTGCCACACAGCAAAAGCTGAGGGATTTGTTGAACTTAAAAAAAAAATAGAATAAAATAAAAAATAAAAACCATAATAATGCAACCAAACACAATAAACTGCGCACCAAAGCTACAGTCAAAGCACAGCCGACTAAAGCTGGGTTACTTTACGAATTTTCGGACAATTGCTCACGCATTACCATTTCTGCAGCTATGAAGTGCTTCTATTTTTTCTCCACTTTTTTCTTTTGCTTTCCAGAAAAGTTGTTGCATACACTGTGTGTAAGTTTGCTTGTGCTGTTTTCTTTTTTTTTCGATTTCATTTTCTGTTCTTATTCTAAACATTTAGCCAACATTGCTGGTGCTTGATGAAGTTTTCAATTTGTTGCCATCAATTTAATCATTACTGACGAGTGCGTGGAAGTGGAATTCGATTTTATTAAGAATCGAGAAGAAAAATTGAAAATGAAAGCGGCATGAAAGCACTGAGACGCTGTGTTATCGCACTCGTCCGGAAAATTAATGCTTAATGTTATGTACATTAGGGTGGGTCCTTAAATGTATGAATAAGATTTACTAAACCTTAACCCCTACATCGATGCTACTATAGTTGAAGATATCATATAAACATTTTAGTGACAATTGGAGACGGGTGCGGCGTGTCGCACAGTTCAGATTACCCTTTGAAGACTCGAAAAATGTTAATTAAACATAAATCAAATAAAGTACAATAAAACAATGAAAAGCAGTTTCTTTAGTTACATTTTGGGACTGCCAAGTTATATAACAGCTGCTGATAGGTTAAAGCATTTAAAAGTGGAAAATGGCACGGCAGAGAGAGGAGTAAAACTTGTAGAAGAGTACAATAAAGTTTTGTCCAAAAGAAAGGTGACGAAACACTAACACTACAAAGCAAACTTGACCTGAACAATTTGTAGTTAAGTGTTTAATTATGGTGTAAAATAAGTGAGTTTCATATTAAGATTAAATTTTTATGATCTAAAAAAATTACTCCTGGTAAATTGCTAAATTTAATTTCTTAAGCGGAAAAATATTATAAAACTATTTTTATATTTTTTTAATTTGACTTTAGTCAGTCTTTCTAAGGTAATCTAAACTTTTCCCCCTGTGCGACACCCATTAACCTACTCCAATCGGGACCAAAATTTACGTTTGATATCTTCGACTATGGTAGTATCGATTTTGGTTATTAGATGGAAAAAATAAAATAAAAAAATTTATTTTTGAGTCTCCATAGAGGAATCTGAACTTTTCCCCCTGTAGTATTGATTTTGTGTATTAACTAAAAAAAAATCATTTTCATTTTTTGAGTCTCCATATAGGGATCTGAACTTCTCCAATCGGGAGCAAAATTTATATGTGATATCTTTGACCATGGTATTACCGATTGAGTGGGTGAAACTGAAAAAAATCGCTCATTAAATTTTTAAGGGCAACCCTAATGCACATATGTACATGCAGGGTCGGATTAACATGTATGGGAGTCCAAAGCCCGCAGAAAATGTGGGCGCCCTAAAGTGATAACACCCGCGTCCTTTTCGACTTAAAAACCGAAAAATATCCTCTCTAAACTGAGAGCAGTCAGGTGAAAATGACTTTTCGCTACCGCAGCTCATTACCATCATACAAGAGGTATAAGCGCAGAATGATTTTTAAGTGAAAATTAATTACTGCTATGTTTTGTTTTGAAGGCGGAAAAGACGCTGAAATAAGCATTTCTATCGATTCATTTGCGATTATTTTATTAAGATTCACGCACGCTTTAAGTAGGAGAAGTTCATTTAAGATCGATTTCGGGACATTGTCTACAGTGCAAATTAGGCCTCCAACTAAATCGTGCAATTACACACTCATTGGACGAAATTCTGTCATTAAGCGCTATCATCAAACAGTATACATATAACCGGAATAATGTAATTCCGTACGAAATTTGTCCCCAGGCTAAAAGTTGTATCGTCGATGTTTTTAAGTCGATAGGTTGCAAGCGTAAATTTGATGATCTTTTTCATCAACATATTGAACGCATTTCCTTTGGAATCTTCAAAAGCACTCAGAGATTTCAAACAATCAATAGCTACCTTCAGGGTCTTGGTTGAGCTTTGCAGAAATTTTCTACTCGAAATAAATCTTTCAAGAATCTCATGCCAAAACACAATGTACATATAAAGCTGTTACGAGAGAGCACATCTTCCTTTACAAGACCTGAAGCTCGATTTCTCAAAATATTTTTCTTTTCATCGTCATCTCGAAACTATATCAACGCTTGTGGGAGGAGAACAAATCAAACTTTCTTGCTTTTGTAGCATCAGCACGATATGGCCAACGGGTATCACAAAAAAATGTGGTTGATTCTATGAGGCAGAAAATGTATTACTCAAAATATCATATCCTCTAAAAAATCTATCGCCCAGAAACATGAGATGGCCGCTGCTTTTCCAAACAAATTCAGTGAATGTGCACAGCATTCAATGTAAGCCGCATCCCTATTTTCTTTCATCAGAGTATCATAGCGAGCATTCGCTATTATTTTCCGCTCATGTTAGCGCATTGTCGTATGATTGTCCACGGAAATCTTCGTCAATGTCGTGTTACTTGAAAATTAGTATTAGTAGATCTAGCGCATTTTCGTCAGTGTAGCCAAAATTGGGAAGAAATGTTAAAAATCGTTCGACTGGTACCTTCCACGTATCTTATACCTCGATGCCGGTATTGCAAAGGCATCGACGTTACTCGGTCACCCGTAACTTTTACTGAGTTGGGCTAACGTCTGTATCCAGGCCCCTGAGCCATATAGGGAAGCAATTTATATTTTTTGAATTGCATTGTCATCGCGATCGAAATTATCAAGTTTCAAACTTGTCGCGAAGTTAGTTTAAAATCGATTGGAAATTTCCGCGCAATGAGCAAGTTTAATAAAAGCTTGTAAAAATCAACAAAAATATGTGAAACTATAGATGAGCAGCTGTCGGAAATGTTTTTCAGAATGGTTTCTGTAATGCATGAGTAACTAAGGAATGTGTCTGGAAAAAGAAAATTTGTATGACTCTACCAAAAATTTCGATGACAAAACTTTTTTGGACGTTTAAAATTTTCAAACAACTAAATGTTTCGTGATCGTTCTGCGGGGCATCCTGGATGGAGGGGCTCCCTCGGCACATGCATGAATCCGGCCCAGTGTACATGCCACACAAACTAATACATACAAATGTTAAACTGTTTTCAAGTCGCAGCAACTTTGACCGCCCTTCCGGGTGTGACAAACTGAACTTTGTTTTAAACTTAAATGTAAAAGTTTTAGTCGAGTTGGGTATATTGAAATTTAGCGTATGTAGAATAGCATGTTTGTCCGTTTGATGTCAGAATACATGGAAATACATACATATACAATACATTGGAAAGACATACATTCAGGCTAAAGCACAAACTAATTTTTACTCATTTATTTGATAATTTTGTAAGTATGAGTTAAGCAAAAACATTCTTACAAAAACAAATTTAAAGAAATATCTGCCAATTGAGATACAGAAATGTTTACAAATCCTGCCAAAAAGTTTTAAAGCTCAACATTGGCTTTAGATTTCATATCTGATGTTATCAAAATGACTTTAATATGTTTGCTGATATGAGAACTTATGTGCTCTAAAGTTTCCTTGAATTTTTTGCGATACTTATGTACATGCATATCTACACCAAAACGACTTAAATTTTACAGGACGGAGGACAAAAAATACGTGAACTAGGCCTTTTTGCATTGATGATGAGACGATATGTGCATATGTATGTATAGTGATTTCGTTACAACTTTTTACCAAAAAGATAATTTCTCCCTTTGCAATGTAGTAACATTTGAATTCATTAGGTAAATTCAGATCAAAATTTGAAAAATTAATTTAAACGGATTAAGTTTCTAGGAGCTGTCTAATTAATATTTTTTATTACTATTGAATAAGGAAAGTTTTTAAATGATTGTTGTTGTGTAAAATTGCTTAACCGTTTTTTTAGCGAATTCAGAAAATTAAATATCACACAGAAATTTTAGCATAAAGACGAAGTTTATTTCTCAGTAGGCAATTGAAAAGCTCTACGCTCTACAAGTCTCTCATCATGCACGAGCTTTTATAAGGCCCAAAAATATGGACGATATCTAACAAAAATCAGAGGGCTTTTTGCCCTTCCGAGAGAACTATTCTACGCAAGATCTATGGCCCTATTCGCGTGGGTGAGGCATACCGAAAAAGATATAATGACGAACTGTACGAGCTTTTTAATGACATGGACATAGTTAACCGGCCGTCTTCACATGCTTGAAAATCTCGCTTGCGTTTTGCTTTTTTCTCTGGCAAGTGAGATAGAGTTTAGTTTGTACAAAGTCGCCAAAAAAGAAGGTTCAAGCTTTTCAGGCCAAATTTGTATTTTCCAGCTAAATAAACGATGTTTCTACTCGGAATAATTCTGCGAAATCAGAAAATACCTGTCAAATAACAAAAATTATAGTTGAAAGCATGCGAGATCTCGCTCCAGCACGTGAAGTAAGTGCATAAAAATACAACGATTGCGCTAGGCGCCCACGTACACAATGGAAGGACCAAGTGCAGAATAACCTTTAGGCATTTGGGATGAAGCTTTTTGGTCTCGGCCTAAAGCGAGAAACGATTGCAGTGCCAAATAAGAAGAAGAAGTAAGGCTAGTCACGCCTCGAAATATCTGTAAGAGAGCACAAGCTGTTTTTTGCGCACATTAATTTTCCATCGTGAATATAAATCGTATAGTCGGAGTAGATGTACGGAACATGAAACGCCAAACTTTCTTCATTTTATTTTATTAATCAATAAAAGTTATGCTAACAGACTATGCAATAAATATGAAATTGAATGAAGTGTACGCCTAGCTTCTAATGACATAAGATTTCATTAAAGGAGAACAATCAGACGAATAAGTTTTGTATGGTGAGCACGCAAAAAATAAATCTTTTAAGATCCTTCTGAATAGACTCTAGTCTATTAATAACTATAAATTGCAAAAAATGTTTCCAAATAAATACAGCGTATTCCACCTCAGAAACATAGAACGTAAGTTCAGCTATTAATATTCGATGAGCTACGCCATTAAAAGCCTTAGGTATAAGAGGCATCAATTTGGCGTGGTTTTTGAAAGGTTTGAAATATCCTCCTCTGCAAAAACACTTAAATTAGTTAACGTGGATTTGACCGGAAAAAACCCATTGTTGGTTAAGACATGTCAAGTGTTTGACAGAAAAATATATTTTGTCTCTTACTATAAATACCTACGCTCCAACAGCCTATGTAGAGACAATAGCAAGTTCGGAAATCAGCCCAAAATTTTCAAAACCAATTTTATAACCATTTTTGTGAACGAGTGTGATAAAAGTGATGTTCATCGAGAACACTATTCATGAATTCGCTTCTAGTTAAAATCTTTTTTTTGGAAATTTCAAGACCCTACTTCCTAATTTTATTAATTTTTATGAGAAATATAATTGCCTATTTTTATAGATTTTTTAAAGGTCATTTAGAGGTCGCGACCTGTCGATTTAGGTCAGAAAATAGGATTTTGTAGATTTACCAGTTTTTGAATGACTATTTCTGATTCGATTTCAAAGATTGAATATAATCTTAGAAGATAATATATAGGCCTTTAAAATGGTATATAATAGTCTATTGTCGGACTAGGCTTGTTGGGATTATTTATCGGGTGAATTGAAAAAGGACCCATATTCCTCTAAATATGGACAATACGCGATTGCAACAAATAAGGTATCAGTTTATTTAAAAATTGATTTAATTTTAGATGGTATTCCATATTTTGAATTTATCTCTGGTCAAAATTTATAAAAATTAAGAAATATATGAGACTTTTTTTAATTTACCCGATAAAAAATCTCAACAAGCCTGGTCCGCCAATAGATTATTATATACCATTTTAAAGGCCTATATATCGTCTTCCCACATCATATTCGATCCTTGAAATCGAATCAAAAAGAGTCATTCAAAGTCTGGTAAATCTACAAAATCCTATTTTCTGACCTAAATTGAAAGGTCGCGACCTCTTTTTAAAACTCCTTCGTCTGACACTAATATTTCGATATTTGATTTATTTTGTGTAAAAGTAAAACAAATTCGACATGCCATACAGCTGAAAACCATTTAAAAGTATATTCACACTAAAGTCTTTAAATTTTTTCATCAGGTATTGTGATACATATTTCAATGAACTTATGGATTAAGTTGAAATTGATTTTTTTAACACGTAACAACTTATCTAAATACAGTTCAAAAATAAATTATTTTCAAACCCATTTTGATTGATGCCCATATTTTTACAATCCATTTAAATTATAAAATACTCTTCTGACACCCTAAAAAAATTCTAACTGTTCAATTCAAAAATTTCTTAGCACTCGTTTGTTTGGTACCTATATTTTAAAATTTCATATAACTTGTGTATAATTAACCAAATTCAACTTTAAAAACAGGCGGCAACCCTCTTCAAAATTATTTTTGAACTAAAATATTTTTTAAATATCTCTTCTCTGACATTGCGATAAATATTTTTGAAGTAACTTATTTATTAAGTTGCACTTTATTTTATAAACACGTGGCCACAAAAACAAAATATTGTCCCGAAATAAAGGGTTTTAAACCAATTTCGATTGAATTTGAATTTGACTTTTAAAATGGTGGCAACCCTCAAACGCATCAAAAATATTCTAAATTGTCAAACTAAAGATTTCTTGAAACTCTTTCATTTGACACCAATTTTTAATACTTCATATAACATAGCGCACCTTTATTCGTGTGTAGTGACGAAATATGAATCCTTTCTCCAAGATTTTAACAGTTTAAAAATTTTCTAGGGCTCCACCAACTATGTTCCAAGAGCGTCAAAATTGTAAGCCCGCCTTGATTGCAAGGCTCCCAAAATGTTAATAAATATTCATAAACGAATTGCCAATACAACCCTGCGTATGAGTAAAATTAGATGCCGCGCTTGCACATGCCAGCTGTATAGACACTTTATTTTCAACCGCTACTACACCACCACAGTCTCATTTTTGCGGCATTTACATATTTACATATTTCATTCTTAGGAACTACATACAAAGCGACGACTTCAACGACACCACCAATTTCCGATAGCAATAAGAATTTTATTCAAATTGCATTACTATACAAAACACGAACTAGTGATATAAACTACTTTAAATATTTACTGGTATGCGAGTGAAAACGAGGCACTTTAAATGAATTGAAATTTGTTTTACTCTTATCGAGAGCATTTGCATTGAAAAGACCCTGCAGAAAAATTAGCAATTTCTTTACAAATTTCTATTTAAATATCCTCATACATAAATTACTTTCAATACAGTTTTTTCTGTATTTCGCAGATTTTTTTCGTATTCAGCACAAATGAAAGAAAGGTGATCGAATTCAAATATGCGAAATAAGCAAATATATAAATAAATAAAAATATAAAAATTTAAGAAATCTTTTTTTTTATTGAGTTTATATCCAAAAGTAGTTAGCTACAAGCTAGTTGACATCTAATACAGGGGAAACCGGTTCACACTATTTTGCGATAACCGCCCTTCAAAAGTCAAAAAGCCAAAGGAAATAGTTAATAAATAGTTACCACTACTCGACTGCTACTTAGTTAAGAGTTAGCTACAAACTACATAGTCCCATTTCCTGCAGGGGAAGTGAATATGCCATGCTAAGGGAATTTACCTTTCCGTGACAAAACTATGTACTGAGAAGTGATAACATGTATAATATTGAAAACTTTGACTTGCTGTTTACAACAAATAACAATCTTTCAAATTCAAACTCTTAAAGTTTTCTACTAAACAGTTAACTAAGTTAGCGACTTGATGTGCAATGAATAGGAAGCAGCAATGGGCCTTAAGATACTATATTGCAAAGAAAATAGCCCCGTTTTCGTACACAAAAACTTGCAAGAAACCAGCAAAAGAGAAAGAACTCGAGAGAGCAAAAATGACAGCTGAACTTGCAAGTTTTACTAGATTTTACCGGATAAATTTTTACTAGTAACTATTTGCCAGTACGAAAACCCAGAGATGGCATGATGCTAAGTGCAGTTCACACTAACTGAAGAATTGCTTGTGTGGCTTTTATAGTTGCAATTGACAAAATAATCCTATTTAAATATATAATAAGATGGAAAAAAATTCATTTTTTTCTAGAAAATTGCTGCGGAAAATAACATCAAACTTCCACGTTTCTGTCATTGGGAGTAAACATTGGCTTACTCACCGAAAATTTGGCTACTGGCAAGTGACTGGATAGTTTCTTACTGGAAAATACGAAAACAGAGCTAATGTCTTCGCCGATTTTATATTTAAATAGATATTTTGAAACTTGTTATAATTTTGGCTTAATTAAAATTTAATTCATATGAGTATAAATCAAAGAATGAAACCGAGAGTGCTTTGGTTTCGTTCTTCAAAATTAGTTTCCGTTCCATTTCGGTTTCGGTTTCGACACAAAGTGTCAAATTCGGGGTTCCTTTTTCGATCCCATTTCGAAAGCTACTGAAGAAATTATGAGAAGACTTTATACTTTAGTTAACATTAATAAAGTTGGTATTAACCTTCACAATTCGATTTTAAATTTTCCTGTAAATTCGCTATAAAGTTTCAAAATCGTCATTCGCATAAAGGAATCAATGTTGGTGACGAGCAAAATTCATTTTTATATGGAAAAAGATGTCGAATTTCGACAACTGGGCGATATTAAATAGTTCTACAAGTTATGACTATGCCTATTGCTTTAGCACTAAGATTTAAGATTTTTTAAAAAGTGGAGATCTGTGGAGGTAATGTCAGATTTTAACTCCATGGACCAAAAACCGATCGATGATAGTAATTTCACGAAACTTCCATGAATCTTATGTCACGGTTCGGTGGAAGTTACGTCAATGGAAATTATGTCGAAACACCTGCGAAAAGGCATACGACGACGAATACGAAGACGCAACCGATCTGAAGACGAATACGAAGACGTCGACTAAAACGAAGACGAAGGCTATGCGAAGACTAATTCGAAAAAAACTCAAGTATAAAGAGGATTCGAAGACGAAGACGAATACGACGACGAAGTCGAAAATTAATATGGATAAGAATACGACGACGCATACGAAGTGAAATACTAATACTATGGCTTTGAATCCTTTTACGAATATATTCCAAAGACACAAACGTATATGAAGAAAGCGACTTAAACGAAGGCGAAAACATCTTCGGGACCTTTACAAACACTAAAAGAACATTCACTTGCCGGACATACTTAGGATTAGTCGGTTGGTTTGGTTTTGTAAGAGTTTGATCTACTAGTATCAAAATCGTAATTATACCAGAGTAAAGCCGAATAACTTGGAAATTATTTAAAACACTTTTTGGACGCAGAAGAAATTCTGCCTTTTTGTGGGGCTATGGTGGAAATTTTAATTAATTTTAATTAATAATATTTTTTTTTTCCCCTTAGCAACCGACTCGACCCAGGGTATCTGTTCAGGTAGAGAACCTGCCAATTCACACAACCTATCGATTATCGATATTTATTTAATGAAGTCACAAATTTCCAGCTGCATATTGCAAATGGATTGATGAAACTACATTTAAGTAAACACTTTTGTTACCATTTTTTTTGTTTGGTAGCTCTAGTATCACTTTCGCATTGTCGATTGTCGCTAGTCTTCCGCTTGTTTGGCTTCCTTTACACTCATTTTCTCAACGTTCAAAACTTCGTTTCCAATTCAATGGAACGTTATTTTATTTGTGCTGCAAATTCAATTGAAAAAAACGGAAATGAAATCGTTTTGCATCTGACTATAATGGGTAAGTGTAAAATAGCGGCATGTTATATAGGAAGTGCTACTATCTTGATAAACGGTGTTGCAAGCCGCCCACCAGAACTCTGTGCTGAAATGCTGCTGAAAATTGCGCGCACAGGAAAAATGAAACATTGGAAGAGGAAGGAAGCACTTTAGCCCAAGCCGTCATACTTTAAGCAACTCAACTCTTCGCTATTTCAATTTCTTACTTTCCATATTTTGTTATACTAACTATTTTCATTTTAGTTACTATTTTTGTTTTGAAATTTACAAAGTTTCCCTTTTTACTGCTTTCTTACAATTTGCACAACTTTGCAATTTCAAGTATTTGAACTTTTTAATGTTCTTGTTCCTCACAGTTATTTATGCACTCGGAATGCTTTGGTTGACATATTTGAGTGGTATATAAAAATAAAAATAAATGCTAAGAAGGAATCAGGGCACAAAAGGGAAAAGAAAAGCAGTAAACTTTTTGCCGCGCTGGTCCACGAACACTGTTTAAAATGATACTTAATATTGTCGTCTTTAACTGTGTTAGCAGGAGTTAAATTACCACTTAACGCTACTATTTTCTATTTCAGTGAGCTATTAACCTAAGACCGCTTAGCTGTTGCATATTACGTTAAACATTGTGTAGACGAAAAGCGCGTTAATTTTTCGTACTACCAAATTGCCGTACCACCAAAGTTTTAATTGCTGTCTCAACAGTGCGAGCAATGGAAGAGTGCACCAAGCGGGCTTAAGCTGTACACAAATACATATGTACATACATTTATTTAAGTGAAAATCGCGATATCCCTCAGTGCACAATATGGCTCAAACAACGGATATGACTGACAAATTGTTCGCACTAAGCGCAAACAGTCCAATAAATGGGTGTCTAGGTTATTATTTGAGTGTGCTACATGGCGTATGAGTTATTTCAATTTCCATAATGCAATTATTACTTAATTAAACATAATCCTGGTTAATCGCTTTTGCGATTATGTCATTGCCGTTTTGCTTTTGGGTATTATACACACATATGATGTTCAGTAGATTAAAATTCCATTTCACTAAGCAGCTTTTTGACATACATACATACTTAGCAAAAGAAAAAATAACGATGGCAAAGAGGCAAACACTTCCAAAAAGGCAGTGTCAAATTTTTCTTCTCGCTCTAATTACTTCACCTTGTATAATTCCACCATGGCCCCGATAACATCTGACAACATAAGACGACAGTAAGTCGTTAAACTAAACAGTTAACAAGAAGATATAACTTCGGCAGCAGTTAAGTTTGCACCATATATAGTTTGAACGTATATTTGACAATGAATTCTGTGTGAAGTTTCTTAACTCGCAAACCAAATTTTGTCTTTACTTCCATTACTTATTTTTCGAATTTAATATACATTATTTAATTTTTAACAAAAAACTTTACCAAATTAAAAGGGGAAGGTGAAGTCTTGGAGAAATTGAGTGAAAAAGAAAAACGAAAAACTAGCAAAAAATATAATACAGATCTGGTGAAAGTTGCAAGGCACAACAGCTTTTGGCTGTGAAAGAATATTCTACACAAAGCAGCTATAGTCTTGGAAAATGTTATAATAAAAGCGGCACTTAGTGACTCCGCTGCTGACATAAATTCTACTTGCAAAATTGCTTGCTTCGGAAATGCGCACATACTTACTTACTATACGTATATATTTACCTTAACAGATCTGCATACTTGTCATGATGCACACATAGACGTATGCACCAGAGGGCTGCATGAATGCATTCAAAATGGCTTATAAATTATTCATATACAAAACGAATGAATGATTTTGGTTTAAAATTTTTTTGAATTTGAGTGAATAGCTGTTCTGATATTTGTGTCGACATTACAATATTCAAACAAAGTTAAAAGAAATTGAATTGAAATAAAAGAAAATTTTTTGTATGAATATCCAAAAATATTTTTTTCTTGCACATATGTACAAACATTCATATGTATGTATGTATGTATTGCTGCGCTTCTATTACATACGTAAAAACTTGTTTGTAGGAAAAAACTTTTACCGAAATGAGTTTGAATGATTTGAATGTTTTCCATTCATTCATTCACATTCTTCCATTCGAAGGTAGAAAATTTTAAAGCAAAATGTATACTCATAACTTACAAAATTCCAAACGCTGAGTGTTTTGTATGTGAGGTAAAATATTTAAATCTACTGTAGTCTGTTTGCTAGAATTTTGAATGAATTCATGCAGCCCTCTAGAATGCACTATATGTATATATGTATTACATAATTGTATATCTACACATTTAGTTGCTACTTGCTTTCAACTTCTTACAGTAAGTTACTTACTGTCAATTTGCTGAATTTTCTCCACACTGCCTCTCAAATGCGATTTGCTGGCAACTTACCATGTCGCTGCACCAGTCTTGATAAATTGCGTGTGAGAATATGCAAGGTAGTGTGTGCGATTATTATTATGCAGTTCAGTGCGGAATAGACACAGCACATATATATGCATATATATATGTATATTCATTATAATATTTGCTGCTCCGAAATATTCCTTTCGGCACTGTCATTTTAATGCTTCACGGCCAAATGGCAATAATTTGAAAATGTAGCAGAAGTTCAACTACTTATGTAGGTAAGTAAGTTCCTATATATCCTAGTATTTAGCTGTAATACGCATACAATAAAATAAGTTAATTTCCACCAAAAATTTACGACGTGGGAATTCCCAAAAACATGGAAGCGACAACACCTTAATCTTATCGCGAAGCCTAAAAAGCAGCCAAACGATCCGAGCAACTATCATCCTCTTTGTATGCTTAACTCAATGGGGAGGATCCTCGAAATAATTATCCATAATAGCGTACAAAATGCTATGAATCCATCTGGTGGTTTTTCACTACACCAATCCAAGTCCACCATTGATGCGATAAAAGTAGCCAGTAACCTGTCCGCTAGGCACCGAATTTCCAGGCTGATATCTTCATATTTACATTTTATGTCAAAACAATCAATTTTCTGTCCATACTGCAATGTGCGCTTCGTGACGGATTTTCAGCTCCGTAGGATCCGTTTTCAGTTCTTTTTATTATTTCTTTCGGTCATTCTAAGATCATTTTGGAAATTGGCTTCCGTTGCAACCGTTTTTCGGTTCTTGTAAGAACCGGTGTTTGGGGAAGAACCCACACCCGAAAAAACGTATGCGGAATGAGATGTGGACAATTTCTAAGCAGATTTTAAAAAATTCTGGTAAATGCGCAATATTAACAAGCATTTCACTAAAAATCACCTCGTTGTATATTAAAATGCTGAAATAAGTTCCTTGAGAGTGAACGAACTGTGAAAATTTGCTTGTAAATCTTGATTATTGAAACTCAATGTCACGAAAAGTAACGTGCTTTTTCATTTTTTCTCTATGAGACTTAAAAAAAACTTTATTTACGAAGGAAACATCGGCTTTGTAGAATAGGAAAACAGTGTAAAGATAACCCACGAGTGCGAAAAATCATGTTTGACATAGCAGCGAAATGGGACCGTAACAAGAATCATAAATTGCTTGATCTCTCTGCAAAAACACAGCGTATAATGACAATAAAGTATGTACAGAGCAACCAAAAACATTAGAGACTATGCAAGAGCTAGGGATATGTATAGTGAAATATGGGCAAACTACTTTGTCCAAGATTTTTTAAACGTTGAAAGGAAAATTAAAAGCGGCTATGAGCGCTTTCCCAAAATTTGCTTGCACCACATTCATTTCAGTTTTGTACAGCGGATTAGGGAAACAGTTTTCATTGAGGACCCACAAAATAACACCTAAATATAACTCTGAACTAATTATCGTCTAAATGGCTAAAAAAAAAATAGCCCAAATTGGCACAATAAAGTCCCAAAATAATATTTTTGGAAAAGCCCTCCGCACTATGCCTGAAAACTTAAATAGGCCAATCGTTAAGAACATGAGTATTTTCTAAAAAAAATTTTCTTGCAAATTTCGACAATATCTATGTGAGTGGAAAAACAATACGAATGTAGAGCTTTTTTCTTTTTACTGCATCAATTCGTATTTTATTCCACATACGTTATCCAAAATCGACGACACATAAATAACTCCAGATGAAATACCCATCGCGGGATGTTTTTCGAGTTACTAGCAGCTGAGGTAAGAACAATATGCAGTTCAAGATGATAAGAGGCGTTGCTAAATAGGCGGATATGACATGGCGGGCGTGGACGCATGAACCCGACAAAGGCGAGTGTTTTCGAAGATAAATGACGGCTCGAAGTAAATGAAACTTTTAACGGACTGCAACGAACGTAGAGCTTCCTACTCAACCCGCCTGCCGACGAAATGCTTGACGGTAGTACCGGGTGGGTAACCCGTGTAAAAATAAAAAAAAAATAAGAAATACCTCCTAAAATACCTGGTTACCTCTCTAAAATCTTTTTTTTTAGATTGTGCCAACCTAGAGATTTTTTTGAGTTGGCTGTGTAAAATTAGATCTGATAACTCAAGAGGATTCTAAAATCCAGAAAGGAGTCCTATTGTCACGGATTTTTAATATGGAATGTGAAAATGTCTTGTAATTGTAAAAACAACATAATTGTAAAATCAATCAGTGATACGCAAAAGCGGCATTCTTTGTTTCCGAAAGGATTCAAGATGTCTCAATTGGCCGGTATTAGTATCACCACTTTTGGCTTCATACCTCCAAAGTAATAAAGGGGATTTCTGAAAATAATATACGGCTGTGCCACATCCTTCAAAGTTGCTTAACACAAATTTGCCTTTTGTAAGGGTTGCACCTCCGCCGTTTGCAATTAGGACTGTATCTCCTTCATGCGGTTTCTTATTGTTTTCAGATACCCACGTATGTGCTTGCGAACTAATTTGTGTCAGTCAACCTTGAAGGTTATTGTATAGCCCTATATTATTTTCAGAAACCCCTTTAGGAGTAGTTGCTCACAAGAAGTAATATCTGAACAATCAGTTGTATGGGAGCTATAGATCACAATGACCCGATGTTTGTTGTTTTCACTGTCTACTCTTTGTTTATAATAAGTGCAAATAATGCGAGATTGCTTGTTCCTAGCTGCATAAATAAAGGGATTATAACGCACAATTTCATATCTGGACTCAGCTCGACGTTCTGGACATTTTTGTATCCTTTTTAAGCGCTACTTTTTTCTTTTTCTGATACTTGCAAAACGCAATGACATGAAAGGTAGAAAAATCACATGTACATAGACTTAATTGGATGTCCTTTGTGGAAATCGAAAATATAAAATCATATGCTTTTGTAAGCACCTTATCGCATTATTCTGTAGACGATTACTAGTGCTACGAACTAAAAAAAAAATTAAGAAAATTACAGATATTGCATCAGTAAACTTCCTAATTAAATATGATTTCCTGGCAATAGAATTTATCAATCAAATTTTGCTCTTTGATATATTCTGAAAAGAAGTAAACTTGATTTAGACAAAAGTCTATACAAATATATAGATTGCAACGACAAAGGTAAGCATACATATGTACTTGGTTGCAATCAGACTAATGAACTTACCTTGAAGTCCACTTAAATGGTGTCCTGACGGCTATAAAGCCGGAAAGAGTCTCTCGACTCAACTGCGCATATACAGTAGCAAATAAACACACACAAAAAGCATTTGTGTAGATACCTATGTAGATACACATTAGGGTGGTCCAAGAATGCATAGTGAAAAAGTAAAGACGGAATTTTTATGCTCGCACCCCTTAGAATTCTTCTATACCGAAAAAAAAAAATTTTTTTGAAAGGTCGCTCAAAGCGCTCAAAGTTTTCCGTGTATTTTATATGGGGAAAAAACACTTTTCATAGAAATGGTATAGAATTCTTAAAACTCAATATTTTTCGATGGGAAAACTCTGCTTCCCTGCAGGTTAATCCCAATAATAATACCCGGTTGTATAGTATAAAATAGCCCTTGAGCACAAGTAAAATATGGCTATACTTTTTTCGCTATAGACCAATCTTAGAGGGTAAGAGCATTAATTCCGCCTTCACTCTTTTTGAACCATCCTAATACACATGCATATAGAGCTGTCACTTATGTCAAGTTGTAGCCGGAATAGAGCTGTTGTTGTTGTGTCATAAATTGATTGCACATCGCTACTGCAATTTGAACTTTAACTTACGCATGCAATATATACATACATACATACATATGTACACGTGTCTACTTAGGTATTTACTCATTGTACAATATGCATACATCGTAATTGCAAATGTCATTGTAAAATTATAATTAGCTTAACTGACTTCCGCAGCGCGTCAAAATTTAATATCGCATCCTGTTTGTTGGTGTCTGTTTCTGAACTGGTTTACATTAGATTGCATCACGAAAAAAATTTGCAATTATGGGGGAATCTTAGTGTGACATAATGACATAATTTGATAATACATAGTTTAGGAATGTACCCACATTTATTCGACCTTGATAAGTTCAAAAAAACTCCATTTATTTTAAACTTTTTTAATAAACTGCCTGCCGGCCTAAATTACTCGCTTTCCCTGGCGTATGAGTTATATATCAACATTTCGGCCCGTTTTCACCGTGTCTGGTTAGCACTAATCCTATCGGGTAATTGCCACCTTTTTTTTCTTTTCGCAAGAGGATCAACCCAGTCTAATGTATGTACATATGTAAATACTTATTCGCTTGTGATGACAGTTCCTCACTCTTTCTGTCGTCGTCAACGTTGCATTAGACATGCATAAGTGTGGTATGTATGTGGATGGGTAAGTATGTATGTGTGAGACCTAAGGCATTTTGCATATATTAGCATAAAGTTGAACCATAATTAGTTTTTAGTAGCAACGGTGGTGATGGACGATGCTTCAAGTACAAGGGTATGCTTTTAATATTAACGGAATTATAATTTTTGTTGACGATATTGAAAATAATGATAACTGGTATCCTCGCAATATGCCAAACCTTGGAAAAGACCCGCGAGAAAAGCATCGACACTCACCACTTGTTTGTCGACTTTAAAGCCGCTTTTGACAACACTAAAAGGAGTTGCCTATACGCCGCTATGTCTGAATTTGGTATCCCCTCAAAACTCATACGTCTGTGTAAAATGACGTTGAGCAATACCACCAGCTCCGCCAGAATTGGGAAAGACCTCTCCGAGGCGTTCGCCACAAAACGGGGTTTCAGACAGGGCGACTCCCTTTCATGTGACTTCTTTAATCTGATGTTGGAGAAGATAATAAGAGCTGCAGAACTGAACCGCTCAGGAACAATTTACTACAAGAGCGTGCAATTGCTGGCTTATGCCGATGACATCGACATCATCGGCAACAAAAACCGCGAAGTCTGTTCTGCCTTTTCCAAGCTGGATAGGGAAGCAAAGCGAATGAGTCTGGTGGTAAACGAGGACAAGACGAAGTATCTCCTGTCATCAAACAAACAGTCAGCACATTCGCGCCTTGGCACCAACGTCACTGTTGACAGTTACAATTTCGAGAAAGTAGAGAATTTCGTTTACTTGGGAACCAGCATTAACACCGATAATAACGTCAGCATTGAAATCCGACGCAGAATCACAAGTGCTACTTTGGACTGAGTAGGCAATTCAGGAGTAAAGTCTTCTCTCGACATACAAAAACCGCGCTCTATAAGTCACTCATCATGCCCGTGCTGGTATATGGCGCAGAAGCATGGACAATGACAACATCCGATGAGGCGGCTCTTGGAGTGTTTGAGAGAAAGATTTTGCGGAAGATTTACGGGCCTTTACGCGTTGGCGACGGTGAGTACAGCAGACGATGGAACGATGAGCTGTATGAGCTTTACAACGACACGGATATAGTGCAGCGAATTAAAATACAGCGGCTCCGCTGGCTTGGTCATGTCGTTCGAATGGACACCGACGCTCCAGCTCTGAAAGTATTCAACTCGGAACCCGCTGGTGGTAGCAGAGAAAGAGGGAGGCCCCCACTGCGATGGAAAGATCAGGTGGAGAAGGACTTGGCTTCACTTGGCGTTTCCAATTGGCGTCAGTTGGCACAGAAGAGAAACGACTGGCGTGCTTTGCTGAACTCGGCCAAAATCGCTTAGGCGGTTACTGCGTCAAAAAAGAAGAAGAAGGTATTCTCGCAATTAGATACATATGTGCATACATATATGTATACTCTGTGTATATAATTATATGTATATCGAGCCCTAACCGCCAAAATAATGTAAGCGACATTTTTTTCAAAATTTTCTTTTTGATGCAAAAATGTTCCTAGAGCATCAAGATGCATTTCTGCATCAAAAATAAAATTTTGAAAAATATGTCGCTTACGTTATTTTGGCAGTTAGGGCTCGATATGATTTATTTACGGTCGTGTATATATGTATATAGCTATATATCTCTTGTTGCAGAGTATGTAACCAAATGAACAAATATGCAAAGTTGAATGTAAATTAAAGAAAAAAAATTCAAATTTGGTTGATATTTTATGTTCAAAAGTAGCTAGTTACAAGTAAGTTGATATGTAATGCAGAGGTATCCAGGTCTGACTCTTTTGCGGCCATCGCCCCACAAAAGTAGTTAGCTTTTATCACGCAAGCAGACTACAGGTACATATAAATTAACGTCACTCCCTGCAGCCTTCCTAGAGGGAGGGAGGGAGCTATATCGCAATACGGGTGTTAGATAAACAGGGTTGCTACCTGTTTACAAAGTTAAATTCAATATATGCAATAGGTTAAACGAATTACTACGATATGGATGTCAATTAAAATGGCCTTGAAGGAACTCTATTTCTACATTGCTTGCTAAAGTTCAAACCTAAATTAAGCCGATTCGAAAATTGAAATATGTATCCCGATATAAATGTCAGACGAAAGAGAGTGTGGAGATTTAAAAGAGATTTGCTCCCTCTTTGCAAAGTTAAATTCAATGCTATGATTTACTTAAATATGGATAACAATCAAAACTGCTTTGTAGATCTTTTATTTCTAAACTACATGTAGGAGGGTTGCCAACTGTTCTAAATTTTAGCTTGAATTAAGGCAATCAGATTATGTAATTATACATCACAATACGGGAGTCAGACGTTTTAGTTTGAAAAAAATTTGAAGATTTACACATGTAGCAGAGTTGGCACCCGTTTAAAAATTTAAATTCAATTTGAATTTAGAGAATTAGGTAATCTAAATATATTTATATTATGATGTCACACGCAAAGGGTTTAACAAGATTGTGGTGAAAAATATTTTTTGTTGAAAATATTTAAAATATTTAATATATTGCCATTTCTAAAAAGCTGAACTTATTTAAATTATAAAGAAATTACCGTATGAAATATTAAAATATGGATGTCAAACGAAGGAGTATTGAGATATATTTAGCTTAAACACTTAAAATATTAAAAGGGCTGCAACAAGTTTTAAAGATGGGTAGCACTTGAAATGGATTCAAAATTCAGTCGAACAAAATCAAAAGTAATGTACAGTTTTTAACCTCAATATGCTCTTATTATTATCACGTATTCTACGTTTTAATTTAGCAGATGTGACGCCGACACAGTCGCAGGTGAAGACGAAGGCGCTGGACTAATAGTTTGTTTCATGACAAGCGGCAATTAACAGCACATGGATCCGACTACCTCTTCGCTAACGGCTTCGAAGAGCTCAGCCATATTTCTCTCTTTCTCTCTTTATGAACTTGAACAATTTAACCGCAGTTTTTTTTTAATATGTTGGTGCCTACTCTTCACTTTTCAGCTATCTGTCAATTGTAGATATAAAGAAATATAATATGCAACCTAGCTAACATTATTACATATTGAAGTTTGAGACCATCTACATATAAAATGCTTATGTGTGTTGGAAACTAATAAAAAGGAACAGTCCAGCGCCTTCGTCTTGGCCTGCAGGCTGTATCGGAGATACAGCCGCTAAATTTAAACGTAGAATACGTGGTATGGTTAAGAGTATATCCAAGTAAAAAAACAAAAGCACACACTAAGCAAAGAATATCGATAACAAAAGCGATAATAATATCGGTAGCAAAATCGATAAAAACATCGATAAAGAAATCGATGAAAATATTGATATCAAAATCGAAAAAATATCGAAAGCAAAATCGATAGCAAAATCGATAACAATACTGATTACAAAATCGATTACAAAATCTATCAAAATATCGATTACAAAATCGATAACAAAGTCGATAACAAAATCGATTACAAAGTCGATAACAAAACCCATAACAAAATCCATAAAAATATCGATACCAATATCGATAGCAACATCAATAAAAATATCGAATATAAAACCTATAAAAAATCTATAACAATATCGATAGCAAAATCGATAAAAATATCGGTAACAAAACCGATAAAAGTATCGATGACAAAATCGATAGCAAAATCGATTACACAATCGATAACAAAATCGATAAAAAATATCGATAACAAAATCGATAAAAGTATCGATCATTATATCGGTAAGTTCCGAAAATATCGATAGCAAAACCAATAACAATATCGATAACAAATTCGATGAAAATATCGATAACGAAAGCAATAATAATATCGATAGCTAAATCGTAAACAAAATCAATAAAAATATCGATGACAAAACCGGTAAAAATATCGATTACAAAATCGATTAAAATACCGACAACAAAATCTATAAAAATATCGGTAATAAAATCGATAACAAAATCTATAAAAATATCGATAACAAAATCGATAAATAATCTATCATAAAATCGATTACAGTGTCGATAACAAAATCGACAACAAAGTCAACAAAATATCTATAACAAAATCGAGAAAAAATATCGATAACAAAATCGAAAAAATACCGATCATTATATCGATAAGTTCCGAAAATATCGATAGCAAAATCAATAACATTATCGATAAAAAATTTCGATAGCAAAATCGATAAAAAACATCGGTAATAAAACCGACAAAGTATCGATTATTATACCGATAAACCCCGAAATATGTACTTACGGACACATACATACTTTTTGTCTCCTTCCCACACTTCCAACATATGCACGTGTTTGCAAAATGATGACGAGGTGATTTTGTATGGAAAATCATTTATGCCCATATATTTGAATAAAATAAACATATATAGAAGATATCAACCAATACTTCCCATATACCAAACGAAAGGAAAACTCTTGAATTTTTGATTAAAGAAAACAAAAACAAAATCATTCGAGCGGTTTTCGAGCATTTTGGTAATGAAAAAAATTTGCCTTAAAATGCTCAATATTTGTTAAATTTATATAAAATTTGTACCCGATAATATTTCTACTGCTCCAAAGAACCTATATCCCGAAAATGAAAGTTATATATGGCAACAATAAGTTGCTAGAGCACTTTAAAGGCTCAAAATTGACCCCAAAATAAGGCAATGTTTACCGTTGTTTTTACGACAGAAACCGAATTGGTTATTTACAAAAATGAATCTGTCGACAGGTTTGGAATTTTATCTTTGAAACGCCACACGTTTCTTTGAAATCGCTTTATTAGTTCTCGTGCAATAAGCGTTTTTGTGAAGCTCTAAAAATTACAACTACAACATTTGAACATAGCCCCCATACCTTAAGGTAAGACGTATTCTACGTCAAAAAAAACACTCCAGCAAGCAAAAGATGTTACTATGAATTTTGCTCAGATGATCCATAGCCTAGTTTTTTAAATGTATAGTTACACAATTTTTAATGTCTACACTGGCGCATGCCATAAAGCATCTCATTGCTTCAAATAATGTAATGCATTTAGGATTATACTATATACACTTTTTCCACTTTCTTCTTAAGTGTATCGCTCCATGCATTTGCATAAGCTGCATATACTTACTTGATGCACTGAGAGTGTTTGCAAGAAAAATCAAACTCATAAATCAAAATGCCACATTATGGTTGCATGTGTAACAGCTGCCTCTATACGGCATGGATGACCTATGTATTCGCTCGGTGGTTGGCATCAAGCAGTTGCAACAGTAAACCACCGACAAGCTGCTGGCGCATTCTATCCATTTTCACGCGCTTTTCATTTTTACAAGGCTCTTCTGTATACTTTTCATTTAATATTGGTTGTGGCTCAATATAACAGCCACAACCCCTTTTTTGTTATTAAACGTGGACATTTATTTATACCTCCAAATAATTGGCATATTTTCCCTCTAACTCATATAAAGAATGTATGTATGTGCTTATATAAAGGGCTGCTGTACTTACGTGTGGATTAGTTTTCAAATATTTCCAATTTTCCTCTGTCGTATACCAACCGGAACAGATGGGTAAAAAGGAGAGAAAAGCAGGTAGTATCCAAACCATTAGCAGCATAAACACTACACGTCGTGGTGTCATAATCAGTGGATAATCGAGTGGTTGCACAATCGCATAATATCTGCAAGGTAAAAAATTTGGCGCAACGATAAAATACATCGCATTGAAAATAGTAGCAATTATAGAGGCCATAATAAATTTCGCATTTTTTTTGCGCCACTTACCGATCCACTGAAATGCAGCAGAGATGCATGATGCTGGCCGTTGAAAAATAGACATCGAAACTATTCCACATATCACACATCACCGCACCGAACATCCATCGGCCGGTAATCTCTACGGAAGCGTTGAATGTCATCGCCAAAAGGGCCACCAACATGTCAGCCACAGCCAATGAAACCACAAAGTAATTCGTGATGATTCTATTGGCAAGAATATAAAAAAAAAGAACGCACACACACATAAATCCAATGGATCAGCAAAGTGCCAAAAAGAATGTATAAAAATGTATGTAAAAGCAGTCAGTCATAAAAAATTCAAGTATTACGGCAACCACATAAAAAATTAAGCATTTTACAATGTCTGCGCGAGTATTTAATATCGATGAAATTCCTTTGTTTTAATTTTTTATGCACTACGTGTCGTATGAGTGATTTATGCACATTTGTATGTATGTACTCGTGCATAGATTGAGTAGAATCGTAGAAGAGCAAAGCATGTGAGGAAATGCGAAATGGAAGTGCAAATGCATTTAATGTGAAATAAAGGAAATATTAAAACCAATGAACCAATGCGAATTTCAAGTGCATTGCTCGAAAAAGTTAAATCAAATTGTTGTCAAATTGTATATGGAAACATCTGCGATCGTTGGCAATAATCGTTTACGTCCAGAGGCTGACTTCAATATTTACTTTACATACTAGAGATGCTAGATCTAAATTAAAAAAAAAAATACATTCCAATCAAAATAAAAATAATCGATGCAGGAAGAAATCGTAAAAAAATAAATCGATCTCCCTAGATCGATACATATAGTTTGCCAAATAACAACTTTTACATAATTTTCTTAAAGAAACAAAACACTGCCATCTGACCAACATTGAAATTATCATAACGGTTTCAATATCTAGATTTACCCAAAAGCCATCGGTAGCTAAAATCCGTAAATATACAAAAAAATATTATAGGTTTTTCTATATTAAGACAGCGATATGAGCACGCAACAGAAACTCCACAAATTCTTAGCCCTATTTTGGGAAAATGGTAAATTTTTTCGAAAAAGCCGTTATTTTTAAAAAGTATAATATACTAGCTGAACGAGGCTTGCACATACAGCTTTTTTGCAATATATATATATTACACTCCTTAATTTCCCTTTTAAGAAAAAACTTGAGTTTCCAGTTTTGTGGCGGATCATCACATGAAGCAAATGCCTAGCACCGACAATAAAAAAAATGCGATGAGTCGACTACATTTCGTAGCCACTTTTTCACTGCAATTTTTTACACTAAAATTGTACACCTGTCACTTGTGTAGTTGCATCCCTTGTTGATTTTTTTATTTGTTTATAGTTTTAAAATCAGATTATAAAAAGCTAATAAATATTAAATAAAAAAATTAAAACTTTCAATACTTTGAACTGGCGGGGAGTGCACATACATATATATGAGATACGCTGCAGATTGAAGGTAACCAACGTGACAACATACATTTACAGTAACCAGTTTTTAAAGTGAATCGATATTTCATTCGAATCCATTCAAGTTTTATTAACCGACTTCAAAAAAAGGAAGAGGTTATGAATTCGTCGGAATATATTTTTTTTATGTTTGTTGCCGCTTAACTTTCGACCACGTCAACCGATTTCGAAAATTCTTTTTGCATCAGAAATGTAGTGTCTCAGAGGTAGTTTAGATTCAATCATTGGATCATGCAAAAATTAACGGTACTCCTAAACTTCTATATGAGAATTGAAGTCGGTTTCGTTTTTTGCTTAAAAATTACTGGTTTTCAATATCATTTTGTTTCGATTTGTGGTTTGGGTAGTTTTTGTTAAATAAACAAGTGTAAATTCTCAAAATTACAGCTAGCTGTATTTTTAATATTTGTGGCATTTTATAAGCGACGAGACTTCGCTAAGGAGGCCTACAGTCCGAGGAGAATGGGAGAAAGGTCAATCTTTGTCTTGGCTCTCTCAAGTTTAGTTAAAATTTTCTAGATTTTCTAATGCAATGCGATTTGCGACAATTGAAAAAAATCGAATGCCGATTCTCATATTTTTTGGATCGATTCACGGATCGAATCGGAACTAAAAGATTTTCGATTTTATCGATTTAAAAACGGCATCTCTAATACATACTAGCCTTTAGCGAAGAGATGAAATTAATGATATATGTGCTATGTACATAAGAGTGATTAAAAAAAAAAGTAGGTATTTTAATGCTCTTACCTCCTGGCATTGTTCTATACCCAACAAATTGAAATAAAAAACATTCAGAGGTCGCTCAGGGCATTCAAAGTTGTCCATGTATTTCATATGTGAAGGAAAAACAATTTTTCGTAGAAATGGTATAGAAGTCTTGAAAAGTAATATTTTTCGATCGAAAAAACTCTGTTCCTCTTTAGAAGGCCTCCAATAATAATAGCAAGTCATTTATTTTACCAGTTTTCAATACTAATGATTTTTTATTAGTCCCCCATTGCAGTTTTTGGGGTTTCCCTTCGGCAGGCAATTGCAAACCTTCGAGTATATTTCTGCCATGAAAAACACCTTCTCACAAAGGTACAATAATGGTGCATTCAATTTGATATCCTAATAGGAAGCTAACCATTTTTAGATCAATACAAATACAACATGGGTTTTCACTTCTGAGTGTAATATTTTGGTAATATTCTTTTAGTTCTGTTGATTGAAAAACAATATAATTTTCCGAATGAAAAATGGCTCTTGTACGACAGAACGCCGCTTTTGCACCTGATGCCAACAAATTATTATTTTATTTTAATATAGAAGCCAATAATTCCGCAGATTCTAAAAATAATTCTAGATCACTTATTAAATTGTTAAATACTTCTTGAATGTAAGTACTCATTGTTATTATTGAATTACTTTGGAGCTCATCATAATACTTTATACATGCACTGTTACGCAAAACTTACCAGCTTCTTGTCATTGTGTTCAAAGAAGAATTCATTACCCAGAAGCTACTTCGCTTCAGTAAAATTTACTTTTTGATTATTTATTTATAGTAAAGACAAGGACGCCATTAAAGCGGAGTAACACAAAGTAAGCATTACTCATACCTTTATTCGAAGCCAACGCACTTATCAACGAGAACTAGAGAGGCCTGAAACTATACCAGTATGTACATACAATAAATCATAGAGAACAATGCAAAGAAAATCAATATCTGAACGGCAATTTGCTTATACTCATACATATAGAAACATAAGATATAAATATACACAAATGGTCCCACACACTTACACTTTTCCATGATATTCGTATTTCATTCAAAGATTTGTTTATTTATTTATTTTCGCTAAATCAGAAATATACTGTGCTGCCAAAAAGCTGAGAAAACTTTTGTTTAATGTAAAAACACATAATCAGTTACCAGATTTGCAAGCGCCAATTAATGAAGGAAATGAAAACGAACAAAAGTAGGGAGAAAAGTGAAAAAAGTTTTTAACCTGAATAATAGACGCTAATTGAGTTGACGGTGTTAGTGAACTGATGAATGACAAACTCAGAAATTAAAGTTCAAAATTGCAACTTTCCTCACTTGCAAATCGCATTCGATAAGAGGCATACAGCATTCAACAGCGAAAACAATAAAGAAACTTTATTCTCACACAGCTTCTACTACATTATTCCATCCACATCCATTATTCAACGTTTCAAATTGTCAACTTTTCAATGCTCATTTGGCGCTAAATTGAAACATTGTTTTGAGGAACTCATTACGCCGGCTAAAGCTGGCATTTATCGATTGCCACTGCTCTTTCTTGTTGTTATTGTTGCCGTTATTACTGTCATTGGCATCACGCGCAATCATTTTTTGCTCGTTGTTAAACATCCGCATGCACAAACGAGAGATTACGAAATAAGCAGTTCCCGGTTTCGTGCTAGCCACTCTACACTACTTTGTCCATGATAAATGATAGCTAAAACAACATGAGCACTACGGCGTGCCGAAAATTTCATTTTCATCAAATCTCTTTGTAAAATTCATGTATCGATTTTTAAGTGTTACAAAGTACGCTAATCGACGGAGCCGGATGTTTAGGTTGATTTTAAAAACTAATACTCAGGGTTTGGAAAAAGATTTTGGTTGTCTCAGTATACAATTTAAGCAAGAAACTAAATGATATATTTGTTGTTGTTATTAAAAATTACCAGAGCCGAAAAATAAATAATAAATAATTTAATAATAATAAATTTTAAGCGCTTAGAAAATCACTTAGACAAAGTTAAATATGCTTAAAAATATATTCTAAAAACAACAAAAAAGCTTAAAACCAGTTTAATGTTTTGTTTTTTTTATTCGGTTTATTTCAAGGATTTAAAAATTGGACAATCAAGTTGTGCTTCATATTCTCAAATAATAAAGGCCTGCGCTAGTCGTTTAAGAGCGTTGAATATACGGAAAACAATCTTTCGACATCCAGTGCGTTTAGTGCATCGATGTAGTTGCCACTCTTTTCAAAACTGAATAAAATTTTTTTAAATAATCCTTCTTTTTAATTCGAGATAAATAATTGTTATCTCTTCAATAACACTAATCCCTCCTCGTAGAGACAAAGCTTTGGTTTGCAATTTCGGCATCGCAGCTGGAATGCATTTGAAGTTGAGGTTAATGAAAACTTAATCTGTTGTGTACAAGTCTAAATCAATCACACATTTTCTCATAGATTTCCTCTGCCAATCCTCAGAACCTGCAGTCTATCTCAACACCAATTCCTTTAGCGTGCCCTCCCGACTAAGGTTAGTCAGTCTGTATACATCTTATCATTTTCATTGTTGGTGTTTCCGACAGGATAGGAATATGATGTATTTTCCAAAATACATCAGTTATACATCTCTGGGATTGTCTTTGGCCATCTTAGAAACTCTGACGTACATTTCTTGGGTGGACTACTTAAGGGTTGACGGCCATGCAGGCCGCCTTGGTCTCCAAGTTTCGGGAGAGTGCCAGCTCTTTTGTTGCCCTCAAAGCGGCCGTGACATGGAACCCACCAGAGGTGACCTCTTCTACGGTGTTCAGTAACATTTTGCAACTGTCTACTAGCCCTCAGTCCATTTTATATGAACCTAAGGCTTTTAAGACTGCCTGGCTGTTACATTTGCTGCTTACTGGGGGCCCGTTAGTCCTTCCAAGAAAACATTCGCTGGCATATATTTCAATTGCAAAAGTTTCTGCCTGGAATATGTTTATTAGAGCGTTCCAGCACATCTACGATTTGCAGGTTTTACGGGATTTAGTCCAAAGTCGTTCCCGGACGCCAAAAATTCTGTATCTGGGAACACTCTCGTGAGAATAACTGAGCAACTGTTCCCAGAATGAAGTTTCAAGATTTAGTCCGGAGTTTTTCTTCTGGCAAATTCATGAAAAGTGTCAAACGATAGGTAGAGTTGCATTTGTGTACAAAAACAGAACGCGGTGAAAGCAAATAACCTTACATTTGTTAAAAAATGGAAGTAAATAATGAAATATTCGAATATATATGCAATTATTATTAATTATATAGATTTTAATAGTTATTTAGTGATCTTTCAGCCAAATCAGTCTTGTACTAATGACAAGTAAACAAACCAAATGAGGTTTTTGCTGGAGAAAGTGCTTTTTGCGTTCCCGTACACTTCTGCATCTGTTCTCCTGTTACTCTCACTAGAGAGAGTAAAATTGTAGTTTGACATTTCCACAGGTTTTAGTCCGAAAAGTACTGGAACAAACTATATGTTTGTGCCCATTGGCAAACTTTTTTGAGATCTAGATATGTATGTCCAAATACGCCGGACCGAGTGCTGCCATCATAAAATTTTAATCTATCAGTATCCCAGATGTCGGATCTTTCGCTGATCATTGCAATTAGCGCCTTGCAAGCGTCCCTTTCAAAAATTAAAGCTTGCTAGGGTTTAATATGGGATAGCTTCTTTAGCAGTTCATATTTTAATTTGGCAAGGTGGCCTTTTATGAATGGTGAAGTCTCCACTTTTCAAGCAGCATAACTATATCCGTCAGTCTTAAGGTATTCCAACAAGCTCTTTTTCAAGGCGTATGGCAAGAGACGGTATGCATGTGGTGTTGGCACAAAGGTTGAGACCTGTTCAAAGTAGTAACTTTACAACCAATTTGGTTAATCTTTTTATACGAAAGCCAACTGAATTTAGAAGAGACTTATCAGGCGCAATTTTTTAATTTTTATTTTAAATTTTTTAGTGCAAAATGCATAGTAAGCTACAATTTTGAGGAAATCGATTAGCCTGTTCCTCTTAATAAATGTTGCATACTAAGAACTAGGTGAAAACACATGCAGGATTCTCCCAAATTGAAATAAATTGCAAAAGTAAAAGTTTAAATTCATAAAAAAAGTCTACCAAAATTACAAATTTTGTTTCAGAAGTTTTTGGACTATTTTTAACAGTAAATTTCAATTTGGACCTAAGGTCTATAACTTCAAATCGTTATAAGAAATGGTAATAAATTTTTACAAATACTTTGGTATTTATTGTTATTTTAACCCTTTTAAATTAATGCAAGTGGTCTCATTCTCATCACTTCTTAAGTGTTGCACTGTATAATACAATACTGTTTTCCTATTTTCTCCAAGATTACAGCCACGAGGGTTGTACGAAAGAGCTAGTGTGTCCGGATAATAGCAGTTAACCTGGCAAAAAGTATCTTGGACGATTTGCAAGTATAGATTTTCCTGCAAAATTACACCGAATTGACATTTTATTGCGTCGGTTTCGGTCTAGTAGAAGGAAATTTCAGTTGAAAGTTGTATTTGAAATGTAGCATTGAAGTAGTTAGCCTGATTGTTCGCCTGATTCTAAAAGCTTATTTGTCAAGAATGCACAATATCTACGCATGTTGTTCAGACCTCTCCTCCCTGAATTTAATTGCAGAGTTCGCTGCCATTTAACTTTATGCGAAGTTCTCTGAACAGTTGATGCCTGGCTTAATTGCCTCCTTTACTTCCAGCATAAGCAGCTCGTTCAATTTCGCCTAATCTTACCACACCAACGGAACAAAACTTATCTAGTCCTATAATAGGCCGAAAAGATAAAAACATTCCGTAAAAAATAACACAGGTTTTCAAAGCTTATTTTCGTATTGCACTTTTGTTTTAAAAATGTGGTTCTTAGTTTAAAAATAACCATATCTTTGCTGCCACTTTTATTTTTCTATTTGGCACTGATTGATCCTCAATATGGCACCTCATAGCTAAGGATATTTGGCACCCCTGTTTGAGACTTATCCATCACTTTGAATCTGTAAGAGTGTGCTTCTTTTTGAAGACTGTTTTTAATGGTTAATGCTGCTTTCATTTCGTCTACACGTGAAACACGTGCCATCCACCAATAAACTGTATAAATCGAGCTACATACATATATAAATATTTATCCGCCTGAAGATGTTAGGGCAAGCAACTGCTCAGCTTTGTGACACGTGAACAAATATATTCACACGCAATTAAGAGCTCACGCTTATTAGTTCTACTGAGTAACTAGGGTTTGTTTGTCTGCGGTTTGACTGTGGCATTGCGTTTTTCACAAGTTTTCTTTTTATTTCAACTTAATTATCTTTCTGACTTGTCTACTTACAACAATTTGTCAGTTTTATATATTGATATAAAATTGCTACACGCTTACTTATAAAACGGACGTAGAAAAGCAGTGAAGGAGAAAAGAAAAGAAGAAAAAATTGTAGATGCAAAGCTAAATTCGCTGTCATTTCTTTTTTATATGTTTTGTTTTAGCGTTTGATTTGTAGCCTTTTAGTGCTCCTTCTTGGAATTTAATTCATGCCTACATAATATTAGGTCGTACAAATTTAACTACACCTGGGAGGCAATGTCAAAGTAATTAGAAAGGTGAAAACATAGCCCACTTTAAGAGGCAATAAATATACCCTCAGGTACATGCATACATACATACATACACATGCAATGAAAGACTAGTAGTGTCTATTACACCAGAGTAGCAACTGAGTTCAAAAACCCGAGGCGGTCTTTTGTGACATTCGAATAGAATATATGTAAGTTCATTGAATGTGTCATTGGGAATTGGCGGAAAGAAAATAAACGCCTATGTTGTGCATAAAGAAGCACAAAACCATGACAGCAAAGAGACAAATAAACCAAATAAAATTCGCAGACCAGTAAGGAGACACAAGCCAACAGAAGCGACAGAAAATGTGTATCCAAAAGCAAATGGCGGCCATTAACGGTGCCGCCCGGGCAGCGCTTTTATTAGCAGTCCGACAAATTCGGCTGGTAAACACAGCATTATGTGCCAAAAAGCTCACAATATGACACCCAGCTTTAATAGCTTATCTCACAGATCTAAAAATTTGTGATTCCGTTCGGCTAAGGTAACCTTTGCTTAATTTGCATTCATTGCCATATCAACGTTTGTAATCGTTGTAATAGTACTTACATACATATATACATGCTTAACCTTCCCTTTATCATGCTTAGCAAGTCAAGCCGGCAAGGCATACGCCATCAAGCAAAAATGCGAAATTAAGCTTAATTAACAACAGCATGAATTTCTTCTCAAGTACACACCCCATTACATAGGAACATATCGTAAAGTACAAAACCGCGTATCAAGATAATGCAAAACCGCGTATGTGAGGTTGCATAAATTATTTCCTAGAGAGTAAAAACGCTTACATTTCAAAATAGTTCTCTTTTTTATAAAGCAATCGCATTTCTGGCTAGTATATTTCAGGACGAATGGATAAGAATTGAGCCAAGAGCATGTGTGAGCAAATCCAATTTTTGGTAGCAAATATCAGTTACGCGGTTTTGTTCTTCAAACGACGGTATTTACATATTTATACAGAATTGAATATGTACATATGTACATATTCACATCTGTGCGTCTATGCGAGTAGAAATAAAAATGCCAAAAATATTTACGAATATCATGAACATGAATAATGGCTTAGTATTAAGTAATTAATGGTTTTACTTATGCGTTCTGAGCTTTTGCAATAGGTGGGAATGGAAAGAGTAACTTCCTTGTAACAACATAATGACTTTGGAGTGGTTTTCGCCATTGCGAGTTACTTGCCAAGAGTTCACAAAAGGATAATGTGCACACATTTTCGCATTAGAATGAAATATTTACATTTTGAGTGTCATTCGATAGGTAAGTTCAATAAACAACTTTTTGACGTATACTGAGTTTTTGAAGCTTCATAATTTGTTCATGCTCATGAATTTCGAGATGGGAATTTCTTTCACAGTGAATGGGTGTAAATACTTTAGCTTTCTTAGATGAAAACAAACAAGTCTAGTAAATGATATACATATGTATTGAAAATATGTACATACAAAGAATGTAATTTTTTTTCGAAATACAATGGATAATGGCATATGTACTTACGTTTATGTTATTTCGCACCCCTACCCAAAAACTGAAAATTAATCTATGTATATATATGCAGCTACATATGTTGCGTTAACATTATTTAAAGGATTTTTATTTAATAAATTCAACAAACCCATCAAGATGTAATTTTTCTCATCTTCTTATTTTCATATTTAGTTTTGTTCTCTTTTAACTTTAGACTTAATTATCGTATTCGAAAAAATTTCCTCCAAAAAAAAAAAAACTAACGCTTTACAATTCTTTCCTCGATAGCAACAATTTAAATAATTGTACAATAGATTTTTTAAAAAATTTGGACTTGTTAATTTTTCACCATTAATTTTAATAAATTTCGAGTTCAAGTGCTCAAAAATATTCAAAAAATTAGCCCTTAGTTTATAAAGACCTCCTTCAGATATGCACAGGTTTTCATTATCTTTCACTTCGCGGCACTGCACTTTTGGAGAGTGTGGTCTTGTTCTGGCTAATGCTAATAACCGTGGCAGAAAAATCATAGAAATCATACATACGGATATTTTAAAAGGCTTTCCTCGCTCACGCCGTGCTTCACAAAAACGCCAAAATTGGTTTTAAATTTTTCAACAAAACCAAAATTCAAATGTATATCCCCGTCTAGCCGTTTATAGGTGAAGAGAGGTGTCGCATGGTGGCGTTTTTTTTTCATTTCATTAAATTTCAAATCACTCTGTACCGCTAAAAAACATTGTAACTTCAAAAAATAAAGCCCTACTGCACATCTACAGGCCCAGTTCTTTAATTTGACATCTCATTTTTGAAATTCGAAATAACGCTGCAGATTAGATGACCTTCACAAAAAACGCCTTTGCGTTTTGTATATGTACATGGTTACATATATATTACTTTTCGTATAGTTGGCAACCCTAATCAAAAATATTTTCAAACTTAAGTTTTCTTATAACTCGTTTGTTTGACACTCTTATTTTAATACTTTATTTACCTAGTCTACAAGTTAAATAAATTCAACTTTTTAACAAGGTGGCAACCCTGTTTTTCAACTGACATTGTGATACCTACTTCAATTAGTTGATGATTGGAATCGAATTTGATTTTCTAAACGGCTCAGAAAAAAATCATTTTCAAACCCATCTTATAATTCATAATCAATTTCCAATTCACAAAATGTAGACAATAAATTAAAACTTTGGGTGTTCGCACATCCATTTCGGTAGTTTTGGTAAACTGCTGGTTCTTTCTCGATAATTTTATCAACTATGAACGTCTTTCTCAGCTTGCTTTTGTAAGTCTGATAAACAGTCATTTAAATAAAAAAAAGGGTAAAATAATTATTATCTTTTAACATTTTCTCTTAGTTTGATTTTAGGTTTAGATATGCTTAGCGCTAACAGAGGTTTTGTAGAAAAACACAAAAATGAAATCATTACTAAAACAGTTTATCGATTTGCATTTTTAAATAAACAAGTAATTTTTTTGAAAAAAACAAAACCGACTTCAATTCTCATGTAAAACTTTAAGATTACATAAAAAAAATATTCCGACGAATTGGTACCCTCCTCCTTTTTTTGAAGTCGGTTAAAAATAATGAATAAATTACGGTTTTGGTGTAAAGACGAAGTCGCATTTTAAAATTTGCATGTAATTAAGATAATTTACAAATTTGTATGTTAACTCTCCAATGAGTTCTTAATAAGCTTTATGCAATATAAATTCCTTTGTAGGGCTCGGTACAACTCCATTGTTAAAATAACAAGTAATTTTTAAGCAAAAAACACAACCGACTTCAATTCTCATATAAAAATTTAAAAGTACCGGTTAATGTGGTCTAAAGTTATGCGGTAACATACATGAGAAAAATATCCACCTTTTATTGAAGTCGGTTAAAAAGATAATAATTAATGAGGTAAATTATTATAAATTTTAAGTGGCTATATTTTAATATTTCTAATAAAACATACATTAAAAAATCTCTTCAAGAAACTCTTTGGCTAAATGCGGTGAGGTAAAATTTTTAACAAAATTTGTCCAGGAATCAGAATAAATTGAAAAACAGTACAAGATATCATGAAGATTATTATTATTATTAGTATTGTGATCTCCTGTCATATGTCCAATCAAACACTCCCAAATTAAAGTGTGAACATGTGTGGGCGTTTATGATCGCATGATCGAAATGATGAATGACGGAGTTAGGGAACCTTCTTCTTCGATGCACCAGGAGGAACTGGGAAACATTCCTTATCAGATTGATTCTGGCAATAGTCCTCTCGCTTGGTCCGGAACAGCTGCGACACTGTTATCAGGTGCAAGGACTGCTCATTCAGCCCTGAAGTTGGCTGTTAACTACGAATACATATGTGTGTTCAGCAACTGAACGATCAAACAGCCGATGTATTCTTGCGACAATTACTGGACATTGGGAATGGAATGGCTGCCAGTCGAGGAGAGATTAAGACGAATTTCATGGCCTATTCATTTTGTAACTTATTAACATCCAAGGGAGCACTGATCGAAAGAGTCTTTCCGAATACTCAAATTATAGGAATCATGATTGGCTCAGTGAACTAGCTATTCTTGTAATTAGCCAAAACTCTCTAACGGCACTCGACAATGAAGAAATTGATGAAGAACGTGGTGGAACCAACGATTTTAACGGGGCATTACAAAGGCATATACATATGTCCTCATAACACGAATTCTCGGGAAAACTTTATGTTGCGTGCTCCCGTGTCGGCAAACCAGATAGTCTTTATAACTACGCAGGGAATGGAAAAACAAAAATTATTGTTTACACACATGTATTGCAAAATTAAACTTATGTACATATACATGTATATGAAACGTATGCTCTGTTTCGTTCCTCATTTCTCATCCATGTGAGAGGAGTGTGTCACAGCAAAGCGTGGCAGGGTAAAGCTAGTTAATTTAATTTTTTGAGCCTATAAAACTCAAATTGGAAGATGCGGTCGAGTGTTAAGATAAAATCTTTTCAAAAATAGGAATTGCAAAATTTCGAGGTTAGTCAAGGATAAACTTTTAAAAGAATATTTAAATACCTACACGGTCCCTTCTTTAATTCTACGCAATTTTATATTTAGTTTTATATCCATACTGTTTTTCTACATTGCACTGAATTTTTTAAATATTTTTATAAGCTAGCACTTTTTCGAATTTCAAAGTCCTTTTTAAAAAATCCTGACATCAGAGAGAAAAATTAAAAACGCAGTTTTCCTATATTTGGCCCATTTGCAGCTTCCAGATTTCTTATTGCACATTTCTATTACAATTACGATTTGCTACTTCTGCTGTTAGAAAACTCTACTTCTTTTGAGATTAATACACTCGTTACGAGTACTGCTACCGATACATACTTACATATGTATATGGATATTGTGGACTAAAAGCAAATGGTTGTTAATTGGTAGTCAATGTTTACAACTGAAGTGCCACATAAAACAATTTTCTTGCCGCCAATGCATATATTCAAGCAGTAATGGTTATGAAAGCCAACGAAATGGGAAACTCTAGAGCAAGATTAAATAAAACAACATCATATTTACATATATAGTAATATATAGCCAAGTAAGGGCTCAAGAGCAATCAAAAAGTGTGGGCATTAAAATATTAACAACATTTCCAACGCCACTTATGCAAAGCCGCAAATCCACTCAATACCCGCTGCATACACGTACAATTGTTTGCATTAATGCACAATATACTTTACATATACATATGCAAACAGCAACGCCAGAATAGCAACACGTAAATAGATGTCAACATACCAATATCGCTCAATAATCATAATCCCTGCCAAAATCTCAAATACAGCCAGCGTGGCGTATACGCAACCAAAGTGCTGAGTACAGTTTTGTATGTATGTAGGTAGATATAAACAGTGATGAACAAAAGTATTGGCACAGTGAATTTTTCGCAATATATGCAAAGTTTTTTATTCTAATTTATTTTCTATAATTTTTTATAAAAATATAGTTCATTTTACACCAAACTTTGTGCAAAACTCAGGAAAATTCAATAAATTTGCACACTAATTTGCACCTTTCTAATCAGATCTTTTTGAAAAATTCTAAGCATACAGTTTTAAAGGTCATTCAATTCTAGTATGACAAAATGCATGTTTAAATTTCCTAGAAAATTGCGTTGATTTTTGGCAATTTTTTTAGTGGAAGGTGTTGCTCATTTTCTCCATGCAAAAAATAATTGTCGAATATACATTACCAAAAATCAACGCGATTTTCTAGCGACTTCAAACCTGCACTTTGTTATACCAAATTTGAATGGGCTAAAAACTGCATACTTGGAATTTTTATAAAAAATCTGAATAAAAAGTTGCAAATTAGTGTGCAAATTTATTGAATTTTCCTGAGTTTCGCACAAAGTTTAGAGATTTTAATATTATGTTTTCTAGTGTAAAGTGAACAATATTTTCATAAAAAATTATCGAAAATAAATTGGAATAAAAAACTTTGCATATATTGCGAAAAATTCACTGTGCCAATACTTCTGTTCGTCACTGTATGTTTGTATCTATAACTGTTATGTACTCGTTTGCTCATTTATACAACCACCAAAAGCTTTTGCGCCTTTCAACAACTTTTATCTACCCTCCCTTCCCTTCCCTACTCCACTCTCACCGTTTTCCGCCACCCCCTTTTGAAATTCCTCTATTTGCCGAAAGCATTAATGCGCAGCAACACTTACCGCAGCTTCCGATGCCACATAACGGACACAATCACCAGCGCATTGCCAAGTATGGCGGCGAGTATGATGAAACAAATCACGCAACATTTGAATATGACAAATGCCAAGTACGAAGACAATTCAGATGTTGTCGTTGGCGTTGATGCAGACGTCGATGTTACCGCAGACGCTACCGAATCATTGAACGACGTTACAGATGCGGCAATAGCTGCTGCCGATTTGATAGGAACTAAATTGTTGCTACTACTGCCACCTTCAAGTGCCGTACCATCAAAGCCAGCGCCAGTGCCAATGCCCTTACCATTGACATTGCCTCCATTGCCATTGAGCAACACATTCGCCACGAAGCTTAAGTATTTCGGTTGATCCGCCTGCGTGGGCGGCGTTGCGCCTGCTGACTGAATAGCGTCAGCTAAGCGCAAGGAACCATTGACAGTTGCTGTGCCTGTTGTGATTGCCTCTCCGATGGTTCTTTCACTGCCAACTGCTTCCAAGTGCGGGACGTTAGTGTTACTGGCCACCGCTACCGCCGCCGCTGCTGCCGCCGCCACAGCAGTCCCTGAGTAGGCCACAAACAATGCGGCAATAAATACAACTATTGTTGTTGTTGCTGTTCTAACCAATATCGTGGCACAAGCTGTTGTTGCGGCACGCATTACTGCTGCCATAGCTATTACGCAGGACTTTATTTGCGCATTCTTGATGGCGTTTGTTGTGGCTAATGATGCTGGCATTGCGAGTGTTGGCGTTGATTGCATTGTTGGCGGACTTTCGCCTGCTTTAGTCTTTGTGGTTGCTGCTTTTGCTGGTTTTATTGGCATTGATGGCATATTTGTGCGGTGTGCGTAATTTAAAGAGTGTCTGTGAGAAACCTTACTTCCATTTGCTTTGAAACCGTATACGCTTGATTGGCGGCAGCAAAGGCGGCCGTCTTGTGTGCCAATGCATTGTTGGAGCTGAAGGAAGCTGCGATTGTTCCTGTAGTTCCTAGTTAACAATTGAAATGGCTCTTTGTAGTTGAGGTGTTTCAATTTAAATACATATATTATTGTTGCTTTTGCCTGTTTTAGTTTTGAATTTACTATGTATTTTTAATTCACTTTAACGGTGGTTTAAATTCAATTTGAAGCATAACTGAAATAAATAGAAAAGAGAAATATACATATATATTAAAACACGACTGCATTATATTTACACGAATTTTAGGTGTTTATACATAAAAGGTCAATTTATTTGCCAACTGCGGAAATAATAAATCTTGATTACATTTTTAAAAGCTTACATTTCATGTAAAACAGGTATCACGTCGTCAAATATTCAGCAGCCTAATAGCCATGAAATAAAAATATCTCCACACCCTGAGTGAAATTAGGAAAATTTATTTTTAGCCTTAAAATTGCCGTAACTTGAAGCATTATTCTTTGGTCGGGTGGTCGCGTCATATTTGGGCGTTCTACAACAAATTATAAAATGCCAACACTGCACCACGCTATGGCTTTAATATGCGGAAGCTGTATAAGTACAGTGTTGCAAAATGTGCTTGTGTTGGTGGTTAGTTGGGAAAACCTATGACACAACATTATGCACTCAAGTGAATAATTGGACAAGAGCCAGGTAAGTTTTCCAAAAAAACTTTCAAATAAAAATTCCATATAAAATTTTGTTCTCAGAAACTTGCGAAACTATTTAATGGAATCCAATTACCTTGACCCGTAGCAAGTAGTAATGACAAAGAAGCCAACAAACGTTTGTCCTTTTAGGGAAATATATCTTTACAATCAGTATTGGTGAGAGAAGTTAAGTGGTATTTGAATTTGAGTAATGCAGAAACTTACAAATGCATTCTGTATTGGAGATTGTCTAGAGTAATAATCCTCAGGAAAATAATAGGTAAATGCATAAACTCGTATGCTGAACAGAGTTTAGAACACAACAACAAAGTCGGGCAAAGAAAACTGCATTATCCCTAATTCTGTTTAACCCTAGAATACTAACCATGGGTAAAATTTACTCACATGCTTTTCTTTACAAGCATCGTAGCAGAAGACGGTATGCGAGAGCGACATGAACGCGGACAAAACTGTTTGAAAATTAACCAGTTTTAGTTTACCTGAAACATGTGGGCGCTAGAAGGTGTAGCAGTAGCGCAATTAGGGAATGTTAAAAAATGTATGTTTTTAAGATTAGTGTTCTAGGGTTAAGCAAGCATTTAGTCTATTTTCAAATTAGCAAACATTTTTACAGATTATACATAGGAGGTCCCAAAATAAGATAAACTGTGGTACCCATCTTTCTACCTTTTGCTGATGAATTAAACTAACTATATTGCGTGTAGTAGTTATTACGCATCAATTGGTTTCAAACTCAATTCCTGTCTTAGGGGAACCATAGTAAAATTTAAAAATAAATATTTTCCTATAACATATTAATTCTTCAAATATAACATGCTTAAGAAGCTACAATCTTGTGAGCTCATTTAAGGTGGCACATTGTGGATAAAAATTTACTAGGGCTAGACGCATATGAAAATACCCTCCGATTAAATCTCAGTGCGCTATAGGTCTTTTTCTTAATTTTTGGTAGTGCCACTGAGAAAAAAAAAAATTTACAAACATTTTTTCCTCAAAGACCGATGCACAGTAGTCTGAATAGAAAATCTAGCAGGACAAAACTATTTTAATAGATTAGCGTTGATGGATTTGTACACCTCATCGTATCTACTTGCTTATGGGGCCACTGATTACAAATCTTCAGTCAGGTTTCAAAAATTCAATATAGCGGACAAATTTTTAAAAATTTATTGAATTCGCTCGAAAATTGTTACTCGGTGGGTTTTAGTGGTATTTCGGAGTTTTTATGTTGGCTAATTATTACTCAAAAAGCAGGTTTCAAAAATCCAATATGGCAGACAAATTAAAAAAAAAATTGCATTGAATTCGCTCGAAACTTCTTACTCTGTGGTTTCTGAAAAGTGAAAATTATTATCACCTACTATGGTAGTATTAGTATACTTCAAGTGCGCTAAATATTTAGTGCGAATGTATTAACTTGTTCTAACAGACCTAGTGATCAATTATTATGGTTCCACTAAATACCAGAAGAGTCCCCAGTAGCCCTCAAAACACTCAAATAAAGCCAAAATCCAAAAAATTTAGCACGAAGAACCCCGAAAAGTCCTGAAAATGAAAAAAATAAAAATAAAAAAAGGTCACGAAAAATGCCCCATAGTTATTTAAACTTCCAAAAAGTAAAAGCCAAAGGTTCCGGAAAACGAATTTTAAAAAATCCAGAGCAAACTTGAGAAGTTCGATATATACCGAAAGTTACTAAACATTTCACTGCATTATTATTTCTATTCCCGAGCCGTTTAGTATTTAGAAATCTACTAAATACAATTTTACTTTTCATTTTAGTACCCTCAAATACTGATATCTATAAGTCTTTAGTATTTAGCGTATCCCAAATACCCCGTTTAGGCTTCTCTAAATACTAAGTACATGTGAAAAAAATATATCAGTATAGTCTAAAGACTTTGCCAGTGAACATCAAATTTTAGTTTCATATAAAAATTAACTTCTAACCAGGCTAAAGAAGCCCGCCAACATCAAATTACTAAATTAGTTAATATTTTTTCGCCAACAAAATATCGCGCGTTACTTTCCCACAGTGCACATCATTATTTATTAACATTTTACGTCGTGGCTTATCCACCAACGAGTTTAAATATATCCTTCAAAAAAAAAAAAACACTACACAACTCCCATACACATCAATATGGGCATCACTTCCCAAATAGTGTTTGCTTTGTAATTTTATTCCATTTGGCTTATTGGCTTACCGACAAAATTCTTTACCGCAGACACCAAACAAATAAATACATACTATACCCAAGAGGGAAGACATTTTTACATGCTGTTTGTATAAGCTGATATGTCTATGTATGCGTAAGTTGGAGGTAAAGAAAATGTATAGCTGACTAGGTGTATAAATTATTTATTATGTAAATTCTTGATATTATGAAATATGTATGGTTTACCCAAGCGCCTTTTTTATGCAAATTAAAGATACATACAGTTGTAGCCAAAAAAAAAACCCTGCTCCCACTTAAAAAAAAAAAACAGGCAGAATATGTAAACGAATAAAAGAAAATTATTATAATTTAAACATGTATAGTGCACACTGAAACAAAAACTATATAAATAAAAGCTTCAAACTTTGTACAAATATTTATTACAAAATTCATCAAAATTTCAAACTTTATAATCAACATTTTTGGGAAAATTTCTGGTAGGCAGGTTAAAAGCTCTCCAAATTTTAGTATACTAAAGTGCAAGTTTGAATTAGTTTTTTCATACAATTCACTATGGTCTGGCGACTACTATTTGCTCGCCTACACTTCAGAAGTACACAAATTGATTTGAAACTTGGTGTTTGGGGGTTTTTGTGTGATGTCAGATTTTTTAAGTACAAAATGGTGGATGCAATATGGCGACCAAACTTTACAATGTTTTCCCTTTCACCAAAAACTTTTATATAAGGGGGGTTTCAGGTGGCGATGTCAGATTTTTTTTAAAGTCAAATACGGGCCCAATGTGTGGCTATCGGATTCGGAGCAAAACACTAGACCACATTTTTTCTATATATTTTTAACTAATCATAGATGCTTCAAATAAAAACTGTTTTCTTTGGATATAAGTAATATGAGCGCTTGTTTTTGTGTTTTATTTGTACAAATTTGTATTTAAGTATTTATTTGAAAAGGCACTACTATAACAATTATAATTTCATTTCATATAACACTGTGCGACAATTTTATGGCAATTGAAACCAGCTAATATTTTTTCCAGTATCCAGTAATAAAATACAATATATCGTCCCCTCAATATAATAATAGCGTATGTGCTCATACGCCATTATTTTTTTATTGCATATTTAGAATCTCCATCATTGATTCTATGTCTGGTCAAAATTTCGTCAAATTCTACTTCCACAAAGTGGGTCAAAATGTCATTGGAAAAAATGGTGTATAATTTCTTGTTCAAAAATTTCCTTCAAACAAAAAAAAAACAAAAACTTTAAACTCGATTTTCTCAAAACCCAAAAAAAATTATAAGCTATTGTTATATTGAGGGGACGATATAATATGCAAAAGTTAGCTCGTATTTTTATTTTATGACCCACTAAAACATTCATGTCCCGGCCAAAGTACTTTTCAAAAAAGTAGAAGAAATTGTTAACACAAATGTCTGAGCGAAATTATAGGTTAAGACATATATGGTAAAATTTCATGGGAAATATTTTCGTAGAATATTTTAAACCATTAGCTCCCGCCTGAAAGGGTCATTATGACCCTTACTTCAAGAAATCCCGCGAAAAGCAAATCTGGAAGTTCGTTAAAGGCTAGAAAATTATTCTTCGGAAAATTTTACTAGGGGTCTTCTCAGGCAAAAACTTCATTCCACCAACGTAAAAGTCTCTAAAAAATTAAAATAAAAAATTCTTGCCAAGTAGGATAACAGCCAAAGACAATTAAAAAATTTAAATAAATATATAAAAAACCAAGTTTTGTTTGCTGCTTTGAAAAAGATACTAAGCAAGTAATATTAGGCTAGATATCAGGTTATAAGTTATATTTATTTTTTATTTTATTAATGTAAATAAATTCAGTCTAAATTTTAAAAATAAAAGACTTCACGAAAAACACCAGAGCATATTCTTCCACCGATACTGGCTATATAACTTATATGTTAACTTTTATTAAAGCACATTTCATGTCTTCAAGCAGGTGATGCTTCTACACGTCTTTATGTACGCTCTGCACCTTTCGCAGTCATTGGTTGACCAGAAGATATTCGCCTTAAATCAATAGACTGACGCTCTTGTCATTGTCCTTGACAAAGGTTGCTGCCAACCCAACCGCAATGGCAATGAAATGAAAATGGTCTGCACGAGTATGGCAACCACCTGAGCTAGTAATATGGTCTGATTTATGGCAACAAACAGCTGGTGGTTGCCATAGGCACATCACTAATGTTTTTGGGAAGGTAATTAGGTAGAGGACAAGAAACATTGTATTACATACGTAAATACAAATCTGTAAATCGACGCAGTCAGCACTTCCACTAAGCGCCTTAAAGTTGTTGAGTTTCCTCGCTGGCGTGTAATTCAGAGACTCCTTTTGTTTCACTTCGGTATTTATATTTCACATCGTTGTAATCTAGACCTCATACGTTAGTTTCGCTTGATCTCTATTTGATATTTATGTACATTCCAATTTGATTAGGGCTTTGGTTTAGCATTGCATTTTGTATGCTTCAAGTGTGTTCAATTGAAAGTGAAACCTTAATTTTATTATGCACACTGATTGAATTTTATTTAAATAAAATGCTTTTATAAATAAACCAATATTGTCAGTACATTCAGTGAACATACAATTTTGTTGACCGCAACTTTTTAGAAATCTCTTTTTCTCTTTAATTCTCTATAATATGTTTTTGGATTTTATTTTTGGTAATGACTTAACCGCATTCCATTTCGAACAGCCGCCGCCACAACTAGCGGATAATGAAAATGTTTGCATATGCAGCACTACATGCATTTAGACGCTTTAGTCCTTTTAGTAGTCCCGCCTAAACATGTTTTTTACCCAACCCTTCATAAAATCAAAAGGCTTGCCTAGCAGAAGACAGTACACCCCCCCTCAATATGGGTAATAAACGAAGGATTTTGACAAGTAAAATACAGTACAACAAGCAAAATTCTAAACAAAAGATGACCGCCTGTGCAAAATGGAGCACTTCATACTTGTTTAAGTGCTCGTTATATGGGTAATGGGTATTAAATGGAAGGCTTTTCAATTAGAACGCAGTACATGGCGACTATCCATATCTTGAAACTCAAACATGGTTATCTAGCCGAAACTAAGAACTGATCTCCCACCCAAGCCAATATTTCGTATCATTTCGAGGACTGGCGGCTCACAGTGTTTCGACCTATATGGAGGCAAGTGGAAATAATAGTAAACCTGCACCAATTTCACTGAAACTTGACACGTGCTCTAGTTTTACTTATAAATAGGGAATTATGAAATTTGGTAAATATGGAATAATTGCCACGCCTTGTACTCTTGTGGGCGGAAATATTAAATTTCATCCGATCTCGATGAAAAAAAATATGGAGAAGATTGGATCACTATAACGTTCAAAACCCACAAAGTCGTTAAAGGTGATGGAATTTTGATGAATTTTTGTTTCCTGCTTTTCACTCTCAGAAAACAAAGGTGTAAATATTTGCTTTTTTCCCAACGTTTGGTGAAATTTGTTCATTGTTCGAAAAACTTTTTTACGAAATTATGCAAAAAGAGGCTGAAAATCAAAAATTACAAAAAAAAATCTCTAAAAGAACATATACATATTTGCAAAGTCGTGCGCAGAGATCAAATTATTTATTCTAAAACTTCATAAAATTCTCTAAAGCACCGGTACTCACACTTTTTTTCTTTAGTATCTACATTTCAAAGTAAATTTGTTGGTAAGAAAATAGGAAAGTACTAAATAAATACTGATTGATCGGTATCGCGCCGATACTCGTATTTATTTGGAAATATATCGTTCGAGAAGGGGGGGGAGGTTAGTAAATAATGTGACATTTGGTATTTGTGACTTTTACTTTTCCCTCGCTAAGTCCAACCGGTTTTTTTATCAACTGTCACCATGACTTTTTTCTATCTGCCTCCATATAGTCGAAACACTTTTCGGCGTTAGGGAAGCTAAAAGTTATACGATTTAAACGATTTTCGTTAGTCTGATCAATGGCCTAGACTGATGAGCAGAGTGATGTGATGACTATTACCTGGAACCTACCTTATAATTTTTTTTTACTTTTAGTACATTATCTACATCATTATGATCTTTCTTTTCAATAAAACCATTTATTTAAAATACATTTTTTTTCTTACTTTATGTGTACTTCACTTACTTACTCAGTTACTTTCCCCTAATCGTAGATGGAATTGTCATGGCCAACATTAGATTAAGTTGAGTAGGTTCGACTGACCTATGAAATTGCACATGTACCTTAGTCTTTATATTACCAATAAAGTGTAGGCCTAGGCGTAGGCTTTAGTCAAAATGCATTTTTGGCCTCAGTCCTAATTTCTATGCAGAAGATGGTGTGAGACAGAGTGCCGTAAGTACCCCAGTTTCTTGCAATCCACCCTTGGAAGTGTTACGTTACTTCGAACTACTTGGTTCGCTTCCCCCATTACGATCGCTAATAACCCCATTCCCTGGAACACATACTAAATTCGATTTGACCGTTCCCTGTCTGTGTCTTTTGTTGTTTTCTTCGCTACAAAAGTGATGCAAGGTGTAAATACATAATTCGTGGCTAAAAATTTATAGATTTCCCTACTAAATTGGAATTCGTATGCTCCATGGATGCCATCATCTAATTCCTATGCAGAATTTCTCGCTCATTTCGAAAATCGATTTAGCGTTTTTTTTTTATAAATATGAGTTTTTGAGGTATTTGCAATTTACCATTATGCAGCTACTAAAAAAGGAATTCCACTTAAACAACTACACCTTATGAAGCAATTAATCTCTTAACACGATATATAGGAAATGTTTTTAGATTAAACTTATTATATTTTTATTTAAAACAAAACAAAGAGAAAAAATTTTACAAATTTTATTTTTTATGAAAATTTAAAAAAAAAACTGCAATTTTTTGAAAATCTAAAAAAATATGTAAATCAAAATTACAAAATTTGTAGAAGATTTATAAAAATTCTACGAATTTGAATAAATGTTCATCGCAATTTGAAACATTTTAATCAGATTTTCTAGAACTGTTTTGAGTATGCTATGTTTTAAAGCCCACTAAATTTTAGTATAATAAAGTGCAAGTTGGAAGAAGCTTGCACTTACCGTTGATGTTGATTTTTGGCAATTTTTTGTTCACGCATTTGGTTCAACAATTTTCTTTAATGAATGAGCAACACCTACCTATTTAGCTACTTAAAGTTTGCACTTCGACTTGAATAGGTTACAAATCTGCATACTCAGAATGTTTCTAAGAAATCTAATTAAAAAGCTCAATATTTTGATGTTGCTTTGTCGAATTTTGCTAGTTTTTCAAATTCTGACTTACACGGTCTTTGTTAGACAACGAGCCACACTTTCATAAAAAGAAATAAACATTAAATAACCGAAAAGGGGAATAGCCAAAGAAAGCTAAAATGTCTCTTCCCTATTTACTTTTTCGCCACTTTATCAATCTATTTTTTTTTTTTTTTTTTTTTTGTGGGAGGGCATTAATATTATTTTTTATAATTTCATTAATTATATTTGTATATTATTAATTTGGATTCTGGCTATGTTTATGGCTCACTTGTATTTACTCCATGTCCTTTTTGATAACGAAAGTGCTGCCCCGTTTGTACGAAAAATTATTTTTGGGCCAGAGTACAGGAAGAGTCTCAATAAATGAATACAGAAAACACTGAAAATCGGGATTTAATCGGTACAAATATGAAAAGTCGGGACACTTATACGTCCCGACTTTTAAAAAATATTCAGCGGGACAATTTTCTCAAAATCGGTACTGTCCCGCCAAAATCGCTACGAATGGTCACGGTACGTATGATTGACATTCGCGTTAAAGCGAAATTTATTTACCCTCTTTTATTGGTTTTTGACTCGAAATTTGCGTAAACTAATCAAGCTGAATTTCTAAAAATTGTTACTTGAAATAAGTACCAATTGTCGTCATTTTCGCGGCAGAAATGCACTTGAAGATTTGCCTATGTGTACCTAAGAGCGACCGCTATGCACCTCGGCCGCCGACCAGCGTTCAAAAGTTAAGTATACGCCCTCTAGAACCAATTCATAACTCAGTATTTGTGAAGCTTTTAAATTAATTTGTTAAGTTGAATACCGTTATATGCTGCTCTTATCTTAAATGAATTGCCAAAATATGCATTCGACTTTTCCTTTATAAATTTGTGAATTTTTGGGAAAATTACTCACCATTGCTAGGTTGGTGGCGAAAGCAAATAGAAATGTTGGCGTTAAGAATTGAATTAGCATTAATTGGCTAATATTTGTACAAAAATGAAAAATCCAAAAAGAACGAGGGCAGATAATAAACACTGAAAGGGCAAGCAAACAAGAAGTAACGTTTGTTGTACGTTTATATATACATACATACATAGGTATGCATGTTTGTATTTATATACATATGTAAGCTCGAATATGTATCTATGTATGAATTAATAAATATACACACATATGTACATACCCAAAAGCTTGGAGAAAATCGGAAAATTTTTGGAAAAAAATAATAATGAATGTAATTTGAATTAAATAAGTACTTGCATGTATGTATATGGAATATGAACAATTACTTCTGCATTAGCAGATATGCGCATTTGCGTTCTCGTAGTTATATGTACATACATAAGTAATATCCAGTTGACCTTGTAACGTCATCTACAGTTTGAGCCAAAACGGTCAAAAGGTTGGAAAAATGCACGCGTGCATACCGTAGAATGCAAGACACGGGAGGCGTAACTGCACAGACGCATTTCAAACACAGCAGGACAGACATATTTATGTGATGTGTTTGCATATAGTAGTACGTATTTGTGTAGTTGCTTGGTGAAATGGAAAAAATGAAATGCTTGCCAAAAGCTGGGGAGCCAAATTACTGCCACGCGTACACTCGCCTATTCTCTGTTCGCCTGATTGGTTGTGTAGCCGCTACGAACACAATCATTCATTTAAATTGGCTGACAATGTGATGCGTCCGACCAACATTCCATTCATTCGAGACGACTGCTGTTCGCCACATGAATAAATGTATTTGGTAAAACGTCAAGAGCATTGGGTAAATGGGGAGAAGTGAATCGAATTGCGCTATGTACGATAAGCGATTTGGCGTCTTAAACAGACATTTGTATAGCCACACAATACTTCAGTTACACCCGTCAATTTAGTGTAACACATATATGTACATATGTGCCGTATATATATATTTTTTTTTTATCGGTTTATTTTCATATACCTATTTGTTTATGTGATTGTTAACATCCGAATGTTGTATGCTGTTATTTGCATTTTAAATTGCCTCCTCATTCAACGAATAGCGCGAATTTAAACAGAAAGTAAAGACGAAAAAAAAAACAAAAAATATGCAAAATTATTCAGAAAATTTACGCACAGTATGATTATAAATAATTTGAAGTACATACATACAAGCACACTCATCTGTGCATGTAAATTAGGGTGGTTAAAAAAAAGTTTAAAATGTTAAATTCTCAGCCCCTAGGAGTTTTCCATGTTTTTTTTTGAGGAAATCAATTCTTTTTTATCGTAAAAGTCTGTCTCTCTTCAGGAGACTTCCAATAATAAAGCCCAATTGTTTATTTTACCATTTTTTAATACTAACGATTTTTGTATGAGTCCCCCATTGCAGTTTTTGTGTTTCTCCCCATATAAAAAAAAAAACATGGAAACCTTCATGGGCTTTGAGGCATTTTTAAAACAGGGGCAGTTTTTTCATTTAGAAAAATCATTGGTTACGAGAGCTTAACAATTGAAACATTCTTTTTCCCGCATGTATATTTGGACCACCCTATTTTAGATACAATTTTACGTGAAGTAAGTAAATTAAGAAGACATGCATCAAATTACTAAGCAAATTGGCTGAAAAAGTGTGCGGAAAAAATATATTTATGTCTGTGAAAATATGCAAATATTACAGTTAATAATTTCGCTAAGTTGGCAATCGCATGTCGCAAGGCAGAGCAAACCAAATAAGGCCAAACAGCTACGCCACTTTACAAGGGAGAAGAATATTCTTACCTTTAAGTTAGCAATCTTATTACACATATCGAGTTAATTGAAGCTACATATTTATATCCAATGGCGGCCACTGTAGTTTAGTGGTTAGCAGTGCGCGTAACCACTCCGCAAGGCCTGGGTTTAAGCTCTGGTCAAAGCAACATCGAAAAAATATCGAAAAACGTTTTTTTTTTTATTAACAGCGGTCGTCCCTCGGCAGGCAATAGCGAGTTAAACGAATGAAAGCAAACTTTGTAGACCCAAAAGTATTCAATTTAGGAAATGTCTCCTTTGTAATAGAAACACCAAATGTATACAAAAGGTATGGAGTAATGTAAACATTTTCTATTTATACGAAACGCGAATACAGCACCTTCTGGGACTGCAACTAAACTCTTTGGTTGAATATCCCAATCTCTTTGCATACGTGCCCATAAGGCAGTGTCCGGTTATTACGACGCTCTAAGAGAATAGCAGTCAATCTGATCGCTTTTCATAAACTTTTGACCATACTTGTCTGGAATTCCACAGCCCACCTGGTATTTCCCTTAAACAAGGACCCATACAATAGTCAAGTAACACTTAAGTGCCAGTTTGAGAGTCCTTCTTCAATTTTTCCGTTAGATTTTAGAGATTTTATAGCACCTTTGCTGTCAGAATGTATAGCGCAAAGCTGTTAGAGAAGGGCGGAAGCTATGAGCAAATACTGATTTTGTTCAAAAATAGCTGTCTTTCAATCTAATATATAAATAACTCGTATCACGATGTTTGTGGACGATCTCCTTCGAAACGACTCGACCGAGCTTTATGAAATTTTTTGTGTATATTTGGTAGGTATGAGAGTCGGATGTAAAGTATATTTCATGCCGCTAAGTGAAGGGGGTGTGGCACCTCCCGTACAAAGCGAATTTTTCCCACGGCATATCTCTGGAAGTGTTCATGATCGATTACTGGAACTTGGTATGGAGATGTATAAGATCAATCATATAGTCATAGTCATGGTGAAAATTGGGGCTAAATATTGGGAAAAGGGTCGTGGCACTTTCCATACAAATCGAATATTTCACGCTGCATATCTCTGAAAGTATTCATTGTAGAGTACTGCAACTTGGTATGAAGATATATAAAATCAGACGCATAGTCATAAAGAAAAACTCGTGCTATTGGAAAGGGGGCGTGGCATCTCCCATAAAACCCGAATTTTAATACTGCATATCTCTGGCAGTGCTCATGGTAGAGTAATCGAACCTGGTATGGGGATACACGAAATCAATCCCATACTCTTAGAGAGGCTATTTGAAAAAGGGGCGCGGCGTCTTTCAAACATACTGAAACTATTACGTATCTGTGTATATGTATATAATTCTCCCGTACGTGTGTTTGTGAGTGAACCGATTTTAACGAAATTCTTTGAGTGTTCGAGTGAGTCTTTGGATTGTTAGATTCACAGTTTGACCAGCCAGGTGGCGCAGCAGTCGAATTTTTACTGAAAATCGTATTTATGACCCAATTTGGCCGATATTCGAGATATGTATTGGTAAGGGCAGTACTTTTACAAAAACAGCCGCCGGATGGCGCTGAAGTCGAATTATTACTAAAAATCATCAAGTGAGGAAAAGTGTCATGAATGTCCGATTACATCGACGTGCTGCACCGCCGAGTATGTCGAGCTCCCGTGTGCTCCGATTGGACCAGTGGACGTGAATTGCCCATATTACTGTGGGTTAAAACTTCATTTGGAGACACCAGGATTGAGTTTCCTAAGGGTCAATCTCAAATGACCACCGTTAAACTCACCATCAGAACCACTGCGCTCCTTAAAAAGACATTTAAGGTTTTTCGTCTAAAAAAAGTGTATGTATATATGATTTTTGTAGATCAACGGTACTCACCCACCAATAGACAAGGACAGAGTCACCATCGAACCGGATCATTTTTGGCACCAGGCAGCGAAGAGGAAAAAGCTCTCAAAATCTATGTCGTTATGCAGTTAACTATGCTGTGAAACGCCAGATCATTGGAGAATTTCAGGACCTTAATCACGGGCATACACTTTTGCTAGGTTACTTAAGACGGCAATGGAAATATGCATTCTAACAACCACCAAACCGTAATATTAGCAGATAAATGCATGCCTGGAAATCGCGATTGGGAATTGGTGTTGAGAAAATCTTGGACCAAAAAGTTTCAAAAAAATAATTTATTTTGGGCGGGACGGAGTTCGCTAGGTCTGCTAGTTTTCATATAAAATTCAAAAAATTAAAATCATTTTTCATCTGAATTGATTTCGTGAAATTGGCTGTAAAGGTTGAAAAATTAAAAAATAATTTTTTAAATAAAAAACAAACCCGACTTCAATTCTTATATAAAAAAAATTTAAGATTATCGTTGATTTTTGTTAAGTCGATTAAGAAGAAAAAACATCACACAAAAAGTAACAAATTTCATATTTTAAAGGTGGTAAAAACGGGGTTGATGTCGTTAAACTCCAGAGAATTATACATACATAAATTTACTTTTATACCGCATTTAAATATACTGAATACAACAATGCGTGCATTTAACTGTGTCTGCACATTTCATAATTACATTTCAACAAATTATTAAGCCACTTTCTGTAAGTACACTCAAGGTTGACATCAACGGGCATACTTACATACCAACAAACAAATATATAATTCACAAAGAGCTTAAAATTCACAGCCAACTGCCAGCTCTGACATTTTTTCGGTAAGTTCTGTACAAACACTAATGCATATGTACATATATTAAATTGAAGCATATGGCAAAATGGCATTACATTTAAATAAATGTCAACAGAATAATAAGAGGACAAACATTTTCAGTACTTAACAAAAAAACAGTCCCACAATGAGATGAAACTGTCATTCATTCACATATACATACATATAATTTTTTTTTTTAGTACGAAGCTGAAGGTTTGAATACCTTTTCTACAACAGTTGGTAACTAGTTTAGGGCCGTTTTCCCCAACTCTGGTTAACACTTATCCCCAGTCAAACATCGTTTCCGACGTTACCGACACAGTGTTATATATCAGCGGTCAGTAACGTCGATATTTGATATTTGACCGGCGATTAGTGTTAACCAGACATTGAGAAACTGGCTCTTAGGGCCGGTTGTTCAATGTCTGGTTATCACTACCTCCCAGTTAAGCATTATTAAAGACGATTTCGACTTCATGCGTATAACATGTGACTGATAAAACAGTTGTTGTATTTAACCGGAGCTTCAACCTCGTCTCTCCCTATAACTAGCCTTAAATATTTCTGCTTGGACTCCCTTTTGAAGGATCTTAAGCGTCGACAGTATAGGCAGGCTCTTTCTAAACTAAGTATTTGTCAATGTTATCGCGGCTTATTAACATTTAATATTAAAATTACAGGAAGAGCCTGCCTGTAACCATACAAGAAAGCAAATGCATGTATAGGATTGACAACAACAACCACGCTGTCAAGTTTAAATAGCGGCAAATCAGCTGCATTTAATAGCAGTAGGTTGAATAAGGAAAATGAATCAGCAACACGAGTTTACGGGGTGTGCATAGCTCAGTGGTTAACGCTTCTGACTTTGCACCACGATGACGTGGGTTCGATCCCTGCTGAAAGTCTAGAAAAAAGAAATCTGATGAGGAGATGTGGTGATCTCCGCTGCTATACATCCTACCGCTTAGACTTGGTTGCTTTTCTATTTTTCCAAATAAAATAATGGTGGAACAAAGCTCAATAAAAAATATTAAAATGAAATGTTAATAAGCCACAATGACATTGAGAAATAAAAAATTTTTTCTTTTTTTTTCATTTCTTAATTTTTCATGTGGTGCGGGCCCCTTGTGGTGCGGACCCTACGCTATCGCCTTTGTAGGCTCTGCTTAAATCCGGCCCTGACAACAGTCTTCACGGTCGCAGTGTCTCCGGTTCTGCAATAGGCAACGATTTTAAGACCAGGGGAATTTCTGTAAGAATAATCACTTCGGAGCAGTAACCGACGACTAGAACTTACTTAGTTTGTTAAGGAAATACTTTCCATTTCTGAACGGTAACAGCATTACCACCGATGATGTCCCTCATTACAGTTTTCGAGGCAAAGATTTTGCGGTAGATTTATGTACATGCCTTTACGTGTTGACGACAGTGAATAACGCACTCGATGGACCGATGATCCATATGCCGTACGAATGAATATAAATGACACGAATCACAATGCTGGTAGCAGAGAAAGAGGAAGGCATCCGCTGTGATGAAACGACCAAGTGGAGATGGACTTCGCTTTAGTTGGCATTTCCGATTGCCGTCAGTTGGTACAGAAAAGAAACGCCAGCCTTGTTTTATTGGCCCAAATCGCTCAGGTAGTAATAGTGCCAAAGAACGAGAAGAAAGCCTCGTAAATGCTCGTTATACTCACATTCTTCTTATAGCCTATTTCCACCAAAGGCTTAAGTGCAGTTGAGAGCTCAGAGAAGTTCAAATAATTCCGACATAGGGTGATAGGCAAGTGCTTAAGTTTTGCTTTTTTCTTTTCGTTTGCTTCTACTTATTAGTTGGAATAACGACCTTCGAGTTGTAATCTCCGTTTTTCAAACGGCATAAACTACAGTTAAGGCATGGTGGAAATAAACTCCTAGTCTCGGTAATATCGAAAGGAAACTGTATTCGCTGAAAGTGTAAGCGATGTTAAAAGGAGCAAGTATTATACAATTACAACAAAAACTATATACATTATAATAACACTCCATTACATTTAGATTTACATTACATTTAGATATGTATTCCTCGACAGCTAGTGGAGGAAATGAAATCTTAAAAAGCATACATATATTTAACCATAGTAAATGGCAATATGGCGCAATTAGTGACTACGAACGCAAAGAACTTAGGCTTGCGAATGGAAAGTAATTGTAAGCTGATCAGTGTACAAGAAAAAGGTTTCGCCTTTAGTTAAACTACCCCAACTGCTATTAACTTAAGGTCTTTTTTTTAGCTAGACATGCAAAATAATAATTTATTCAAATGCATCGAAGCGTAGTGGTGATGTGACTGAACATAAGCGACGACGGAAAGGCATCTGAAAGGGCAAGCACGTGCCGACATTTTTCGCACAGCAACTGCCGCTCCAGTTTTCCTACTCAGTCGGGTGTGCGGTAGAAGCCAGCTGATGTACTCGCACTAAAATACTTACACAAATAACCTGTAAATAACTGACTTGTGTATTATTGTGTTTGCACAACCATACATACAAATGCATTAGATTACTTATAATCATCACGTCATGTTAGAGCACAGGTCAGAAGATGCTACCTTCAATAGTTACATGAAGATAGCACAAATAAATTGCTTATAGTTCTATGTAATAAGCTAATGCCCAATGCCTTTCAATTAACATTGAGTATTTCCACGATGTACTATAAGTGGTTAAAAAAAATTATTTTTCACACGATATTAGGAAGAAATGTCAGAAAAAAGTCTTAGGTATATTTAGTTAAGTTTTCCGTATTGAACAAAATTAAGTAGTAACTACCAAGTCTAATATTAATATTGAATCCACTAAAGAAAGCTGTAAGCAAAACTTCTTCCAATGGGCAATGACTCAACACCAATGTTTAGCAGCTATTAACTGGCCACGGCTGTCTTCGTGGGTACATAAAGGGCAAACAACTTGCCCGAATTCGTTCACAATGTTCTATGTAAATACTCTGATTTTACAATAGGCTTTTGGCAAAAGCCCAACCATCGGGTACTCAGTCCAAAATAAGGTGGAATTAAAAATAAGTTGGGTAGTAATTAAGTGGCATTTGCATATACCAATGAAATGCGGAGTCATGCTATTCGGCTAACTTACAATCCCCTTATACTTCGTTTATAGAAAACAAATACAGACCCGAATGAAAAAAATCACTCCTTCGTGTCTGTATACCATGTCGGGCTATATAAAAGTCCGGCTGGGAATCAACAATAAAAACTTCTCTCTTTGCCTCTTAATCTTCTGCATTAAGTGCATATAAGTATATATGTACATCTTATATGCAAATAGGCAATCATGTTTCCTTTACACCCCTTTTACGGCTAAACTATACTTCTAAGGTATAAACAATTTTATATATCATTAGAACGGTAATTTTATGCAATTTTGAAAACTTCAAAGCGAAAAAATCAATTCAAAAGTAACACCAATACCAATGCCATACATGTACATACATGGTTGGGCCGGAAATGCCTCCTAAATGTATGCTTTAATATTGATACTGAATTACAGAAACGTGCTAAGCAGCAGTTTAGGAATTAGATGGGTGTATGTACATGAATAGATTAAGCCTCAAACAAGGAAGAAGGTAAAGTTGAGTATGGAGAAGAAGAAAGGGATAAATGTAGAGGTTAAAATAAAAGTAAAGAAACCTAAACATAAAGACAAAGGGGAAGTTAAATTTAAAAACTTAATATGAATGGTGTGGATGAATATTTAGATAAAGAAAAGAATACAGATAAAGTACTGAATTAAATTCAAGGAAGTGATAAATATAAAATTGAAGAGATAAAAAAAACGGCTGAGACAAAGATAGGGATAAAGGTAGAGACAAAAAAGAATGACATGTTATGTTGTGTTGTGTTTTATGGTTTTGTGTTGTGTTATGTTATGTTACATATGTTGTGTTATGGTATGTCATGCTATGCTATGTTATGTTATGTTATGTTATGTTATGTTGTGTTGTTATGTTATGTTATGTTGTGTTGTGTTGCATTGTGGTGTGTTGTGTTGTATTGTGCTGTGTTGTATTATGTTATACTCTGGCATGTTGTTCAAGGCATTCCAGCTCAATTCACTTCAATCAAAGTTGAATTAAAAAGTACACTTAAAGGGCAAAAAGTAAATCATTGTATTTACAGCAGGATTGCCAAAACATAAAATAAAATGAAAAGCATAACTTACTTAATCGCATTTACATATACATATAAATGTTTATTTATCCACTATTGGAAATCTAAAAATTAACAATTCCGGCTTAGTAACTATTTATGTACTTTGTACATATGTATAAAGAAAGCTTTTATTACTTAACAAAGCATCTTTTGTTGTATTCAAATACTTCATAACAATGTTTTAGTCATTTGGAAGTTTCCATAATCAGCATTTCACCGCTTCTGGGCGGCATGTATATAAATATGTGCATCTTTTTCGACTTATTTGCACTTAATGCGATTAGTACTTAATGGATAGGCAGATGGGATTTAATTGAAAATACTTGCTGCACCGAAGATTAATTAGAAAGTTTTAAAAGCACAAAACAATCGAACTGAGAATAGAATTACTTTTGATCATTTACAAAAAATGCACTGAACCTCAAATTTTTGCACAACTTTTAATTGAAATTATAACATAAAAGTAAATAAGCGTTCTACCTCTCGGTTCTTTGAGGGCAATGTACGTCTGCTTCTTCTTCTTATTTTGCCTGAGTTCAACAAAGTGCACAAGTTGTTTCTCTTCTGTGCTAACTGACGCTAATTTTGATTGCCAAGGCAAGCCAAGTCCTTCTTTACTAATAGGGTTAATAGGGTTATGGATAGGGTTAAGTATGCATACAAAGAACAGCAAAATTTATTAAGGGTCCCTTGCATCTTGCATCCACCTCCGCTTTATTAAACTTCTCGGATCGAACTTTAATGCAGCAGACTCGATCAAGGGAGGCCAGCGAGGCTATTCAGATATCATAGGCACACCAACGGGTCACGCGTGTAGCAAGAAGAGGCGTTTCTCATCCAGTTGGCAGCATGGAATCTCGCTCGGAGACCTAGATGGCAAATGCGTTTTTCGAGATAGTCCAGATTTATAGAATCTAATTAGTATACATTGGTGCTTGGACGCCTGGATATTGATAGAAATTTTTAAAGTAGCGAATTAGTAAGGATCACGTTAAGTATGTATATTAATGGTCCCATTTAAGCAATGTTTATCTAATGAAAGGGAATGCTCTTCATTTCTAGCTCGTTCTAAGAATTTCAGTGTGATACCCGAAATTAAATTACTTATACTTTGGCAACCATTACTTACAGACAAACACTTGAAAAATCATTATTACTGAAGATAATATTTAAAATACTGGGTATGGGTAAGAATTCGCCACTTTCTCTATTCATTTTTTTTAACTCCAAAATATGAACTTTAAAAATTCTAATTCGGTCAATTTTTCAAGCGATATCAAATCAACTCAACTTGTAGTACAAATTATTAAAGTTGGTGTTTATTAAAATTCCATAAGAACCACCTTAAATTCAGTTGGGCTTAACAATATTTTCGACGTAAAAATAATACTCAACTTTTAGCTTAAATTTCAAACTTAAAAGAAAAGTTTCTGTTTGCAAACTACAGACAACAAATGTACATATGTGTATATGTATATTACACACAAGGTAAGCACATATTCTAGCAATGTTATCATATTTTCAATTTAGTATTCAGCAAAGTAAGGTGAAACAAGGTAAATCACTCCTCAACACAATTTGTTCTACTTTGCATATGTATGCATGTACCATACACATGTACATATATTTACTAGAAGACAGGTAGGCATGTAGATACAGGGACGATCAGCAGTAGGAGTGTACGTAAATCTGTACTTTCCTTGCAGTGAGAAGCTAAACCAGTTAAAAAAATACTAGTTTATTAACTAGTATGTGCCTACCAGCTCAACAATTTCGAAAAACTTAGCGTTCAGCGACATCTTCCTTTGATTTGCTAAAGCCAAAAATAAAACGCAATTAATTGCTTTTTTTACAAATGTCGGTTGTGGCGTCACGTGAAGACTAATGGTTCTGTTTATGAGATCGCAGGTTCGAGGCCGCTTGGAGGTTGTTAAGATTTTTAAATTTATATTAAGTAAAAAAAAGTTATTTCAATTTAAATATACCCCTATTTTTTTATTTTGAAATCAAACAAGTAAGAAAGTCTAAGTTCGGGCGGAGCCGAACATTAAATACCCGGCGCAATTATTAAATATATGTTTTCCACCTTTCCGAAAGCTACCGCTACACGATAAGCCGGGGTGTATAAATTTTAAGTAAATTAGCGTCCTTAAATTTCGAAATATTGCAGTTTCAAGCATTTCTGAAATATACCGTTATATGAAAAGCGGTCGTAATTTTAGTCCGATTTCAATAATTTTCAACGCTTTGCTTTTATGTGGCAAGCACAATAACCATACCGAGTTTGGTTCAAATTGCTGGAACGGTTAGCGAGATACATATATGTGATCATAAGTGGACGGTGCCACGCCCATTTTCCAAAATTGTATCATAAGCGTATTTCTTGGTAAAAAATTGTTGCAACCATCAATTTTGAATAAATTAGCTTTAATGTTTACTGATTTATCGAGGATTTCGTATTTTTCTAAATTACCGTTATATGGGATGTGGGCGTGGTTATTGTCCGATTTAAAAATTTTCGGCCATTTGGTATGTTGTAGCAGGACCAACAACTGTGCCAAGTTTGGAAGAAATTGGTGCAGCCGTTACCAAGATATACGCATGTTACCATAAGCAGGCGTGGCTACGCCCATTTGCCAAAATTTTTAATATTCTTATTTTTCGTCTAAAACTCATTGTAAATATCAATTTTGAGTGAATTATCTTCAGTAGTTATTAAAATATCGCACTTTTCGTATTTCTGAAAATTACCGTTATATGGGAGGTAGGCGTGGTTATTGTCCGATTTCGCCCATTTTCAATACCATCCGTCCTATGCCCAAACGAAGTCCTCGTACCAAGTTTCGTTAAGATATCTCAATTTTTACTCGAGTTATCGTGTGCACAGACGGACGGACGGACGGACGGACAGACAGTCACCGCTTAATCGATTTCTCTTTTCATTCTGATCATTTATGTATACATTTGTCTATATCTATCTCGATTCGTTTTGCCTGTTACAAACAACCGTTATGTGAACAAAGTTATAATACCCTTGTGCACAATTGCGCTCGGGTATAAAAATATTTAGGGGGTGCTCAAAGCGCTCAAAGTTTTCCATGTATTTTATATGGAGAAAAAACCATTTTTCGTAGAAATGGTATAAAACTCTTAAAAATCAATATTTTTCTTATCTTCAGGAGATTCCCAGTAATAATACGCAATTGTCTCTTTAACCATTATTTCATAGTAACTATATTTTATAGGTCCTCCAAACCCCTAGAAAATGCAATGGAAAAATCTTTAGTCATAAAAAATGGTTAAATAAACAATTGGATATTAATACTGGAAGTCTCCTGAAGAGAACAACAGTTTTCCGATTGACAAATATTGATTTTTAAGAGTTTTATACCATTTCTACGAAAAATGGTTTTTTCTACATATAAAATACATGGAAAATTTTGAGCGCTTTGAGCACCCCCTAAATATTTTTTGATTTCAAAATAAAAAATAGGGGTATATTTCTTTCGATATAGAACAATCCTAGGGGGTGCCGGCATTAAAATTCCAACTTAATTTTTTTTGGACCACTCTAATGTACATATGTATGTGCAGGGAGGTTGGTAAATAAACATGTACCTATGTTCATATGTTTTATCCATATTTGCATGTATGTATGTACTAGGGATGCCAATACCGGGATCCCGGGATCCCGGAATCCCGGGATCCTGGTGTTTTTGACCTCCCGGAAATCCCGGGATTTGCTTGTATTAATCCCGGGATCCCGAAAATTTTGAAATATCGAATTGATAGTAAGAATTTGTTTATGAATTTTGAAGTATGATTTTTGTAAAATGCCGTTTTGACTGCAATTAACAAAAAGCTTGAAACTGTACTTTTAAATTGCAGTTTGAGCCTTTTTTGAAGAAGATTTCAATGAATTCACTCATAGCGTCGCTAATGTAAACGAAACAGAGTTTTAAGGAAAAGTTATATAATTTTTTAGATCAATCTACTCAAAACTTCCTCAAATCGGAAAACTTATAATTTGACCCAAAACTTCCTCAAATCGGAAAACTTATAATTTGACCGACGTGCTGGTAAAAGAAGTTCAAATATTTTGTAATGGAGGAGAAAGGGGTCATTATCTTGAAATGGATTATGTCTACCTTTTGACAGTTCAGCCTGAAAGTGTTGATGCCGAAATATGTTTTTCATCAGTAGATTTTGTATGTAAAAACCGCAGGTCAAGCTTAGAAGACTCTGCTTTGAATGCTTTGCTGCTCTTGCGAAAACATTTTAAGCGCAATAATAACAACACCGGCAAAAAAAGGGGTGTGTGTTTTTAACCAGACCCAACTACCAACATGTATTTCGACCCGCTGAATCCGATTCTGAGATCCGTTTGACTCGTATACCCTCAAAATTTCTAGTAAATTTCGAAAAAAATGGCAAAAAATTCTCCATTCGCCATTTCTTTATAGAGTAGAATAAACATGTTTAGAGAAATTGTTTTTGTATATTTTTGTACCTGGTACTTACAGTTACATTTATTTACATTATTTATACGTTCCTCAATTACATGGTTTTTTAAATACAATTAAAAAAATGTTTTGCTTTAAAATTTGTCTGATTTAATAAATATCGCTGGGGTAGAGTGCAAAGTTGCTAAGTCCCTATTTAAAAATTGTACAGGAGAGGAAAAAACTTCGTATAGCCATTTTCTTCAACTATTTCGCAAAACTTTGAATACAACATTTTGCCTGTTTAAAGCAAAGCAAAACTCCGTACGAATCGAAAGGATTCGATATTTATTAAAAGATTTCGAACTTTTTTGGCCTTATCGAATTTTTGGAGCTTTTTTTGGCCTTAGCAAATTTTCCTTTCATTGAATATAAACGAGAAAACATAAAACAAGGACCTCTACCCTTTTCGAAACGATGCAATTTTAATTTATCTAGCCTCCTATATCAAAATATGATTTTTCATTAAAAGTGAAGTTAGAAACTTTTCACCCTAAGCTAGCGATATATGAGTTTTACAATCAGTTTATCGTAAATTTTAAATACAGTATATTTTGCTTAGCTGCACATCCTTCTTTGCACGAAAAACTTGTGCACGTAACCGAAAAACGCACTTAAGCGAATTTTCTTTACTACTTCAATGAGGATGGTATCCGAATCCCTATAAAACCAAATATTGGCGGGGCACTTACCATGTAGAAATTACTGCAAGCGAAATTTTTACAAAATGTTATCTAATTATCTATATAACTACATAAATTGATAGCCATTTTCGTTGTTCTGCGAGATGATCAAAATAAATAAAAGGTTGTAAAATTAGGTAATTGTAGGGCCAGTGCAGGTAAACGTAATACTTTCATTGATAACACAGCCACACAAAAAAAAATTTGTGTTCTGACCCAAAGGTCTCACTATGTGCACTTTATGTTTTTGGGGTCGTTGAATCCGAATCCGAGGTCCATTTAACCCCATCACATCAGGGTTTTGATATAACCCCAGAAAACCAATATGGCGGACACCTTTTGGAAAAATTCATCGGATTCGCTTGAAACTTGTTACTCGGGGGTTTTCGGGGTCGCTAATTACGAATATGATATTATTTTTTCAAAATTCAAAATGGCGGATCCAATATGGCGGACACATTTTTGTAAAATTCATCGGATTCGCTTGAAAATCGTTACTCAGGGGTTTTGGGAGTCACCCATTACGAATTTGATGTCAGTTTTCGAAAATTTAAAATGGCGGATCCAATACAAAAGTGTCCGTAATTAGCGACCCCGAAAACCCCCGAGTAACGAGTTTCAAGCGAATCCGATGAATTTTTCCAAAAGGTGTCCGCAATATTGGTTTTCTGGGGTTATATCAAAACCCTGATGTGATGGGGTTAAATGGACCTCGGATTCGGATTCAGCGACCCCAAAAACATGAAGTACAGATATTGAGACCTTTGGGTCAGAACACAAATTTTTTTTTGTGTGGCTGTGTAATTGATACTAGTCGCACAATTTTTAAGGCAGGTATCGCCAATGTGCAGTAAATGTAAAAAATAATGCTTTTGATGCGCATTTTGGGGTAGGTATCTTAAATGTGCACTTAAGCATAGAAGCAGCAAAGCAAAATATACTGTAGTTTTATTTAATGGTATGTTTAAACGCTTTCAGATATTGATTTTTTACTCATATTCATAAAATTTATGACTCAATTTGAAATCCGGGATAAATCCCGGGATCCCGGGATTACCTAAAAAATATCCTGAAATCCCGGGATCCCAATTTTCCTGATATTTTGGCATCCCTAGTATGTACATATGTACTTACACTTTTATAGAAAACTTGGCGAGTAAGCTGCAAAGAAATGAGTATGAAATGTGGTTGTGTGGATGCAAACATATGTATAAAACTTCAGATATACGTATTCATACAAATAACATGTGTACAAATATAAATACTTACATACATGCCTATATGTTTCTCATGCGTAGCATGGCAGAGTTAGAAATTACCCCACAATCACATTAATATGGATTTCTTGGTAACAAAATGATTGGTCTATGCCTACGGTGACCATAAATATGGATTCAAAATGAAGGACAATTTTTCAAAAATATGCCTACATATATTTACGTAGTATAAAAATATCAAAAAGTATTTATAATTCTAAATTCTTAATACATTTTAAACTTTAAAAATGAATCACGTTTTCTTCATTGATATTAATCGTTTTTTACATATTATAATTACAATAGCTTACACGAAAAGTGAAAATCTTTAAAAGACTATTTTATAGGCAAATTTTGAGTCGTTCAAAACGAAAACAATACCCTTCTTATTTTTTTGTTTTTTTGGTACTTTTCGCAGTTATTTGTCAAAAATCGACGTCTGAATCGACGTCAACGACGAGTTACAAAGTGCCCTTTACAACAATATATAATTTGTGCAGATTGCGCTCCATAGCATCTACATTTCTAATCCGATTTTCATTATCTTTGGCTCAAAGTTTACTGTTATGATAAATCTTCTTTATCGAATTTTTTAAATAATGAAAAAAATAATCAAATGAAACTGCGTATTTGATTGAAAATCTCACTTTTTTCGCCTGTAGCACTAATAATTATCATTGAAGTCGCCACAAGTTGTATATTTTGGTAAGAGGCACATCAATACCCTTCGAGCTGTAAGTCGCTTAGGTCAATTTGGAGATTTTTTCATGAGATATTGAAGAAAAGCTACGAAAAGTACCAAAAAACACTTTTTTGAAAAAATCCATCCATTGTCCGATAATTTTAAAATAACGAATAAAATGCGGGACAAATGCAGGACACTTGGAAAAAATCAGTACATTTTCAGGTTTTTTAGGTTTGAAAAAACTACGCAGGACCGACCTTTGAAAAACAGTACGGTCCTGCAAAAAACAGAACGGATGGTCACCGTATCTATGCCGTGCTAATACCGTCGAGGAGCCGCGTTTTGACACACCTGCCATGTCTCATTGGTTTGGTTACGTACATGCATGCTTACTTAGTTATGTCCCTATAGTAAAACATTATGCCGTCGCGTTAAATAACTGGATAGAGGTAAAGGATTAACCGAAACGTATAAAATACAACCGGTACAGATACTCGCATGTATGTAAAAAGGATTACTCTATTCGTTGGGGCAGTTTGAGTATCCTAATTTAAAAAAAAATCATACAAGATTTTTGCAGATAACAGAGTTCCATTTGAACCAGTTACAACAGACATCAGTTAAAAACACTCCTTGCATAAGCAATTTTCGTTCCCCTAAAATAAATAATGCACTGAAATAACAGAGCGGTTAGCAGACCTATTCTCTCTTATCGTATCTTGGTATGGTGGCTAAGTGTCAACAAGAAATCTACAATAGAAGCACTTCGAAAGGTGCAGAGGACTGTGGTGCTCTGCATCTGTGGAGCTCGACGTACTACCCCATTGGAGGCAATGTGCATTTTACTTAATATCATCTCAATTGAAATTGTTAGAAAACAATCAGCAGGGTACGCCGCCTTGATCCTAACACACACACACTTGTTGCACACTTACATATGTATGTATGTACATACGTACGGGAAAAGTAATATGTAGCAATGTCTTCTCAGACAGCCAGTTGGCACTCAAAGCACATGACCCGGCCACATGCTGTTCAATAACCGTAGCGAATTGGCGCAGATCACTAAATGAGATAGCTGAGCAGTATGGTCTTCACTTGCAATTGGTGCCGTGGCACTAGAATATACCAGGCAATGAAAATGCGGTCGAATTTGCAGGAGAGGGCATAGGTATACGTTCCACTTTCGCAGCTCTGGGTGTGTTTAGACATGCCACAGACAGTGTTTGTCAAGCAAAGTGTGGTAGAATATTTATAGTAATGTAGAAAATTTCCCACAAAAAAATATCAGGCCATGAAGTAGTATTCAAATTTGGATAAACTGCATTCTCAGTGTTGTGCTATCGCTTCAGTTTTTCGAAGGTACATACTTATATCTTTGTTATTAAACTGATATTATGTTTAATTTTTGCTACTTTATTTGTTCCTGCATCAAACGAGGTTTTGGTTTGTTGAATCTTAATGCGATCCAAATTGAAGATGTAATTCTCTTAAAGAGCTAAATACACCACACAAGCGGCTTCAAACCTATTTTTCCCATTTCGCCATATACCATGCAAATATGACTCGTTCAGTCAATGAATTTTAGTTTTCTTCCAGTTACAATACAAAAATAGCTTTTAAGGTTTTTGACAAAGTTTCCAAAAGTCCTTATGGCTCAGTTGCGTAAGCCACCGGTGTGTAGTTTTTGTCCAAACATAAAGCAATTGCGTTCAAAGTACTTGTGTATGCTTATGTGGCAGTTTTCTTGGTCCAGTTCACAATACATAAACAAAATATAAAGGTTTTAAACTACATTTACATGAGGCTATTTTCTATGCGAATCAACATCGCTTCACCAAAACCACCTGTGTAAATGATGTTCCAACATTATTAGCAACAAAGCAATCGCTTGCCCTAAGTTGCCAGTAGGTAAGTTTCATGGCATTCAAATTCATATTGAGGAGAAAATTGACAGTTCGGTTAGTGATTTTATTTATAACAAAATTGTGGTCGATTTTTAAAATATGTGTTAGTTGCCCAGTGGGAAAAATGGTAATGCATTACAAGCGTGATAAATAGTGTAATGTATTTCTTATGAGTTCTCGATTCTATTACTGTTAACTATGTATTCAGCATTCTAATGTATCCAAAGTGTCGGGAAAATTCACATTAAATCACATTCGTTCCTGCATTACTGGTAACGCAAAAATGAATGTCCCATTTTTTCCTAGAATATCGCCGTGGGGAAAAAAATGCATTTTCGAATGTGAAAAGAGCTATTTTACTGATAACTTTTTCATGTACTATACATTACATTTTCCCACTGGGGGTGGTAGAAGTGAAAAAATTACCCAAAATGTGATGGATTTACCCCAATTGTGGTAAAATGGCAACACTGGCCACACCGAATTTCGCAAGAGCTACAGAGCTAAGGGAGAGTCAGAAATTTTGCCGCTATTCGAATGTGTCGCACTTTTCAAAATAAGACGAAAGTTATTGGATCAAAATTTCTGGGAATACGTTAACTTTTGGTTTTCGCATACTGCACACGATAGTTTAAGTAGGAGGATTCGAACGTTCCGTGTAGTACCACAACGTACCCAAAAATTTAGGGGCCCAGATGTGCTAGTGTGGGTCGTTGGCAGCCACTTCAACCTAACCTTACCTAAGTTCGTATAAATATGCTAGCTACCTCGAAGTTAACATTCAAATCTGTTGTACAACGCGCAAAATATTAAAATCTTTGCATTTTCATCAAATATGCATTTTTTTGTCAAATACTAATTTGGGAAGCCTACTAAAATTCCAATCTGGCTGTAAAACAAGCGCATGTTGGATAGTTATTGAGATGTATAACGGGAAATATCAAATAAGTATTTTTGTTTATTTGCTTGTGTAAGTATGGCGGCTTCCAAAACGTATCAATCAATGTTTGGATTAGAGATGGGTGGGGGTATCGGGACCCGCGGGACCCACGGTACTGATTTGAAATTGGCCGGGATGGGCGATATCGGGAAGATCTGTTAAATTTTGCGTGCGGGACGGGACCCGATACTTGTTGAAAATACTTATGTATTTAAATATGTATTTGTATTTGTATATGTGCATATAAAATGCACTCATAAGCTTATTATACTTTATTTACCAGCTTCGCATAATTGTAATACTTATAAGCATATTCTTGATACATTAAACAGTCAGTCCACTCATAAACCTCAAACCGTCGTGTTCTTTATTCTCTCTCTACATGGTAGCAGAGCAAGGTTACTGCTGTAGTGTCGGGTGTCGGAATTAAATAAATAAAATAAAAATCAAAAGTGCAAAATCTGCTGTAATAATAAAAATAAAATAACGCTTCAAGTAAGACTTTGAATTAATATACATATACATATATATAAAATTTATAAGTGAAATTATAAGTTAAAATGGAAAAGGGTTTTGAAGTAGAGAAACTCAAAGGCCAGGAAAATTTCCACAACTGGTGTTTCGCAATAAAAAATATATTAGCATTCAAAGGTCTGCATAAGTGTATAACCGATCCTGTCACAGAAACAAACGCTGAGAAATTAACTAATTGCAAAGCCCTGTTAGCTCTAAGCGTAGCGCCATCGCTGTACGTTCACATATCCAGATGTGAAACAGCGCTAGAAATATGGCAGAAACTAAAAAATCTGTATGAGGACAAAGGCTTAACAAGAAAAATTGGGTTATTAAGAGGCCTGATCTCTTGCAGATTAGAAGACTGCGAGAACATGCAATCATACATTGATAGAATTAAAGATAATTCTAATAAATTAAATGAAATTGGTTTTGAGATAAATGAGGATTGGCTGACGGCGATAGTATTGGCTGGTTTAACTGATGCATATAAACCATTTATAATGGGAATTGAAGCATCAGACTCACAAATAAAATCAGAAACAATAATCGCTAAACTGTTGGACTCTGATACCAACACAACCACAAAAAGTGATGCATTTCTTAGTAAAAAAAGGTACGAAAATAAGCAAAAATACTTACAAAAGAAAAAATGCACAACTTGTGGAAAGAAACATGCAGGGGAATGTCACTACAAGAAAAATAATGCACAAAATGGCACAGCAAAAAATGCATTCACAGCGTTATTAACGAAAAGAAATAACGACGACTGGTATCTAGACAGTGGTGCATCGTCTCATATGACACCAAACGATAATTTGCTCACTAGCAAAAAAAATTCACTCGTTGACAAAATAATGTCAGCAAATGGAACAGCTATGACAGTAAGTTGCGTTGGCAAAACATCACTGAATATCAACGGGCAAGAAATTGTAGTTAACGAAATTCTACACGTGCCCGATTTATCAGTAAACCTTCTGTCAGCTGCAAAAATAGTGAGTCAGGGGAATGTAATAAAATTCGATGCAACAGGCTGTACAATACTTAACAAAAACAAAGAAGTAATTGTACAGTGCAAAGCGGAAAATGGTGTTTACAAACTGAAGGGAATCCAAGCAAAATGCTTGTTATCAAAACAAACAAATAACAACGCAATGCTATGGCACAGGCGACTTGGACACATAAATTTTCAAAGTTTAAAGAAAATGCGTGACGGCGCTGTTTCTGGTATTGATTTCAATGACGACGATCATGAAATAAAAAATTGTCAGATATGTCCCAAAGGCAAACAAACAAGAATTCCGTTTAAACAAAGTAACTCAAAAACAACAAAGCTACTCGAACTAATACATTCTGATCTATGTGGACCTATGGAAACGCAATCTATAGGACACGCCAAATATGTATTAACATTCATAGATGATTTCTCCCGAAAATTATTCGTTTACTTTCTCAAGTCAAAATCAGAAGTTTTCAATAACTTTAAAAATTTCAAAACATACATTGAACGCCAAACTGGATCTAAAATCAAAACAATAAGGACGGACAATGGTGGTGAATATTGTTCAACTGAATTCGACAAATACTGTAAAGAGAATGGTATCAAGCATCAATTAAGTAATGCATATACTCCTCAGCAGAATGGAATTGCCGAAAGAATGAACCGAAGCTTAATTGAAAAAGCTAAATGTCTCCTGTTTGATGCAAATCTTCAAAAATGTTATTGGGCAGAAGCAACAAATATGGCAGCCTACTTAATCAACAAAAGTATTTGTTCGTCGCATGGAAAAAATTCCTGATGAAATATTCTATAAAAAAAAAATAGACATATCTAACCTAAAATTGTTTGGTTGTGAAGCAATGGTTCACATAAACAAAGAAAAACGTAAAAAATGGGATCCTAAATCCAAGAAAATGTTTTTCGTGGGCTATGATGACGACATTAAAGGTTTTCGCTGTATTGATCCAATAACAAAGAAACTGGTTATAAGTCGAGATGTAATATTCTACGAAAAACCTCAACCAAAGTCGACCTTAAAAATCTATAACGACGAAGTGAGGGAAATAAAGAGAAGCGATGAAGACACATTTGAAGAAGTTAGCATAAAACCTGATGAATCGAACGAAGACGTACAAAGTGTTGCGGAAGATGACACCATGATAGAATCACCGAATCAAACCCAAAATGATCCAGATTATGTTCCTGAACAAAGTATTGATGAATCTGAAGAAGAAAGAAGAGTCACACGATCTAAAGCTAAGGTATCTGTACCATCTTTTCAATTTAATGCTTTTGCATTTCTTTCACAGCCATTAACAGTATCAGAAGCTATAAACGGTGAAAAAGCGAAAGAATGGGAAGATGCAATGAATGAAGAAATGGAATCACATAGATCAAATAACACCTGGTCGTTGATGAAACTACCAGATGGAAGAAAGCCTATAAAAGCAAAATGGGTCTTTAAAGTAAAACAAGATGAGGTCGGTAAAGCTGTAAAATATAAAGCACGACTTGTTGCAAAAGGCTGTGCACAAAAATACGGCATCGATTATGATGAAACATTCTCGCCGGTGGTTAGATACACATCAATAAGGTTTTTAGTGGCTTTAGCAGTAAAAAACGGCTATAAAATCCATCAAATGGATGTAGTGACTGCGTTTCTTCAAGGTGATCTTAAAGAAACAATATACATGGAACAACCAGAAGGTTACAATGATGGCACTAACAAGGTATGTAAGCTAAACAAAGCTGTTTACGGACTGAAACAAGCCGGAAGACAGTGGAACTTAAAGCTCGATTCAGCATTAAAAGAATTCGGGTTACAAAGGTGTAAAACTGATCCATGCATTTACTATGATAAAGAATTGAATCTGATAATTGCAATATACGTCGATGATTTCCTTATACTCTACAAAGGTAGTAATAACCTAGAAAAACTAATGCAGTACCTTAACAAAAAATTCAAAATGAAAGATTTGGGATCTGCTCAAAGTTGTCTTGGAATACGTATCACGCAGAGCAAAAATTGCGACGAAATTACACTAGATCAATCGTCATATATAAATGAAATTCTTGAACGTTTTGGTATGCAGGATTGTAAGCCAGTGGGCACACCATGTGAAGTAAGTCAAAAATTGACTGAAAAATGCATCACTGAGAAAAATGATCTGACGGGGAAAATACCATACCAAGAAGCTGTGGGCAGCCTTTTATATTTAACACAAGGAACTAGACCGGATATAGCATTTGCAGTAAATAATGTAAGCCGGTTTAACTTAAAACACTCAAATGAGCATTGGCAAGCTGTGAAAAGAATATTTCGATATTTAAAAGGCACAATTGATTTCAAACTAAGCTATCGAAAAACTGATGATGTCAACTTGGCAGCATTTAGTGACGCTGACTGGGCAGCAGAAATCGACGGCAGAAGATCGTGTTCCGGCTATGTATTAAAAATGTCCAATGCTGCTATAAGTTGGTGCAGCAAACGGCAACCAATAGTTGCTTTATCAAGCACAGAAGCAGAATACATCGCATTGTCTTCAACAGTACGAGAAATAATATGGATGAAAATGTTAGCCAAAGAAGTTGATAAAAACTTGGTTGAAACTACTAAAGTTTTTTGTGACAACCAAAGTACTATCAAATTAGGCTCGAGCGAAGCATACAGACCAAGGACGAAACACATTGATATCAGATATCACCATATACGTGAAAAAATCGATGAAGGTTCAATCAAATTGGAGTTTCTTGGCACTCAACAAATGGCAGCTGATTCGTTAACAAAAGCAGTCAGCAGAGAAAAAACAAAATTTTGCGCTGAACAAATGGGCTTAAGCTCATAATAAAATAAGACAATAATTAACATTTATAATAATTATTGTTTTACTTACAGTTATCCCATATTATACAACATGGGAGGCTGGTTTTCATCGGAGCAGCAGAAATCCAACAACAATGGAGAAGTACAGAACAATATCAATATTAGTGAACCTGTTCCAATACACAACCAAGAAATCTTGATTATGTTAGGGATTATTTGCATTCTAAAAAATAATAGAATTTCTATACTTTTTATATCGATTACATTATCGTAAAGTTAAAAGACAGTATCAAACTCAAAAAGTATAATACACTGTAAAACAAAATCTTGCTAAAACCCAAAAAAAACTGTAGTATAAAATTAACTTCAAATTACATTAAAAAAACATCAAAAATATTGTAAAAAAATTTTTATTTTAAATATGAATAATAATTTTGTAAACAATAAGTGAGGGTGTTGAAAATACTTATGTATTTAAATATGTATTTGTATTTGTATATGTGCATATAAAATGCACTCTTAAGCTTATTATACTTTATTTACCAGCTTCGCATAATTGTAATACTTATAAGCATATTCTTGATACATTAAACAGTCAGTCCACTCATAAACCTCAAACCGTCGTGTTCTTTATTCTCTCTCTACAATACTCCCGATAAAACCGCATCCTCAGCAAATTCGGAAAATCTTCCATGAAAACGATGTGCGAATTATGCACTTTTTTATGTGTATGTATGAAAACGAACAGCAAAGCAAAACAAAATAATCGGAAGATGCCAGCTCTTTCATAATTTTTTTTTTTTTGTTATTTAAAATTACTTTAAAAGACATGAGAATTTTTCTTAGTGATAGATTTAGTCCCGCGCCCATCTCTAGTTTGGATACTATTATACTGCGGTATTCAAACTGTTTGTATATGCAGAGTTGCGACACATTGCAACCATATACATTGCATATTTTAAATATTCAATATGTGACCTGGTCTACGAAAAGGGAGCTTACGTGCGAAAACTAGTTTTCTGTGAAAAAGCTGTTAAAAGTAAGCAACTCGTTTCGTCAGTTTCTCATTATCTCGTTAATTGTTCTCCGCGCCGGACGTCCAGTAAGTGTTGTTGTTGGTCGGAATATTATTATAGTTCATCGTGTAAGTTGCTAGTGTGGAACATTTAAAAAAGTAACACTGAAGAAGTGACGTTTACTGTTTCTGTTGATTATCGTCTTCGCATTTCGCATGAAATGAAACATGAGTGTTGATGAGGAGTTCAGTGCCGTATACGGACAATATTTCCATGAAAAGGATGATGAAAACGATGATGAAAACTATGAAGAGAGCGATGATGATGAAGACGAAGTATGTGTATCTCAGGCAGAAGATGATACCGAACAAACTTTTGTTAAGATGGATGGATGGAGATCTCAAGGAAAACGACAACAAAGAAAAATACATAAACTACTCAGCATTATTATTTTTGGCCCATAATACGTTTTTCTAGTGTATAATCAAGTCTTTATAGCTTATAATTCAATGTATTTTGTTCATTACCAATAAATTATATTTTGTCGTATTTTTACTCTTCTTTCTCTACATTTTTAGTACACTTCTAAGCAAGTTAGGATTTTCAGCTTTTCACCACGTGAAAAAGCATCTCATCTTCCATCCGAATCAACCAAAAAGTGAAAATTGATTTTTTGACACCTAAGCCCCCTTTCCGTAGACCAGGTCACATATAGCAATGTACAACTTTGTATGCATGCCAAGCAATTGACGTTTTGGAAGTCAGCCTACTTGTGTATAATTTAGCGAACCACCAAATGATTAAAAAAAAAACAGCTATATAAACAAAAATGGCGTCTACGATGTATTTGGCGGTTTTACCAGTTTTTATCTTTTTCTTTTTTTTCCAGAAATGTTGAGGAACGAAACTAATAATACGATAGGATTAAGGGGAAGTTAATCAAAATACAAGTACAATTCCAAAAAGGACCAGTTTGAATACTCTCAATATACCAATTTATACTTATGTATACACACATCTCTCGCATGGGGAAGGAAATGCTAACACCCCTATTTTGCAACACTTTCGCATTCGGAATTTGCTACGAAACGTAAAAATGGTATGCTGCAATCCGAATCGTATCTTCGAACTTTCGAAATTCGTAACAATGGCATGCCTAAAAACGAACGAGAAAAAAATTGACAGCTTTTTTGCGTAATTTTGTACGAAAGCAATTCTGTTTCGGAAGCGAGATAAAAATTAATCAAAAAGATTTAAATCGATGTGTGTTTGCAGGAAATATTAATGGTGTTCTTTTAAACAGATAAATTTTCCTTTCGCATAAACATATACTTTTATCTACTGACGTTCTCCTAAAGACGATCTCCGGAGGAGATTTAAATATATTGGGAAATAATGTATTTTCATGTGTTTTAATTCCATCAACACCCTGATCTCAAGCCGGCATTAAAAAGGATTATTTGATTTATCTACTGCTTTATATGAACGAACAAAAAAGAATGTTTGTTGCCCCATATCAAGAAACTTGGGTACGGTTTAGTTATTTGTGCAATTATTTTAAGTTGTTGTATCCAAACGTATCACCCGAATATAAAAATTTTAACATACACGTGTGGTAAAAGGACTAAACTTTAATTTAATGCATATTTTTCAATTTTTCGAACGCGGCCGAAGGCAGAAGCAAGCGCAACCAGGTGGTGGACCTAACAAAATGCATATTTTCAATGGCTTGGAAGAAGCTGTTATTGCATTAACTGGATTGAGAGCCAGTTCTTGAGGCATGGGGGAGTTATAGCTTGTGCTTCAACCAGAAGCTGGCATAGATTTTCCTCCAAATGTGTAAAATCAACCAATTTTACTGTAAACAAGCACAAGATGAGTGTTTTTTTAATTCCTTTCCACTTTGTTGTCCTTCATAAATCTGACTTCTTTATTGTGTTACTTAAGCATTCTATCTTTATTCCGTTATGTTTTTTTTTTTGTCGATAACACCAACATCGTTTCGTCTTAATGTTCTTGTTTCTATTTTTTGACTTCACAGTTTAGTTTCATGCTCTTGATATTGCTGTCAGCACTGAACTTGACATATTTTTCTGACATCAATCAAAAGATTGTAGTAGCATGTTTATAAAAAGCACCTCAAAGATATCAAGATACTTACATATCTAACCAGTGATACCGTAAGTACGTGGGTTGTTACGAGGGCTGAAAAAAAATTATGCTCTCAACATATTTATATAATCACAATTTATCTAAGCGCAAATGCCTCGTAATCACGCAAACCTAGTAAACTTATTTCATTTTGCATGGAAACCCGTTTATTTACGGGGTCTACACAGTTGTGAAGCATTTATGCATTTAAATGAATACCCATATTGTATTTATTTAGACAAATATGGCATAGTATATTAAGCATACCTGCCAAATATACATACATACTTACGTATCTGTGAACTTTTGATAAAATAATTTTTGTGCCTTCGATAGGTTGGGGTATAGAGTAAAATATAAGGGATTTAAAAATTTAAATTTTATATTGTTATTTAACTCTCATTAAGATAGATTTTAAATTACTCTAATTAATGATTAAAAATAAAAATGCCGTTTAAGAAATCAATGATTTATCAAAGAGAAAATGAGCTCACTCGAGATAAGTTGTTTTGTCAAATGTCCACAGATATGTATTTTCATATTTAACATCATATTATTTATACTATAAATCTGGTAGTTTTACTTTGATCAAATTTTTGAATTGACCTCTTCAAGTTAAACAACAAGATTTAAAAAAAAAATATTTTCAAAATTTAAAACTCGAGTCATCGAACATGTGACCAAAATTGTAAAACCTTTGTGCACAAGAGCGCTCGGGTATACAGCACAAATTTGTGATCCGGTGCTATCGGTAAAATTTTTTGTGAAGTTATTCCCTTTCACGTAAGTAATATAAGTATGTTAATTGTAATTACTAATATTTTGTTTCAGCAAGTGGGCCTAATTGTTCATCTCACCAAGAAAGAAGATTTGGAGTAAAGCTTATAATACAGTTCTTAAGAAGAATCACAAGAAATATTTTTCATTATTTCTGTTGCTTGCAAAAATACTTTGCTTTTTTTATAAATTTTCTTGAAGAAATAAATATACGAGCATTTTTTTTTTTTTAAGAGCTTATTTAAAAAGTTTTGATAAAAGAAAATTACTTTTCCATTTCTTGTGCGTCATTTTATAAGAATTTTTCGTTTTTCTTGAGAGCTGGAAACAGACCTTAAGCTTGAAAGCTTGGAATAACTGGAAAAAATACCACTACCTTGAAGCTTACTTATGTATGTATCAATTTTCAGAGGAGTGAGCTTCAACATTATGTGCCATATAGCTGAGCTTAGACTCTTATATGGGCTCGTTCTCCTCTTTTATGCCAAGCACAACTAAAGCATCCGACCTACAATTAGACAGCTTTTAGAAATTCATATTCTTCTTAACAACATATAGTTTTTTTTTTTAACTGCTGCACTGTCAGCGAAGGGCAACCACGACTCTTAAACTAGAGAAAAAATTTTAAATAATACCAATTTCGTAGAGCACACTAGCTAACAAAAAACCAAAAGCAGCAGAAAGTGCTATCTATTTTCATTTTGATTTTTATTTTTTTCAACCGCCATATTCTAAGAGTCAATAGCGTTAGACTCATTCAATTTGTGAGTGTTAGGAGCAGAATATAAAACAGCTTCGAAGAAAACAGAAAGCGGTGAGAACAAGAACAAAATCTTTACACGAGCAAAGTAGTGAAAATGCACAAGAACTAAAATATTCCAACAAAAAACAACAATATAAAATGTTAATAAAAAAGGATTTACAATGTCGAAGCGGAAATAGCATACCACTACTCGATGGATGGCAGGTGTTTTGCACTTAATGCCAATAAGAGAAAACAGTTTAAAAGCAATAGAATAAGACTCAAGAAAAATGCAGGTGGGAGATGAAATTAAATAGAGTAAGAGCTCTGACTAAGTAGAAATCTGTGCTGTAAATGGACAAAGAAATAACTTCAAGATAGAGGTAATTACATAGAGGAGGAACAGGAGGATAGCAACACATTAATGTGAATGCCGTCAAGGAGGATTTCCAGTTAATGAGACATAGTTTCTAAATAAGTCGAAGTAAAATTCTTGTTCTTTGTAGCGGTTTAATTTTGTTACAACAATTTTCTTCTTTCTTCCTTACTACACTTAAACTAAAAGTTGTAAAAAAGTAGGGCACTGAACATTTAAAATTGGACAGTAGTAAAATGGAAGTTTTTAAAAGTTACTATTTATTTTTCATTACATTTTTAAAGTCGGACTAGTTATTTGCGTAAATCTCCATAGTATTTTTGATATACGGTGCCTTATCTATAGTTTTGTATAAAGAAAGAGATTCCATCGCGAAATCGTATTTAAATAAAATCTTAAAAAATATATACAGAAAAAAAAGTAAAAGTCCATCTATGTATAGTACTGTATGTAACGTACACCATACACAGTAAGCTACCACGTTTACTTAACACTATAGTCTTAATATTTAAAAGTAATTAAATATTGGCGGGGAATATTTTTCCACGCATTTATATATTAATTTCTTCATGTATGTTTATAAAAATTTGAGAATGAATTTCGAGTGTGCCAATAAAAATTAAAAAATTGGAATTTTTGATACTCAAATCATCGTGATCATATAATCAATGTGTTTTTTTTTCGTTTGGTTGAAAAATGTTTGTTTTGAAAATTTTTACCTTTTAATGTTAACATTTTGAACGATCTTATATTACTAAAATCAAAAAATTTTAAAATTTCGAAAATTACAAAATAGCTGCGGCACGTATTCTGCATGCTGCCATTTGTTTTTTTTTTTCAATTTGATGGTTTTCTCTTAAAACTTTACAAATATATATGTTGTATTTGATGCCAGCTTCTATTGCTTCTAATATGAACATCATATTTGAAAACTTCCCAAAGTTATTAAAAAGAAACATCATAATTTTTTGAGTGACAATGAAAAAAATTAGTAATTTCGTTGCTTTTTTGTCCAAGGCTAAAATGGTTCAAATACTTGATTTATTTTTTAACGTACCTAATTGTTTTGGTTTTCCTTTGATTAAATGCTTAAAATTTTTTTTCTCGCGAGAGAATGGAGGGACAATAAAAAGACAACTCATGAGATTTGCTCATACTGAAACTTTTCGTTGACGCTCATGAAGTAGCAATATTATGCAAATTTTTACTTCCATCTAAATTTTCCTAATTTATAAGCAAATATTTTAAAATAATCATACAAAATTAACGAGGCTATTTTAAAACAGCAGTGCATCAAAATGCCAATCTTCTTTATTACATGAAGGACGCGCCAATATTCATACATAGAAGGACATCCACACAAACATACCTTACTACATATTTCTTTTTTCTTAGCAACGAGCTCATCATCATAAATAATATTCTAGCTCATTGCCAGTGCCATCACCGACCAACTAGTCAGCCGAGCAAGCAAGCAGGTACACAATTTTCTGCCAACTAAACGAAGCAGAAAATTGCGGAAATCTAACGGTAGTCAACTTATAGTTAGTTATTAGAGAGACGACCAAGCCCTTCAAAGCTCACTAGAGTATGCAGCATGCAGATAGTTAGGCAGCTAGGCAATAAGTCAGTAAGTTGATTGTGTCGGCGAACAGGAAGGCGAATAGCCTCTTATTAAATGGCAATCATGTCGTATGAATATATTGATGCCACGTGGCGAAGGCCAAAGAGGGTGGAGGTGTGCCTGACTGCCGAATGGCGCGCCAGGGTCAAGTTGTGTAAAAGGTGGAAGCACCAGAACGAAAGCAGAAAAAAATGAAATTGGTGCAAAAGTTTATCCTTCAACACCTTTGCTCAACACTTTAAAAAACTTGGATATAGGTAAAAGTTCTAGAAATTTTCTATATATGTGCATCTGCACATATTATTCTATGTGTGTATATATTTTATGGCAGCTCCTCCAATCACCGACAACAACTTTATTTGAGCAGGGCACACGTGTCGATTCATAAGTTTTGTTATACTTATAAAAAAAAAAACTTACATACGAGCGCGCCGATAACCATAGAGTTCGTGATTAAATTACGCCCACAAGGAATAAAACAATTCATATAAATGTAAGAATACCTATGTATGTACATATATACCTATGTATGTATGTATGTAAGTAAGTACTATGTACATTAGGGTGGTCAAAAAAAAAATTAAAATCGGAATTTTATTGCTTTCACCCCTAGGAATATATCCCTGCTTTTTTTAATTCAAAAAATATTTATAGCTCGTTCAAAGCGCTAAAACGTTGTAATGTATTTTATATGGGCAAAAACAATTTTTCATAGAAATGGGAGAGAATTCTTGAAGATCAATATTTTTCGATCGGAACACTCTGTTTCTTTACACGAAACTTGTTTATACAACTATTTTGTAATATTAAATATTTTGTACAGATCTAGGGGAAACCCCCAAAAATTGCAGTAGGAGGATCCATAAAAAATCGTCATTATTATAAAATGGTAAAACAAACAATTATTAGTGAGCCCGCATGGCGTTAAAAGGGCCCAAAATTGAGTTTAAAAAACATTAAAAAATATTCCAAATGTTAGTCAGAGTTATAAGCGACCCGAGTGCTATATTCCATCTAAATACGTGCTGCCGTTTAGTTTCGGTACGTGCATCAAATTTTAAATCACCTTGTACCGATAAAAATAATCTAACTTTAAAAAAAAGACTTTATCGCACATTTACAGGCCTTGGTCTCTAATTTTTAAAATTCGAAAGAACGGTGCAAATCTAGTGACCTTCATAAATATACATTTCCTTATAATAAATATAGTTACATAGTTATATCGATATGACTTTTCCAAAAAATTCATGGTAAGCCTAATCAAAGATATTTTCAAGCTGAATCTTTCATAAATTTCTTTCTTTCGATTGACACTCATATTTCAATATTTGATAAAACTTTTAATTCTGAATTCAATTACAATTAAAAGGTCGTATGAAAATTAACACTGTTCCGACTGACGGCAAGAGTCATAGTCGAAATCCATACTTTTGAAATATTGCCTAGTTAATTACATAAGTACGTTTGTAAAACTATAAGAAAAATAAATGGAAAACGAGCTAAGTTAAGCCTTTTAAACCCCATTTCGCATGATACCCTAATTTAAATAATCCACCCAACTTATCAAATAATTTGAATTTAACTTTTAAACACGTGGCAACCCTCTTCAAACATTTCGAATGTATAAACTAAAGATTTCTTACGACTCTTTTGTTTGACACCCGCAATGTTTTAAATTATAAAATTGTGTATAAGTTAATTAAATTCGACTTTTCAAACTGGTGGCAACCCTCTTCAAAATTATTTTCAAGCTTAAAGCTTTTAATTCTCTTTCTTCTGACATTGCGATACATATTTTAATTACTTCATGAATTAATTTGAATTTGATATGGCAACCCCGCTAAATATAGTTCAGAAATAAAGCCTTCTAAAACCCAATTCGATTGATATCCATATTTTAATAATTCACTTAACTTATTGAATAATTTGAATTTTAGCTTTTAGTCAGGTGGCTACCCTCTTGCAGCACCTGAAAAATATTCTTAGACTTCTGCCACCCATTTTTAGTATTTCAAATAACATGTGTATAAGTTAACTAAAGTAGATTTTTCAAACAGATGGCAACCCTATTAAACACATTTTCATACTATTCCTTCTTAAACCCCTTTCACCTGGCATTCAAATGGCGTTACATGTTTCTATAACCTAATTCCCTTAATAAAATCGTATTGAATTTTTTAAACAGGTGGCAACCCTTTTATAGTTAAGTTAAGAAACAAAGCTTTGCACACCCGTTTCGATTAATAGGTACCAATTTTGTTATAATAGCTTTAACTTTTTAATTATTTGAACTTAATTTTTTAAAATACGGCAACTCTTTTCGAAGTACAAATCTGCAACCCAAGCCTTTTAATTTGAGACCTCAACGACACGTCGTTTTTTAAAATGCCTTCGCCATAGATGTTTTTTATTACAAGTCTCCTGTATAAAAGTTTTACGATTAAAAATATTGGTTCTCAAAAATGCTATACCATTTCTACAAAAAAAATATGTTTCTCATATAAAATATATCCATGGAAAACTTTGAGCGCTTTGAGTAACCTCTTAATATATTTGTTGTCGAAATTAAAAAAAAAAAACGGTATATTTTTTCGATATAGAACAATCGTAGGCGGCGAGATCATTCAAATTCGGACTTTGCTTTTTCACGTGCATTTTTGGACCAGCCTAATGTAAATACGTACATACACGCAAATAATGGTTTTCTGCTCGACAAACTTTTACGCTTATAACCAATTACAAGCACTTATTTTTGCAGCTATATCTTCGGCATAGAAAGGTGTTAAAGCGTCAAAAGGAAATTGCCAAAAATTACTCGCAAAGAAATTTCCTTTAATAACCAAGCATCAAACAATGTTTTATCGCACAATTTTCATACAAACACGCTTCTCGCACTCGCTCTCTTCTTGACAAGCGAGACAAGAAGAGCACGGTAATCTATAGATACTAGCCTGGAAAAAAATATATACGTATTTAAATAATAAAAAGTTTTGAAAAGTCGCATATGCCAGGCACCAGCTATGGCAATTTAACCACGCGAGTATAAAACAATGAAATGCCGCAACTATTCCTTTGATTACTCAAACGCCCCGCTGGCCTACAAAGTTTGCCTTAAGAAAATATGCGATAAAATAGTTTGGAGTGATTTTACACAGCACAATTTTTCTGCTTTCTTTATACGTCTTTTTCCTCCCTTTCGATGATTTACTTTGTTTTATTTCTACGAAAAACTAGAGTACTTTCGACTTTGTGATATATGTATGTTAGAGTATGACTAGAGCATTTGGTAAAGTTTGTATTAATCTCTTTCTGGGAAGTTTTATTTTTTAGGCTTCGTAAGAGGTAATTTAAAAATATAAGGACCGCTTACGCAAATAGTCTTTACAATTTTTTTGCTCTTTAAACACCTTGTTTTAGAATAAAATTTCTGTTTAAAGCGCTGATAAATTGAAAAAATTATTTTAGAAAACGGCCATGAAATTTCACGCTTGGTATTCAGAAATGAGTTTGAAATGCCTTTTTCTAAATAATATATTCTTTCATTTTGGGCTTGAAACACATTTCAAGAGTATGTAGAATTTAAAAAGGATGACTATTTTAAACTAGTTTATTGAAGTGAAACTTCTTTAGCGGCGGTTTGGTTGGTAGTAAATTGGCAAATTCAGCGGTAATTACAATGGAAATGATGCAACGCAAGTGATGCAACGGAAATGGTGCAACGGAAATGGGGCAGCAGAAATGGCTGGGTCTGAAACAAGTACTTCTTGTGTGTATGCAACGGAAATGATGCATCGGAAATGATGCAACGGAAATGGTTGGGGCTGAAACAAGTGCTTCTTAGGTGTATGCATATGGTATTAATTTAACAAAAATGTGCTAATAAAAGGTTAAAGAATAACACTTAGAAAAAGACCAATACATGAATGAAAGTAAAGGTGACTACGTACATAAATGAAGAAAAGGATAAAGGCAAAGGTAAAAATTAAAACAAAAACAAAAATGCGTAAAGATAAAAGCAAAACTGAAGACCCAGGTAAATTTAAACACCTTACTTATATACATATATAAGGGCAATTGTGAAGGAGAATATGTAGCTGAAAAAAAATATGAACATAAAAGTAAAAACAAAGCGGAGGATGAAGACACCGATAAAAGCAAAGATGAAGATAGGGGAAGAAAGATTAAAATAGAGGTAATTAAAGAGGAAAGGATATAGAAAGAGACACAGAGACTCAATCTGGGAACTATTTTGGGATTTTAGAGATTTTCGGGATTCTCGAGACTTATCGATAAAATAATCGATATTTTTATCGGTTTTATTATCGATTTTGTTATCGATATTTAGCGATTTTGTTAGATATTCATCGACTTTGTTATCGATAATTATCGATTTTTATCGATTTCGTTATCGATATTTATCGACTTTGTTAGCGATATTTATCAATTTTGTTATCGATTTTGCTATCGATATTTATCCGATTTTGTTATCGATATTTATCGATTTTGTTATCGATTTATTATCGATATTTATGGACTTTGTTATCGATATTTTTATGGACGTTATAATCGATTTTGTTATCGATGGAGTATAAAGATAAAAATGAAGATAATGGAAAAACAGAATAACAAGAATGTTATTAAAACGAACAGTGGTAGAGATAGGGATCTACATTGATAAAAAAAGCGAAAAAATATAACCTTAAGTAAAAGCAGATGTCTGTATGTATAGATAAATAGATAAGTAACGTAAGTTTCACTTCTACAGTGTGGCCCAGGCGCACTTACTTTTTTTTTAGATTATTATTTATTAGACGAGTAGGTCCCTAAGGACGACCTAAATATTGTAACAAATATCTTTTTTTTTATTACAGGAATACTTTCTTTTACGAATTGCTAAGTAACCACGCGAAGTACCTTGGCTTCATATTTAGGGAATGCGCTTCTAGGTACGCTGGTCCTAGGAAGTGATGTCTGGGCATATTATTCCTCACTACACAACCCGCAATGGTCTGATCAAAACACTCGTAGGTTTTACAATTGTTCCATTTCCCTGCAGTGGCCAACAAGAAAGCTCACAATAATATTTTCATCGTGTTTATTTAGGTGAAGGAGTGCTTTTATTTTTCTTGATGATATTTCCGGGATGAGGTAAGTACCTTCCGCATTTTTTCATTCTTTCTTCAACCAGATATGATAATTAAGCCAAACGAATTTTCAGTGCAGAAGAATGAAGGTTACAGGGCATATGAATCCCTACAAAACCTCTTTCCTAGCGAGAATAACTATCCCTTCATTCCACTATGTCCTGCTATCCAAATTAAGTAAATTCGGTTTGTGAATGCGATGGTAATATCACATCTGCTTTGAGGTGACCTCGTGTGCCATTCCATACCGATGCTTCTTATTCGATTGATTTAAAATTATTTTTGTTTTATTTTTTTTGCTGTAGTTGCGCACATTACTTAACTAAAATATGGACGACAGAACTGCAACCTGGGCTTAAACCATGTCAAAAAGGACAACATAAAACTTTAAAGCGGCTAAAAAGGGACCAATTTGTTTAATTAATTGAGTTAATTTAAGTTCAATATATGTATGTAAGAGTTGTAAAAAAATCATTAATTTTTTAAGGCAAAGCATTTTAATGTTAATGTAGAAAATTAATGCATTGATTTTTGAAATTCAATGTAACTGAAAACTTCAATGCACTAATTCCAAGGAAATAATGTTAAAGATTCACTATTGCTTCTTTGTGGTTGGTCAGAACGAAAAATTACACTGAAGATGGCACAAGGCCGAAACCGGTTTGTCTCCAAACCAAATTTGACAAGGGATGACTGAAAATCGTTCCACAATACATCATTTACTATTGCAATAATTTATTGCATTGAAAGTATAACAAACATTAAAAACCTCCTAAATAATTGTTTTTGAAGTAAAAATTCATTGTTGACATTGGGAAGTTAAGGCTGGTTTTCACTTTTTCGAATTCAATTGCATTTGTCGTCAAATAGGTAAAAACACATTTTCGAAAAAAAAAACACATTGTCAAATGGCACTAAAAATTGGTTGAAGGATTGATTTATATCAGAATAGATCTTCAGTCGTGTACATGTGCTGCTAAATTGGCTATCTGTCCGTTTTCGGCTCATAATATAATCGATATGCATTAAGAATCAACATAAAAGGTTAAATTGCATATACATTGCTTTTATTTTCATAAAACATCTAACAATGTTTCGAAGAATTTTTCTACAATGAAACATAATAGAATGAAGCTGAAAAAAATATTAGTAAATATTCGAAGTCCTTCCAAAAGAGTTTATATTTCACTAGAAAAAATTAATGGTTATAATAATGCAAACGAGCAAAGTTATTAAAAATGTTACAATAAAAATTAATTAAATTACAATTTTTTCATTAGCACTAATTGGGACAATTTAATGCAAATAAAATTTTTGCATTCTACTTTTCAGAACTAATGCATTAAAATTTCTATTTGCGTTAAATTCCAATAACTATTGCACTAATTTTTTACATTAAAAATATTGCTTGCAGTACCATTAGTGCATTAAAAAATTCATGAATTTTTCAAATTTTCAAGTACATACATTGGGAAACATTTATGGAGTTCGTTCTTAGCATTTTTTTATATCTACTTTCAACTTTGGTAGACTTTTTTTCAATTTTACAAGAAAGCCATTTCATTTAAGTCATTTTCTGCAAAGAACGTTTTATTCTGAGTAAAACAAGGTATTTTCGCACGTACGTTGGCTTCGCCTCTTCACGATGAGGTCTAAAATCATTAAATTTTATAAAATATTGGCGGTGATATCGTGGCGTGGATTTAAAAGCTTCAGAGATGAAAAAAACATAACATTTAACTACGTAACGCGTATGTATGTACACAAACCGAATTTAAAGACGACAGTATCAAAATCAAAGAAGTTGATGTATGCCGGCCAGATCGGGTATATGGCGGCGATGTAAGTTAATTGTGTCAAAATTTGGAAGGTCAACTCTATATTTTATACCAAAAAATTATATTTTGTTCCCCATAAGAACGCTTCGTGGCCGATTTCCGGTTCTGTAGGGACTAGGGATGTTAATTTTTCAGCTATATCCGATCCCGGGGTCTTCGAGATATCATTATCACAGTCGCGGGATCCCGGGATTAGTCCCGGTATTTAGATATTCATTACTTTTCAACAATTTAAATCGAAAAGATTGCTTCTAGCTCTCCTACCATAAAATAAATAATAAATATTTAAATGAGTTTGAAACCTACTTTTTTATTTAAAGTGACGTTTTTATTTTTTCTCTCTGGCGTCAGGATATATTTTTAAAGACTTTTTAATTTCAAAGATATGATTCATTTCAAAAGTTATTTTAAACATTCAGGGCAATGTAGAATAAAAATATGAGTACCAAATGCAAGAGGATTTTTCTTTGTAATTAAAAAAAATTAAAGATTTTTGGATTCACAAGGACGAATAGGTAATTTTTTTTGCTGATAAAGTTGAAAGGACGAAATTCGAGGATTTTGCCGAGTCTATATAAGTCCTTAAAAATATTTTAATATTTAATATTTTTTTTTTCAAAAACAAATATAGCGAAATTTCAAGGATAAAATTTTAAAAGGACATTTTTAATACTTGCCAGTCCTTCCACACCATAAACTTGAATCTGTTTAAATTCTACAGGATCTCCTCCTAAATTGTATACACATACTTCTTCTCTAAGCACATTTATCTGAATTTTTTAAATCATTTTTAAATTATTGACGTCAGAGTGCAAAAACTAAAAATGCAATTTTACTATATTTGGCTCATGGTTTCGCGAATATATTGATATTTATGTTTAAAACTTACTATCGCGCGGTGTTATATGTATAATTAGCTAGATATTTATAAAAAAAAAGATATATTAATTATTAAATGAAAAAAGGAATATAGCCAATACTGGTCAAGAAAAGCAGTTTCCATTATTGCCATTAGTGCAAATTACAAATCCAAAAAATTCTGGGATTATTTGCCAAGAATCCCAGATTTTTTGTGACCTTAAAAAGGCCCCGGGATGCCGGGATTAACATTCCTATTAGGGACCGTGTTCGGTTTTTTTAAACGGTTATTCGGTTCTTTGAACTTATTTTTTCGGTCTTTCTGGAACCAATTTTCGGTTCTTCCGGAACCGTTTTTCGGATATTTTGGAATCGAGTTTCGGTCTCGTTAGACTCGTTTTTCGGTTCTTGTAAGAACCGGACCGGTCGGTTCTCTAAAGGATCCGGTTCTCTGTTTCCTGTTATTCAGTTCCATGCATCACTATTTGTCGCA